>NW_025336334.1:3193778-3564926 GCF_004798865.1 Varanus komodoensis | reverse complement strand
TTTCCAGTTAGTCTTGTCTTCTCTTGATGTGCTTGAAATACAGCAGCTTCAGTTTTGTCACTTTTGCTTCCAGTCAACCTACAATGTAAATTATATAAACTAAAAAGTGAATTTTCCTTTAATTTACATACATTTAAATGAATAAATAATATTTATTATTTTGCATAATGCTGTCTAGTTTGGGACAGGACTATAAGATACTAGAGCCACTGACCTACCAGCTCCAATCATTGCAAATCTTATTCAACTATCATTTTGATTGTTGAGGTTTCAGCAAACATTCTTGATACATTGCAAGTAACACCTCCCATGTTCTCTCTCCCCATTCTCTACCTCACTGACAGCAAGTGGTAAAGCACAGTGTATGCTACACACAACGTCATGGGGCTCTGAATTTCCCCGTCTGCACAAAGCATCAGCCAATAAGACTGGGCTCAAGGAATTTCTGAATATGATGGCATCCTTTCAGGCATTTAAGATTATTTCTATGAAGGAAGGAGGTGGAGACATGGGACTGCAACTGCTGTCCTTTTTGAGTAGGTATACCATTTGAAGTCTGCCTTAACAGCCAGAAGGGTTAGAATTCAATGTCATGAGTCAAATTATTACAGATAAATTAAAAGAGAGAGAGACCCCAAACTGACTCATGGTTTTGATAAATGTGAAACATTATTCCTTTTAAAATCATATTAATTTCTGGCTTTTTAAAATCTCGTGGTGGTGGTGTGTGTGAATACATATATATTGTATTCACACACTTGTTTCTTTGACTGTTAGTGGATACCATTGAATTTAGGCTGATGCTGTGTTCATTCATTATTTATATTTATTGTGGGGAAATCTGTGATTTTAATCCAAACAATGGAAATGGAAGAAACAAGAAGCTGGGATCAGTAAAGGAAGGATCCCCACCTAGCCATGGTACCAGACCAGTACCCACTCACTCAGTAAGACTTCTGAGGGAAAATGCATTTCATGTAAAAATGCATATCATTCACAATCCTGATATGAATTTTTCCCCCACCATGATCATTATTCAAATTTTTAAAAAACTCATGAGATATGATGATTATTCTGCTGTTATGTCTAGTTTGACATTTTGGGGAAGGCGATTAAGAAGACACAAAGGCCAAGAAATACATTTTGCAAATTTGCAAGGAAAGGATCAGTTAATCCTACTGGTAAAAGAAGGCATCAAATGGTGACAAACTCTGCCCTTATCCAGAAGCCACCCATCTGCATCTCTGGGTCTGAATCTCTGGAGACCCAGTCTCCCTAACTAATTCATTGAAATGTATAAAGAAGCACTTGCTAAGGTAAAATCATAAAGCTGAAAGAACAGCTTGGAGATGATCTAGCCAAACCCAGTCCTCAATGCAGACTGCAATGCAAGGTACAGCTACAATATCCCAGACAGATGGTGATCTACTCTCTGCTTAAATACCTCCTGGGAAGAAGAACTATCTTGAAGCCTAATAGACTTTATTTTCTATTCTCTGGGCTAACACACCAACTCTTTCAACCATTCCTCATGGAACTTGGTTTACAGGCCATTTGTGATCCAGCCACTATTCTCTTGACAGGGCCCTGTTTCTCAGTGCCCACCTTAAAATATGATGCTCAGAACTGGACAGCATGGTCCAGTTCCAAATGTGGCCTGACTAATCTAGAATAAAGTAGATCTATTATTTCATCTGATCTGAACACTCTGTTTTAGTCTAAGTTTGCATTAGCATTAGGAAGGAGACATTGAAGGACCTACCTTTCCCCTAAGATCTGAGTCTGAGTTTCTTCTTTGGGAGCCCTCCTTTAAAGCAGTTGGAACAGTGGCTACCTGGAGAAGGGCCTATTTCTGCAGTGGTGCCCTGGCTCTGGAAACTGCTCCCCAGAGAGGTGCCTCTGGTGCCATCCCTTTATTCATTTTGAAACCAGGCTAAAACCTTTTTTATTTTCCCTGCATTTTAAGACTTAATTGTGATTTTTAATATTGGGTCTTATTAGATTTATGCTTTATTGCATGTTCCCCTTTGATTTGTATTGTCATCCTGAGACTCCTGTAAAGGGTGGGATAAAAATGCTTCAAATAAATAGAATAAATATTTTAGCAGCTGCAGCACATTACTGGTTCTTATTCAGCTTGTGATCTTCCAGATCCTTTTCAAATGTTCTGTTGCCAAGTCAGGTTTATGTTTGGAAGCCACCCCAAGGCTTATGCGAATAGGGCGGCATATAAATTCTCAAAAGAAAGAAAGAAAGAAAGAAAGAAAGAAAGAAAGAAAGAAAGAAAGAAAGAAAGAAAAGAAAGAGTCTCCCTGATCCATCCGTCTAATTCCATCTCCATCCATTCTCAGACAAGAAGGTCTATTGAACATGCTTTGTATGCAGAATGTTCCAGGTCCAATCCCTGGCTCCTCTGTGGCTTAAAGGATCTCAAGTAGCAGGGCTAGGAAAAAAACTATCTAAGATCTTTCAGTCTTTGTGAGATAGAAAAGACAATGGAGAGCCATGATTGGATCTCACATCAATTTACATTATGACTTATATCAGCTAAAATGATAGTCTGGATCAAGACTGTTGTGTCAGCAGGTGTATTTTAAACCTCCCCCCCCCCACACACACACACCATTTTTCTGAAGAAAATCACAGACACACCAAGCGCACACACACAAACCTTGGTAATTCATCTTGTTAAAGCAATGGAGAAGAGTAATAGCTCACTGAAAGGGTATATGCTTTGCAAGCAGAATATGCAAGATTCAATAGCAGTGAAAAAGAATGAAACAGCCAAGCAAACCTTCTGTTTGGGACTTTGGTCAGCCACATGTCTGTCTGATTCATTTTCTATCAAGTTTGCAATTTTTCAAGCACAAATTTGCTCTGCCTATTTCCACATCAACCTGCATTTTTTTTTAATCTGTATTTTGGCAACTAATTTTCACTAACACATGATTTTTGGATGCCATTTTTTCCTAATATTCTGTTTTTTGTACAGTTTTTCCCAAGCATGTTTGTTTATGCATTTTGTGATCACAGAATTGCATTGTAAGATTTGGAGAAGTGCAAAAAACAAAGGATACTTTCATTCTAGTTTGCATATTCATTTGAGTAGCTTGAATTTCTCAGATGTATTTCTCTCTGATCCCTAGATGGCTAGTCAGTGTACCCTAAAATAGCAGAGTGGAGTGACCGTTCTTTATGTTAAAATACAAGCAAATTGGAAAATGATATAAGATTGTACGAGAAAACACATATCTCATCCTACTAACAGAACAGGAGTGCTATTTTCAGCTTCTGAAAGTGTCACTAAGTCAGACTATGTCTAAAGATACCAATTATCCAAATATGTGTGTAAAGAAGGATCACTGTTGAATTATTTCAGCCACATTGCATAAAGCACCCACTAGTCAGCAAGTTGGGGCAATGTTCAGATACTTCATCTGATGGAACGACAAGTCCTACTCTTCTTTAATTATTCTTAAAGCAGTAAATCAGCAGAAAACAACACAAGCTGTGGAATTCTATCTTTATCATTGGTCTACTTGGCAGCAGAAAAAAAGTGCATTTACCAAAAAGAAGAGGCCAGGCTAAAGATAATGGCAGTTGAGATTAGATAAAGAGGAAGGTATTGCTACTGCAAAGAAGGCAAAAGGTGAGGTAAACCACCAAATTGTGCCTAAGATATAATGAGTTCAGGATTCCTCTCCCCCCCCCCCCGTGTGTGTGTGTGTGTGTGTGTGTGTGTGTGTGTGTCTTCCCCCTAAGATACACAAGGAAAGGTTCTTTCCTCCAGGCAGACCTAGAGTTTCAAGTAACAACTCAATGTGAACACAGATGCAACATATATAGAGCAGTAGGGTCAGTTTTGAAGCAGTCTCACCACATTCCATTCAAATAGACATTTTCCTCTCTGGGGCTGAGCTCTAGAAAAAATGATAATCTGCATGCTTGTAACAGAAGATTGCTCTTCTCAGCCTTGATTGTCAGTGATGTCATGAACCAGTTCTCCCCCAGTGTCTAGAGTTTATATATAGCACAGTACATACTTGCACATATAAGGTCTCAGTTCCCATTTCTGGCATTTCCAGGTAGGGTTGGGAAGCTATCTCAGCCAGCAATGCCAAGTTAGGAATGCTGGGAGTTGTGGTCTACAATATCTAGTGGGTTTTGGAATGCTGGTGGAGACAGTACTAAATGAGATAAACAAATGATCTGAAGCTGGTATAAGGCAACATCATATATTCAAAACCTTTATCAATCATATTGGAAGGTACAAGATCCCCCCCTTTTTTTGCCTATAGAAACAGAGTGAGTCAGAAGGGGTCTCCCGGGCCATCTAGTCTGACCTCCAGCACCAGCCGGCTCCACTCACAACATGCCCACCATGTGCATGTCCAGCCTATCTTTGAACACCCTCACCGATGGGGCCTCAACGACCAATGGGGCCTCAATAGCATATGAAAAGAACTCAGGATAATCCCTGTTGGAGCACTTTATTATCGTGGTAGCAGTACTGATTCACATGATGGCGGGGTGATGTTTCTACATGATTGCATTTTGGAAACTATAACTATATCATCTTAGTTGAAAGGCACTTTTTATTATTTTGAGATGTATTAGCTGGGTCTTACAGAGAAGGGGGGCAGTGTATGTTCAGTAGCAAATTGTTCAATAGGTGCCAATTTGAGTTCTTGAGCTTTCTTAGCAATTTTTGTGTGCAGCTCCTTTTTACTGTTGTTATGGGTGCTATTTAAACTGCAATTTTCCCCATTGGTTTGGCGTTAAAAATCCATCTTCACCGGTGGAAAAGGCTAAGAATAATAAAAACACCTAAAAAACCCAAGTGAGGGAAGAAACCTCTGAAAGCAGCTATCACAGCACATATTTCTGAAGTCATACACAACATCCCATCTGTTTTACTGTCCAATAAAATAAATGATTTAAATGTGCTCAGTAGTTTAACTATGGCAGGGGGACAGAGGAATCTACCCTGACTAAGTCTGGATAAAGACACACAGTGGACATGAAAGGACAAGTGACAATTAGTACAATAATTACATTATGGTTTTCTCCTCCATGTTCTCAAACAAGAAGCTAAAAAGCCAGTTTTCTCAGAAGCTTGTGAACAAATAGCATGGCTTCTTTTTGGCCTGTGCTACAACCTTATGCAATTAAACATAACTCCTGAAAAATGCCAGTGAAAGGTAGTGGACATTTCTTCTCAGACTAACCTCTAGCAGGAGTGACGAATCACCAGGGAAATGTTTGGAGTTTAGCAGCAGTACTTTGTGCAGCATTTCAACCATTATTAATTTGCCCTAGTGCTTCATCTTATCCACAAGAGTAGGTCTCCTTTCAAAAAGTGCTTAGAACCTTTTTTATTATTTTGCTAGACTTTTAGATGGTTTATTGAGTGGGAACATAAAACAAAACAAAACAGCAAAAGTCACTGCTACTCTTTTAGTTCTATGCTGTGTTTTAAGACTGTTTTTCTCTCTTCTATGTTTATAATGCATTTGTTATACAGTTTTATTCTGTGTATAAGTCATCATGAGGGTCTGTATTTAGAAAATATAAGTTAAAATGTAGAAGCAAGTAAGTAAATACTGAAGGTTCTCAGTGATAATGCTAAATTTGTCAAAATACTGGGGACTGGTGTTCTTTAGCACACCATGGAAGCAAAAAAAAAAAAATCCCAAAAACAGCTTACCATCAAGAAGGTATACTGAAACTGCTGGTTCTACTTCCACTTCTAAAACTAGAAGGTTTCCAAACTTCCTTCTTCCCTTTTTTCCTGGGATCCTGCTCACATCAATATTTTTTGTTCTTTCCGCTCTTTATATGGGAACTCCTGCCTGCCATTCACAGAACTTTGTAACATGAAGCAGACACTGTGGTCTTGGACATGCCCCACTTAAGAGTGTTGGAGATGCACCTTATGGCTCTTCATCTCCTCCTCCCCATGGACTGAGAATATGCTTTAGAATGCACATGTACCTTTTCTGAGGCCTCACCCTACCAGGACAGAATTAATGGCCACAGACTTGTTCAGGAAAACTTCCCTGCCACTGCTTAATTTCACACTGAGGAATCCCTGACAAGAGTTTGAGAAATCCCAGGTTTGAACACTGCTGTTTGAAAACTACTGATCAAGGCAGATTACTTAATGCCAAAATTGACTTGAGGTTATGCAAATAGCTGCCTCAGGAAGGATTGGGCAATCTTGGGATTATCACAATCACACAGTGTGTAAGCAAAGACTTGGCGACTACCTAAAAGCCCACTACAGTGGTACCTTGGCTCACAAATACATCAGTTCATGACCAAATTGGGTTGCGAACAGAAATTTTGGCAAATTTTGCCACAGGTCACGAACTCCGCATTGAATGATGATCGCAATTGTGCCCATCTTCCCTGCACTATCATGCTCAGGGGTCTGGGGAGATGCCTGCAATCGTGCTCATGCAGGGAAGACTGGTGCGATTGTGGCCACCCCACCCCGCAGCACGATCGCTATCACACAATTATTGTTTGAACTCTCCTTCCAAACAATAACCCCCCCCCCACCTAGGGAGTACCTAGACACCTAGAGTACAGTGTTCTCTACTGTACTTTTGTTAATTTGTTTCAAATTTTTGTGATTAAAAAAAATAGTTACAGAACAGATTAATCTTATTTACATTGAAGGTTATCGGGAAATTTGACTTGAGTCATGACCAATTTGGGTCACGACCAGAGTCCTGGAACGGATTAAGTTCGTGAGCTTACTGTATTTTTTTTGAATGACTGGGGATTTGGTTCCAAGTGATGCTGATATAAGTCAAACTCTCCACATCACACTTCATGGCATTTACTGAAGATTCAGATAGTTGTGAAAAGTTTTCTATATGTACTTGCCATCCTATGAAATTCTGATAACCTTTGCTATGAAAATTAAAATTTGGCAGTATTTTATTTATTGGTTTTATTTAGTGGCTGCTGTTCCACCAAATATTGCATTAAAGGGATGAAGAATCATAAAATGCATGTTGAAATGCTAATGAAAACAGATACATAAAAACACAACATTAAGAGACCAGTGTACGTGCCAAATAAAGATATAATCATTGTAAGCTGCCCTGAGACATTTGTAGGGGATGGGATAGAAAAGCTTTTAATAAACAAATAAATAAATTCATCATCTGTTGGCAGAAATACTGCAGTGATTGGGGGAACCTAGGCTTTCTTAGCAGGGTGTTCTAGAGCTTTGGAGTAACCACCTAGAAGGGCATTTCTTATATCCTTGGCAGATGTCACTGTGATAGCAGTGGGGCTTCCCCAGGCAGGCTTGCATGGGATAATGTGGTCTTTCAAGCAGACTTGTCCCAAGTCAGATAGTCTTAAAGGTCATATTTGTGCCTGAAAACTGACTAGTGTTCATTCACCCAATGAAACTTGGGTGTCATTACCATTCAATTGGTATCAAACTGTATAATTCCAGGCACATCTCCTAGCTGTTTCCTGTATATTTTAAATAGTATGTGAGATAAGATGGAACCCTGAAGGATACCATAGATCAATGGCTACAGCATCAGACAGAAATCTTCCAGTATCAACTGCTGCACTGCACATTTAAGGAGGAGAAGGGTCCCAGTAAAACAGTGCCCCCAACACCTATCATAGAAGGACACAATGCTTGATTGTATTTGATAGTGAATCTGCAGTGTTGTTGAGTATATGACAGTACTAAATTGAAATCATGCATGGTTTTTATTAAATACTAATTTACATAAGATTTTGTTTTTGATACCTGACAAAAACAAAAACAAGCAAGAGATGTCAATCAGACTTATGCTATCACTGGGAGTATATCCACCATAACTCAGATAGTGCTTAGAGATGAAAGGATTTGGTTCTCTGAAGTACTTGAATGTCTTTCTTTCCTAGGTAAAATTTCTGATATAAAATCTAAATGCCAGGTTAAAAGCCTCACAACTATAAATATAGAAACTGGAAATATAGTTTTGTAAAATGTTTTTGCTATGTATTCAATAATGTAAAATGCTGAAATTATCTACATGCCTTTGCATGTCTACAGTCCAAATGAATGAATGAATAAATCCCTGAATTGAAGTACATTGATGGGTTTCTGTTGGGAAGTAAAAGAGCACCAAAAACAAATCCCTCCCCTCCAGTCTAGTCAGACACATGTCAGGTAGTTGTCAGATTTCCACAAATACCTTGTTCAGCCCTTTTTGAAGCTAATTAGGCCAAAGTCTCTGAACTCTGGTAGATGAAGAATGTTTGCCTTCAGCACTTTACTGTGTTCTGACATGAATTGAAGCTGCAAAAGCAAACCAAACCAAAACAAGCAACATACTCTTTTCTATGTCAAGGCCTGTTTGGAATATTAATATTCAAGTCTGGATCCCTCCTGTCTTTCCCCCCCAGTATTATAAGTAAGGGTAGGTCCCAACAGCAAGGAGCTTACAATCTCAATTAGGGTTCTATAAGTGGGTCATGTAGCAAATGCTGTGGAATGGAGTTATTTCATTCAATATTTTAGCCACTCCATTCAATCTCCCCTTCATTTTTTCCATTTCCCCCAGTAGTCAGCAGTTCCTAACCACTGAACATGCTTAGTCCTCATTGTGTTTTGGTGGTGGTGGTGGTAGATAGACTTTGATGGAGTTTTCTTCCTAGAATTTGTATACTTCTGCAAACTTTAGGGGTTCCCTCCAAGCCTACTGGTACTAAGGTAAGCATGAATGGCATCATTGTGGCAATATGAGGACCAACAGTGATAGAATTGAGACTGGCATTAATAGGTGTGTGTGTGTGTGTGTGTGTGTGTGTGTAAAAAGACATGCATAGTTAATCGAAATAGAAAAAATAAAAAACTAACTATCACATGCATTAAATACATTGAAACATACACTTTTATGTCCCATTTGCTTTTCAAAATGCTCAGACCTTTGTTTGTTGTTGCCATGTTGCTGAAATCACAGTTACATGTGTTGCATCTTCTCTCCTCCTCAGCATTCATCTTACTTAGTAAACCATATGTTCCTTAACCCAAAAACACTGGATGGTATTCACAAAGCTCATAAGAAAACCACACATATAAACAGAGCAATGCAATGTAAAGAAAACATATGCAAAATGCAGGAATTATGTTTGGCAACATGTTTATTTAAGTTTGTGTCTTCAGATCTAGCATTGACGCAGTCTTTTGTCGAACAAATAGGATATTTTATTATAGAAAAGGATATGACAGCTGTACCTTAATATTATCTTAAACCAAACAAAATATAACTTGATTCATACATTAAGGCAGTCAGACAAAGATGTGTATAATGAAAAATCTCTGTACTCCAGCTGTACAGCTGACAGAAACTCATCTCCAGCCTAAATACATTTTTGAGTATGGAAAGCTCTACTGAATTATGTCCCTTCACCAGCTGACGGAATGGATTTCCTCTGCCTTCAGCATGCTCCCCAAACCTGCTCAGAGGTTTCCTTTGATGCAATGTTGTGTGACTCTAAATAGAACTTGATGTGTTTAAAGGTTTTGGGGCTTCAAGGCTGCAGTCTTATACCCACATTCCTGAAAATAAGTCACATTGAAGTCAAAGGGGTTTACCACTGAATAGACATGTCTAGGCTTACACTGTAAATTATTTTCTGTATTTATTATTCATTACACAAATTTGTATACTCTTTTCTAATAAAATTATCCAAGTGGATAATTTTAAATACAGCAAAACAATCAGTGATCAGACAATAAAGCCATAACAGTACTAGCTGGGTCACATCTCAGGGAAAGCCATCATAAAGCGGTCATTCTTAAGCAGGTATCTGGAGACTATAGATGCTCAACTGATGTTGAGAGCAGGTGCCATAGGAATAATGCTCAATGCTCTACTGAAACTAGTTCTAAGGGGAATTTTATATGTATCTTGTAAATTTTTTTTAACATCTCTATATCTTCCAAATAACACTGGCTTCCACTCAATAGGCTTCCCTTAAGTGCACCGTGTCTTGGGGGGATATTATTGTTATTGTTATTGTAATTATTATTATTATTGGTGAGGGGAATCATTTTGTGAGGAAATGGCAAACCCTTTCCTGCATACTGATTCCTATACTGCTGATCTTGACCACCACAGCTATAAAATGCCATTATACCTTCAGTAAATCAGTTTGACCTTTGCAAAAATTTGATGGGAACGATTTACTAACATTTCTTGCTGCATGCAATTTCTTCATTAGGCCCATACTTTCAATAGGTCATCCAGTACTGATGAGAGGCATGAAGCCCAGGTGTGGTGAATACTCTATGTTCCTTGTTTCTGTGTATTTCAGGGTAGAATATATAGGGACCCTATGACTAATGTCCCTGTTTTTTTCTCCTTGAAATTATTTGTAAACTTTTGGCCAAATGGGACCCTCTTCCATCTTGAAATGTTGCTGTAGGGAATACACCTCACCCTAATGGCCTGTGGGTAACCCTCTGGGGGCTGCATGCCAGTGGTGGGTGTGGCCAAGGCAAAAGTGGATGGAACATATTTATACACACATTTAGGAACACATGCACATGGAAACACCCTTCAGTGGAGCTTGAAGAAAGACTGTAATTGGTTAACTGCTCTGGAGGAGGAGTGTGTGAGGCAGCTGTGCATAGCAGATGCTCGGTGAGCTGCTGGTCCTTGCCTGTTCCTTAGGTTATCAGCCTATAAATGAGTACCCAATAAGGGGTACTTATGTAGAAGCAGTTGCGTGTAGAAGCAGTTGCATTCCATTCTTTCCCAGACAAAGCAAGAGAGAAGGACAAGAATATAGAAATATATAAAACAAGTTCAGACTGACTTGGAAGAAGGAAGGAAGGATTGTCTATATAAATTAGACTCCAGGAATCATATTTTGACTATGATTATATCATAATCATAAATGTACTAAAAATCATAGTAATCATTTTGTTAGGAGAATTATCATTGCTACAATTCACTCAAACTTTTATCAAGAAAGTACTACAATTTCACCAGAAATAATGTGACATTCCCCAAGTGAAATGGAGTCTACTAGCCTCAGTAACTTGATATAAACATATGATTCTGAAAGGGGATTTCTGTCAAGGATGCCACAGTTAATGGAAAATGGATTCAACTTGAAGAGTCAAAATTAGGGTGAATAACACCGCAAAACTTTCTTTAGTAGCAGCAGTCATACGTAGTTCCTGAAACTTTGCTATTCAAATTCAAACCCAATTTGAATCACCGACATGTTGTTCATGGCATCTAAGAAACAGACTGCTCTTCTGGTCGACCTGTAGGCTTCAACTCTGTCTATTCACAATAGAAAGTGACTGAATCTAATTTGTGCCCATTGTCAATTTAGAGCATAGTTTTCATTGTTTATTTTTTAATAACTCAAGAAAAAACAAATACATTTAAACAAAGACAATGGAAGATTTTTTTCCAATGGAAAAACAAGAGCATATAAAGACAAGGCATATAAGAAGATAACGTTAAAAGTAAAAGGCTACAACAACTGGACACAATGTAATTGATTCATGTTGTAAATGCACTTCTGCCAGGGATTTCCTCTTATTGCAAGAGAGCAAAGTGGGCTTCTCTATCATAGTGTGGAGATGTTGGATTCATCTACTGAACAATGTAGAAGAAGAATGAAGATAGGCAGAGACACACTCTTTTTATGGGTGATGGAGTGGGGGGATATCCCTGAGATTTAAAATCGCATGGCATCACAGATCTAGGAAAGTTTCCCAACAGAATGTTCTTGCTACGGTGACTGTAAAATCACTGTTCTGTATCTGCTTTGTCATCCTTTGAGTAACTCACTCTGTCCTACAAGCTCTTTTTCTAGTGTATTCATGCACCATGACATCCTGACACAGGTAGTGAGGCATGAACTTATTCTTCCCCTCATCTATTTCTTCTCCAATTTATTTTTACTTCAGCCATTCAGGAAGGCTGCAATCATGTGTCCCCCACCCCTGCTGCCATCACCACCACTACCCATTGTTTGCTTTCTCCTGTCCATCGACCAACAACATTACTTTACTGCAGACACTGTAATATTAACTACTGTTCAAACAGAAGCTCTTAGCAGGGGAATTAGCTGGGATTTCTCTGACCTATTACTCAACAGGATTTTCTGCAACAACACGTTTTTGTTTGTTTTTCAGGGATTAGTGGCAATATTCCACATACTACTGACACAAAGAAATATAGGTTTCATACCAAAAAAAAAAGGTAGACTTTTTGTCAGTCCTTTCCCCTTGCTTTTTAAAGGAGCCTCTGTAGAATTGATTGCTAGAGAGTAATATTAACGTTGACAAAATCCAACACATAAGTATAGGAAGGTAATTTGTCCATAGCTGATGGGAGTACCAAAGACTGTTTCCATTTGTCATCTTTGCTGCAGCCATTTGAGATCATCAGTTACCAGAAACAGATACTAACCCTCCTTTGTCCTTTTGTTATTTATTTAAAGCATTTCTATACCCTTCAATTAGCATAGTGCTCTCAGAAATTTATTTACACTAATTTTATTTTAGTACTCATGTTGAGGATACCAGTGGAAAGGTGGGAATAGTTTTGAATGAAGGATTTAATGAATGGTACTTTAAGGGAACAGTCCTATACAAAGTCCAATGGTACTCAATGGGGCTTAATTATGAGTAGGCATGTTTAGAGAAGCTGCTGCAAAGGTGCTGTACTCCACTTCACTAAGGATGATCCCCATTTTCTATTACTATTGTTACACTCTCATACTGCCCCATACCCCATTGGGCTCTCAGGGTGGTTTAGAAGAATATACACAGGAACAACAAAATAAAATCTTAAAGGAAAAACAAAATAAAAATGTTATGTCTGGCAGGGTGTGTGTGTGGGGGGCAGTGGCAGTGGTGGCGTTGATGACAGGCCTCTGGAGGAAGGGTCAACGGATGTGGAGCAGCACTGCCCACTCTCACACGTGGCTCCATCTGCTCTCACCAGGGGACAAGGGGGGAGCCTGCAATGTCTGGCAGTGGTGAGTTGGTGGCAGCAGCAATAGCAACAAATTTACAGGAACCTGTTCCTAGTAAATCACTATCTTTTTGCTTTTTTCCTTTAATCCCTATCTTGTTGCCTTTAATCATTCCTTTAGATGAATTATATGTACATGTGGTCCCTAGATTCCTTTCCACATCACTGCTTAAACACTCCTGAATGTTTGAATTGCAGCAGTTTCATAATAACAAGAATAATAAAATATAATTTACCCATCATTTTAATAATTAAATTAATGATTTTAATTAAATTGATAACATTTTATAGTCACATTTTCTTTTTCTTCTTTCTTCCTCTCTTTCTTTTAGATTTGAATTGTTGTTATTGTTAGTTTTGAGTTGTTATTATTGAATTTTTAATTGTATTTTATATTATTATTTAATCTTTTGTAAGCTGTCCTGAGGCTTGGGCAAAGGATGGGGTAAAAATGTTTTAAATAAATTAATTTAAATAAAAATATTTGATTACAGCATAAAATGTGTCATTCTAGAAACATATAAGTCTGTTGAAACATAACAATGTGTATTGTTGAACCAGGCAGTGATCTACAGTAAGAGACTAGGAATGTTCTGAGTAATACTGAATTGAACTGGAGAGAAATGAGTTTTATAAACAATATATTATTCCTCAGAATTTTCCTCCATCTTGATTGTTCTTTTCAGGACCCCTCCAAAATCATGAAAACATTTTGTGAGTATTTTTGGATTTTAAAAGAAATCATGTCAGCAAAGAGCAATAGAAGAGGCAGTGGAAGGTGGGGAAGAGTACAGGTAGTGCAGATGGGATTGTTCTCATGGATGTTACAACACAATAAGATCCAGTTGACTATGTGGGCTTGTGACGTCATCATATTCAATGAAAGTTACCTAATTAGCTGGCAATGTATCCAGAAAGAAACATTTTGAAGTAAAACAAAATGATGTCAAATGGAGGAATAATGACTGTGAGGAGGTATGAAAAATGCATAAGAGTATCTGGGAAATGTTGGATAATATGATTTCTTTATTTTGGGACTCCAAGTTTCAGTTAGTGAACGCAACAAATTAAATAATTTTTAATGTTAATTGATAAATTTGTGTGCCATTTTTACTAAACATCGCTGAGACTTGATGACATGCTTCTTTATTTTTGGGCACTATTCTAGTTCTGGTGTGCCAGTATGGAATCGGGGAAAACATCTTTAAAGAACTAAACTGGATTCAAACTTAGCCATATTTAGAGGAGATTCATTGAAATTGATGGGATTTAATACCGTCATGACTAGTCTAATAGTCTCACGACATGCATTGATTTCAGTGCACCTACTCAAATATAGAAACATAGAAACAGAGTGAGTCAGAAGTGGTCTCCCGGACCATCTAGTCTGACCCCCAGCTCCAGCTGGCTCCACTCACGACATGCCCACCATGGGCATGTCCAGCCTATCCTTGAACACCCTCACCGATGGGGCCTCAGCCACCTCCTGTGGAAGCCCATTCCATACCCTCGGGGTCCTAACTGTCAGGAAATGCTTCCTCGCATCTAAACAGAACCTTGGTTCCCTGAGCTTTGTTCCATTAGAACGTGTCCTGCCTTCCTCTGCAGGGGAGAACAGGTCTGTGCCCACCTCCATGTGACATCTCCTCACATACCTGTATGTCGCCAACATATCCCCTCTGAGTCTTCTCTTCTCCAGGCTGAAGAGACCCAGTTCCCTCAGTTTCGCCTCATCACGCATCCCCTGCAAACTGGCCACCAACCTTGTGGCCCTACGCTGCACTGACTCTTAACATGGCTATATCCTTCCTGTAATGAGGAGCCCAAACTGAACACAATATTCCAGTTGTGAGTGCACCAGAGTCGTGTAGAGTGGTCGTCATACCTCTCTTGATCTAGAAGTCACAGTTCTGGCTATGCAACCAAGGGTGGTGTTCGCCCTCTTAACCACCACATTGCACTGCTGATTCATGTTTAGCCTGCAGTCAACCAGCACCCTGAGGTCCCTTTCACAAGTGCTGCTCTCCAGCCACTTGTCCCCTAACCTGTACTTATGACACGTATTCCTATGCCCCAAGTGCAAGACCTTGCACTTATCCACAATGAACGCCATCCTGTTGTCTCCTGCCCGCTTCCATAGTCCGTCCAGATCCTTTTGGATCTGGAGTACCTGTTCCTCAGTTGTGGCCATTGCCCCAGTTTCAGTATCATCTGTGAATTTGATCAGCAGGCTGTTCACCCTTTCTTCCATGTCATTGATGAAAAGGTTAAACAGGATCGGCCCCAGGACAGAGCCCTGGGGGACCCCGCTTGTCACTGGCCACCATCCCGATGATTCCCCACTAATGGTTACCCTCTGCTTTCGGTTACTCGGCCATGCCTTAATCCATAGGACAGTACATTCCTCTATCCCAAAACTCCTCAGTTTCTCAGCCAGAATATCATGGGGCACTTTGTTAAAGGCCTTGTTGAAATCCAGGTAAACCACATCCACTGCATCCCCTCCATCTAGCCATCTCGAAACCTTGCCATAGAATTTCACAAGGATTCTCTGGCAGGACCTGTTTTTGCGGAAGCCGTGTTGTGTGGCTGTCAGCCTCCCTTCCATATCTAGCATCACTAGATCTCTCTCTATTATGAGCCTTTTCATTGTTTTTCCTACAATGGATGTAAGGCTAACAGGTTTGTAATTCCCCATGTCCCTTAAACTACCCTTTCTGAAAATTGGGACCACTGATGCCACCCTCCAGTCCTCTGGAACTTCACCCATTCTCCATGAGACCTCAAAAATGGAGGACAGTGGGTGAGAGAGAACCCCTGCCAACTCTCTAAGTACTCTTGGGTGTAACCCATCAGGGCCTGGTGCCTTTGTAATGTCCAATGCCCTGAGGAGACCCTCGACTTCTAGGGGGGTGACTCTAATCTGTGCCCCTGGCCTCATCTAATCTCCCATGAAGAGCTCTCTTGTCCTGCTTTGGGGAGAACACAGAGGCAAAATAGTCATTTAACATCTGTGCCTGTTCCCTCGTATCAGTCATTGGATATCCTTCCTCCCTATTTAGTGGTCCCACTACTTGTCTCCCCTTCCTCTTCCTATCTACATGCTGAAAAAAAGCCCTTTTTGTTGCTCTTGATATTCTTTGCAAGTCTCAGCTTGTAATCAGCCTTAGCCTTGTAAAGAATCCTTCTGCAACGGGCCTCCTCCTCCCCCCAGTATACCCTTTTTTCTATTTGCCCCAGTACCCATTTCCTACAGAGGGTTCCTCTTGCATCAAATCCCTCTAACCACCTCCTTTCGCATCCATGGCGGCGCTCTCCTTCACCTCCCCGCCTTACTAACTAGAGGTATCGTCAAGGCTTGCGCCTCCAAAACCTCCCTTTTGAGTGCTATCCACCTCTCCTCAACTCCCTTGACTTCCAGTAACCCATCCCAGGAGACTTTCCCCAGTCTGGCCTTCAGTTGGCCAAAGCTGGCCCTCTTGTAGTCCCAGCTTCTAGTGCTCGACCTGCTGCACGTCCCCAATCCCCTGATCTCAAAGCAAAGGATGCAGTGATCACTCACATCCAGAGCTCCCCTAATCTATACTTCATCTATCAGCTCCTCCCTGTTGGTCAAGACCAAGTCAAGGATATCCCCCCCTCCTTGTTGCCTCTCAGACCCTCTGTGTGAAAAACCCTCCCTCTATAGCTTCTAGGAGGCAAAGTGACCTGGCTGTCACCGTTCATTGAGTCTTCCAACTAATATTCAGGAGATTGAAATCTCCCATAATTACTGTGTCCCTTCCCTGAGATAGCCTTAGAATCAAATCTGTCAGGACATCATCCAGGGTCTCAAGTTGACCGGGAGGGCAATAACATACCCCCACTGTCAGGTCCCTTTCCCTGTCAAAACCCCTAAGTTTCACTCAAACTGCCTCCACCGAATCCCCATCTGTGCTGCATTCTATCTCACTGCATCCTATTCCTTTCCTGAAATATAAAGCTATACCCCCACCCCTCTTTCCCTTCCTATCCTTTCTAAAAAGGTGATACCCCACTGTGTTCACATTCCAGTCTTGTCTTTCATCCCACCAAGTCTCTGTGATCCCCACCAGGTCATACCCTTCTATTCTCAGGAGAGCTTCCAGCTCTTCCTGCTTATTACCCAAGCCCCTCGCATTGGTGTACATGCACCTCAACTCCTTCCCACCGCTTCCTTTCTTTGGAGTCCCCAGCCTTCTCCTTCCCCCCATCTTCCCTGATACCTGGCCTCTCTTTGTAGGAGTCCTATCTGTCCCTGCAGTACCTCTAAAACCCTGCTCCCAGAGCCCTACCCACACTTGTCCAGTGCAGATATGTTTCTGGGGGGCCTGACCCGCCCCCCCCCCAGCTCAAAGTCTTCCGGAAAGGTTGCTAGAGCATCTCCAAGGGACCCGTTCCTTGCCAGAGATCCATTGGCAAGAAACCAGGTGCCATGGTAGAGGAAGTGTTCCTTCTGGCACCACACCCTAAGCCTCAGCGACCCTCCTATCCCTGCCTGGCCCAAATCCCCGGACTGGTAAGATCAAGGAGAAGGCCACTTGGGACCTTAAGGTCCCTGAGTTTCTTCCCCAAGGCCGCTAAGTCACTGATGATCCTGCCCACACCCTGCCTGGCTATGTCATTTGTGCCCACATGGATCACCAGAAGTGGCTGGTGACCACCAGAACGAACAAGATGCTCCACTCTATCCTTCACATGCTGGATGTGTGCGTCCGGCAGGCAACAGACCTCCCTCGCCTCAAGGGCAGGGCGGCACACCGCCACTTCAGTGCCCCTCAGCAGGGAGTCCCCTACGATGATCACCCGCTGCCGTCTCTTCTTGGTGGTGGTAGGCTGCCGTGCCCTGGCCCTCGCCTCTCCTGCAGCGGCCCCCTTGCCTCTTGTGGTCCCAGGCTGGGGGTCCTTCTGGTCCCCCAAGGTCTGATCAGCTCCAGCGTCCCCAAGTGGAAAGAACCTGTTTCCCAGCTCCAGATCGGCGCCAGGAGAAGGAGGAGGCTGTGGGTGACATGCCTCCATGTTTCCCTGGCTGTTCCTCCCGTGGCCCCTCCCTCAACCCTCTGTCTGGAGGGGGACTGCTCCTGGGGGATCTGGAGAGCTCTCTCAGCCTTCAGGCACCTCATCTCCTCTAGGAGGACCACCAGCTTGCACCGAGGGCAAGTGTATCCCTGCCTCTCCTGAGGGAGAAGGGCAAACATGTTGCAGCTGTCGCAGTGGACAGGAACACCCATGATTTCTGCCAAGGCCATCTCCTGGTCTGCCATTGGGAACCCTTCAGAGACCCTACCTTAGTCCCCCACTTTGTCTGTCCTGCACTACTCCTCATTCGCCCAGTTCTCCCAGACAAAAACCTACACAAGGATAAAATAAAAATTCAAATGGGGGTGGGGGGGAACCTGCCTCCAGGGAAGGGAGTCCCCTCACAGCCCGGGCCACAGCTAAGGGACACAGACAAGGGACGATGCCTCTCAGGCTGGTGGCCTCACCCCTCTGCTTCCTCCTGGCCCCTCCTGCCTCTCTGGCCCTGCCTCCCTTCCCCCCTGCTGCTCCTGATCCTCTGCTCCTCTGCCCAGCTCCTACCTTGCCTTCACCAGTCCCCTGGCCACTCAGCACTCTCTCCCAGCCTCTGCTGCTCCTCTGCTCTGCCAAGAGGCAAGAGCCAAAAGCTCTTGACAAAATATGACTAAAACTGGATCCAATCCAGCCTCTCACACTTTCCAGAGATGGCCATTCACAATGAATGTTGGTAGTACTTCTTCATCCATTCTTTCCATAAAGAACTTCTTATATTTGCTACTAATATAACAATGGTTTTAAAGGAACTCTACAGACTGTCAATATGTATCTGGACTAATTTGATAGAATTATGACATTTAAAGTCCATAGATGAGGTTCACCATAGGAGGACTTGTGGAAAATAAAATATGTTCACAGCTTGAAACTTTAGTACTGTGGTACCTCGGCTCATGAATGCCTCAGTTCACGACCAAATTGGGTCATGAACAAAAATTTCATAAAAATATTTACTCAGGTCATATAAAAATATTTGCTCAGGTCCTCATTGGTTGGCGACCGCGATTGTGGCCATCTCCCCACACCCCCCAAGTGGGGAGATGGCCGCGATCGTGCTGGGGGCGGGGGGGGGGAGATGGCCGAGATGGCGCCTGTATTTCCTGCATGAGGGCGCAACTGTGATCTCGGCCATCTCCCCCCTCCCCCAGCACGATCATACCCATCTCCACCTCCGAGCATGCCCACATTCTCACCTGTCTTCCCCCCCTCCCAGGGCGCCCACGTTCCCGCCTGTCTCCCCCCCCCACAGCGCATCCGCATTCGCACCCATCTTTCCCCTCACAGTGAGCCGGAATGACAGGCGCGTGCAGGGATGATGGGCGTGATCCTGATTGTGTGGGGGGGTGGGGGAGATGGCCGTGCTCTTGCTTGGGATTGGGGGGGGGGAGGTGGCTGCAATCTTTGTTTTTCTTTGTCACTTTGCTTCACAGTTTTCTGATTTAAAAAAAAAAATAGTTACAGAACGAATTTACCTTATTTACATTGAACCTTATGGGGAAATTTAACTTGGCCCATGACCAATTTGGGTCACGACCAGAGTCCTGGAATGGATTAAGTTTGTGAGCCAAGGTACCACTGTATTTAGGAGAGTCTCACTCCCTGTATAAGCTTGTCTGAGTACTGAAATCTGCTGAAGTGATTCACCTTTTGTCCAGTTTATTGAGTGCCTCTTAATTGTTGATTGGCTTGCTTGGATTCTTGCTCATCCTAACGGACATTTGAATTTTTCCCCATCCTGTAATCAGTTGAAAGATTTGAATAAATAAATAAATTTGTTTCTTCCTTTAGAAGGAATCCTCTGCTCTTAAAAGCTTTAGGATATCTAGTGCTCTGTGGACTGCTGCCATCAGGACAGGAGGCACAATAGAGGCAAGTTTGTCTCTCTGATCTGCTGTTGCAAAAATTTCCTCTTGATTGGCTTCTCAGCCTATCTAGAGATGATGCTCTGCTGGGGGATGGCCAGGCCATAGGATTTCTTACATCTCAGCCTCTCCTCTCCCTCCCTGCCCACTGGAATGCACACCTATCTTTCCTTCCAAAAATGCCACATTTGCAACCTTGGGAAACGACAACAATCAACAGTGAACAGAGATCATAATTTAGGGGATGAGAGGGATCATAACTGATCACATCCCCCACCCACAGCCTGCATCTCAAGGGTCCCTGGTTTTCAGGGGACACAGGAGCTACAGTTGGGAAAGGGCCTTCCCTCTTGTTTATTTACCGAAATTGTTGACACTGTATTTTATAATCTGTTCTTGCTTTAACATATTCCATATAAACATCCTTAATTATCATTACAAAATAATAAGTCATATAATATATAATACATTCAGAACAAAAGAATACTTCACTAAACTAGGGTAACTTTAATGTATCAACAGAATAATAATTTATACAACATTAGAGCAGAGCTGAAAAGTTCTACAGAGGAACCTTTTGATTTTCATTGGGAAGGCATGTGAGGTAAAATTATTTTACAAAACTATATCAACCCGACTAAGCATTTTTTGCTGCCACCATCCCCATAACAAATTCAGCACCCTCTGTTGCTCTGCATCCCTCCTCCCACTTTTTGTTGTTTTTTTTACCATCCTTCAGTTTTTCTTCTTCTCCAGACTGAAAGCACTGCTTCCCAGTTTTGCTCTGACTCTGACCATGTCCATGTCAACGCCAGGTCAGAGTGAGGACAGAATTAAGATGCAATGTTTCCTATTCTTATTTTGGGTATCTTCTAGGCAGTGCTTTTTTGTAAGAAAAACGGTGCCGGAACTCATGAAATTATTTACCTTTCGTACGTAGTCAATCACTGTACACACACCACACACATCAGTTGTGTAACAAAACGTAACGGTTGCCACCCGCAGTAAGCTCAGCGCACAACCACACGACCAATCACAAGCCAAGCAGCACCACAAGCTGAGAAGTGCCATTACAACCAATGTGGACGAAGTATGCATGCATCAGAATCGACACACAAGCAGCCTGCATGCACCGTTTTAATGATTTTACCGCCGACCTGCTACGCTCGACAGGGTGATTCAAATCCATGTGGACCAAACATCAAATTTTCAAAAGTTACTTTTAAAATTTGGAAAATCTGTCGAAAAAAGGTGCCGGAACTCTGTTCCGGTGCGTTCTATGACAAAAAAAGCACTGCTTCTAGGTAAGAATGTTGCTACTCAGAAAGTATCAGAATGAAGTCAATTAGCATTGTGTCCTACAGGTTCCTGAACTTTGATTTGTTTCCAAGATAGCAATGCATATATTAATGCCTTTTAATGTTTATTAAATTTTGCCAAATATGTAATGCATAGAAATATATTATTCTGTACTATTTAAGTGTATATTAAACATTTTAAATTATTTAATAATAATGAGCTGTTCTTGCCTTTTTCTTCCTCATGATTAGAAAAGGCAGAACCAATTATGAAGAACTGCAGATGTAGAAACAAATATGCAAAATACAAGTTGTAATTCTCATTTGTTTAATAAATTCATATCACAGAATTTATTTTTTTTGGTACTAAATTTAGATTTTGAGTTGAGTAGAGCAAATTAGACACTGCCCTGTGGTAGACATCAACTTGCACTGCTCTGTCCATGTAGAAGCTCACTGGAGGAAAAAATACTTTAACCTCTGGTGACTGAGGTGGGCAGAGCAGCTGGAGGCATGGAGGCTCTGGCTTGGCATTGTACAGCCTCACCATAGCATGGGTAATAGTGCCCGGCAGAGGCTGGACATGGCTTGCTCCTCACCAACTACACACCTTCACAGTAGAGCAGCCCATATGACCTCCACAGTGACCTGGTTGGATAAGAGTACTGGCTACTGCTGGATTTCAACAGTACTTGCACAGAAAACATACTTTAGTTGGGCAGACTGGTAGATACCAGCTGGCTGGGAACCACGGGTCTTAGGAATTAGCATAAATATTACACACATACTTAAAATGTGCTATTTTGTAAGCATTTCAAAGCAATGAAAAACATGGCTTCCTTCTTTCTTTCTCATCCTTCCACCTGATTATTTTTTTATTCCCCCTCCTCCCACAGGAAGCAGGGAAGCTGCTTTCACCTATGCCATCACTGCTGCTGGGGTTGCACATGCCGTCACTGCTGCCTGCAGCCAGGGAAACCTCAGCAATTGTGGCTGTGACAGAGAGAAACAAGGTTATTACAACCAAGAGGAAGGGTGGAAATGGGGAGGCTGCTCCGCTGATATCAGATACGGCATTGAATTCTCCAGGAGGTTTGTTGATGCCAGAGAAATCAAAAAGAATGCTCGGAGACTGATGAACTTACACAACAATGAGGCTGGAAGAAAGGTATTTTAGAACAGGAATGGTCTAACCTAGAGGGAAGGGAACCCTTTGCACTGGCAATAACTGGGATTTTGTTCTTACAGAGGTGGTAAATCTTGTCTGGGCTGTACCATTTCAGACCAGGCTATACCATTCCAGACTGCATTAAATGTGATCGAATGCTCCTCCATACAAAAAAGATTCCTTGCATACAAAAACCCTAACATGTGGGAAAGAGGGATTCTAGCTCAGCTTCCTACCTTATATGCTACTTTTCTGTATGAAAAGGTTGATTGTGGTATAGAGGCACATCCAATATACCTGCAGTCTGAAATGGTATGATCCTGACATAGGTTAACTATATTTATGGAGATCTAGACTTGGGATGGGGGAATAAGCCTGAAGATATTTAATCTGTTTGTGCCATCAATGCACATGGTGCTTCATAGAGTAACATAAGCAAATATAATGAAATCAATGAAAATGGACCCCTGCCCTAAGAATCTTACAGTCTTAAAACAGAACAATCTAAAAATTGCCCATCGATCACCATTTTGTTCTGACAGCTGCATGTAGCATGGATTTTGTTACATTCAGTGTCTCCACCTAGGCAAACACAGAGCAAGGAGAACAAGCCCAAACTAACACATGCAAAATGTTATTACTGTTTATAATACATTTTATTCAACAGTATACTCCATTTGTGCAAAAACTATATCTGACACTAGATGCCTAATTTATACATTTAACCCATTTTATACATTTTGTTTTGATTCCTTCCCTTTAAATTTTGCCATTGTGTTTCAGCACTCATTTTGTCAAGGAGAGGTAGCACTTAGATCATTTTAGTGAGAAATACTATCACAAAGCTATAGATAATCTATACAGGGAAAGGGGAATGTTCTAATATTTCTCTGAGAAACCAAGTCAAATTGTGAAGCTTTATTTAGGAAGTTGTTCTTCACGTATTATCTGTTCAATAAAAGATTGACTCAGAGCATATATAAAATGTACCAGAAAACTAATTTAATTTATGTTTTAGGCATAATCTCAGGATGAAAGACTCTGAACTAATCATCAAAGATGGAAACTGTAATTGGCTTAAGGGGCAATCCTATGCAAGTTTAACTGGGGGTGGAGGAAGCCTACAACTTCCAGCTTAACTGTAGGCCTTTATTCTGCTAAACTTTCATAAAATTGCACCCTTGCTCAGTAGATAATTCAGTGAGGACAACTTCAAAATGTAGAAGCAGCTATTTATTTCTTTTTGACAGTATCTTAATTCTGGACTGCTGAATTTTGAAAGAAAAATATTTAAAATGTGCTTTCCTTCTGACAATGGAACAGCTGTTGTCTATGAAACTACATGTGGCACTGTGTTTCTGTTGGTGATCCTTTTTAGCTTGACTCTGATTTTTGAAATAAGAGCTGTTGGTCACTATTGCAGCCTGTACTGGTCTTGTTTTGCCAGCAAGAATATAGCTTCTCCACCTTCTGCTTGCAATTACATAATCTATTTGAATTCTGTGTTGGCCATCTGGTGAAGTCCATGTCTACAGGAGTCTGAGCAGTTGCTTGAAGTGTATGTTTGCAATGAATAGGTTGCTTGCTTCACAAAATTCTATGATTCATTCTCCTGCTTCATTTCTTACCCCTAGGCCAAACTTTCCTACAACATTTGATTCTGCTTTCTTTCCTGTTTGTGCATTTCACTTACCTAGGATTAGCAGCATTAGCAGTCTTGTTTTGATATGTTATCAATTTTCTATTGACCTCCTGCACAGAGGTTTTCAATCTCTTCTTCTTCAACATCTGTATCCAGTTTGCCTTGGTTCATACTTCTCATGTTCATGTTCCAATTGCATGTGTTGCACAGCATCAGACTTTCCTTTCACCTCTGCACATGTCAACCCCTAGACTTCCTTTCAGGTTTGCTGTAGCAGCGTCTTTAGCAGCAGCATTACTTGTATTTGCCCTTTGTCCTTCCCCAGTAGTTCATAATGTGCCTTCCAACCTGGGGTCTCATCTATTTCTTTTTTCATTTTTGGATTGTTTTGTCATGAAGTTTTTGAGGTAAGAAAATTCAGAAGTGGATTACCACATCCTCTACACAGTACTAAACAGAGCTAGCTTCAGCGCCACTGCCATTGTCTGTGAAAGATCCTCCTCCAGTGTTGCCTTCAGCTGAAGTTCAGCTCCTCCTTCAGCTGCTCTTTAGGAGTTTCTCCACTCCCATCATCATTAATGAGAGCCATTCTCTTTTTGCTGATCAGGCTGTTACTCCTGAAGAGGGTAGATTTATCTTAGCCTGGTGTCTCCGCCTATCTATCCTAGCCTCCTGAAGGTATTAGGAAAGTGTCCTCTTGGCTTTCTTGACACTTTCAAGCCCCCTCACTATGTTAAGGTGTGCATCTAGGAGGGGGAATCCATGAATTACATCATGATAATTTCATGTAGACTCTGGAAGTTAGAGACAGAAAACCACTGATGAATCAAGCTGACAGCCCTTCCCTCCCTTTGGCCACTGAACTAATGCAAAGTTAATCACACTTCTCACTCTGGAGAAAGATTTTCTTCTCACTCTGCAGGTTGGGCTGAGAGAGTAGTATACAACGACCCTGTAAGACAAGTCATTTCTTATATACCTATTTGCAGGTTCAAAAGCTGAGAATAACTTGTGGCAGCCCTGTAATTATACTCCGCTGTTCATGTTTCATGTCAGAAGTGGGCCTTATGCTGACTTGGATTTTCTGTCAAAAGCCTCTCAAATCTCACAGATTGCAGCATAGTTCAATTTGCTTAAATTGCCCCCTCAAATTCACAGGTCAAGCTGTATGCAGAAATCGCTCACTCTCTTGACTTGCATGCAGACTGGTCACACTTTTAAATAAAGAGATAAAATATTTATTTATTTATTTATTTATTTATTTATTTATTTATTTATTTATTAAAACATTTCTATGCCGCCCCTTGCAGTAG
Organism: Varanus komodoensis; assembly: GCF_004798865.1. NCBI lineage: Eukaryota > Metazoa > Chordata > Lepidosauria > Squamata > Varanidae > Varanus > Varanus komodoensis. The sequence continues at coordinate 3,539,524 of NW_025336334.1, read as the reverse complement.
CCTCGGGGCGGCTCACAACATAATAAAATACACAATAAATATACTTTTTTCAAAATCCAAGTCAGAGTAGGGACTCCTGTACCCATTACCAATCTTTATAATGATGAATAGAGGAGCATCAGGGATGTTCTGAACCATATCCTTAGGTAATTTATGTACACACCAGGGAAACACTGTAATGTTTTGTTGTAGGCCCTTGCTCATCCATATGAATATTGAGCTTGGCTGTTAAGCCATGATTGCTAAAAGGGGGCTACTGAAAAAGAAGAGAGATACTGGTATGCTTAAGAAAAATCTGTGGTTTTAATTATTATTTTTGGGGAATATACCCTGTGAGGACAACCTCTCCCCCAAAACAGTTAAAAGAGAACTGTGCATGCTAGTGGGCACCGAATGCTGACCATTTGCTGAGAGGGGGAATGGAATGTAGTATCCTGGAAGATGGCATGGCTAACTTGAACAAGAGTACTCCATGTCATCTCCGATTTATAACAACCATATGAATGAATCCCCTGCAAAATATCTTGACCTCCACAGCCTGCTCTGCTCTTGTAAATTAAAGACTGTGGCTTTCTTTATGGAATTCAAGTATTCTATACTGTGACATTTTGCTGCAGGTTTCAAATTACATACTTGAGGAAAGGATCTACTGAGTTTTCTATTTTCTGTTTAAAGCACTAGAATAATAATAATAATAATAATAATAATAATAATAATAATAATAATAATAATACTTCTTTCAAACATAATTCATATGGGCAACAATGTCAGGATTCCAGTACACTGTACACACATTCCATAATCAATGTGGTGTAGTGGTTAAAAGCACATGCTTGGTTCTCAGGCAATCTGGCTTCTAGTCCCTGCTCAGCCATGGAGCCAACTTGGTGCCTTTGGGCCAGTCACAGACTCTCAGCCCAACTTACCTCACAGGGTTGTTGTTGTGGGGATAAGATTGAGAGCAGGGGGAAGAGAATGATGAGAGAATTATTTTCCTTTGTATTATTTATCCCTGCTTCTTTACGCAGGTGCTTGAAGAGAGGATGAAACTGGAATGCAAATGTCATGGGGTTTCTGGGTCTTGTACAACTAAGACCTGTTGGACTACACTTCCGAAATTCAGAGAGATTGGATATATTTTGAAAGAAAAATACAATGCTGCTGTGCAAGTGGAAGTGGTACGAGCTAGCAGGCTTAGACAACCTACCTTTCTAAAGATCAAGAAGATCAGAAGTTACCAGAAGCCAATGGAAACAGATTTGGTATATATAGATAAGTCACCAAACTACTGCGAAGAAGATGCTTCCACCGGGAGTGTGGGGACACAGGGACGGCTCTGCAACCGTACCTCACCCAGTGCTGATGGGTGCGACATGATGTGCTGTGGAAGGGGTTACAACACCCATCAGTACACCAAAGTTTGGCAGTGTAACTGCAAGTTCCACTGGTGCTGCTTTGTGAAATGCAACACATGTAGCGAGCGGACAGAGGTGTTCACCTGTAAATAACTGCAAATGGTCTAATTTTTAAAAGGACACAACCACCACATGTTGGAGTGGAACAATACAATTACGGCATCGTTTTGCACATATAATTTTCTTTACAAGGGGGAACCAACCAGTCTCTTCCCTGTTACTTAATAACACACACTTCTAAGAATGATGTGTAACTTGCTGGCTAGCTGCTTTGACCACAATGGAAACAGGGACAATAGGATAGATTGGGCAACTTTGTTCAACACAAGCAACTTTTCCCCCCCACTGCAACTGCAGGCTGGGTGTTATAGAATTTTTCTCTTAGATTAAGTTATACATATCAGAGACTCTGACTCCAGGACATTTTTTCAGATCTAAAATGCACACAAAATGTGCAAATAAGTCTTTTTCTTAATAGAAAAAAAGGAGAGCAATTAAACTGTTCACAGAGAAACTAAAATCACATCAGTGTTGCTGACAAACATTTATTTCTGATATAGAAAAGGAAAAAAAAACAGGTACAAAGGGCAGCTGGTGGGACAAAGATGTAAAATGGGGTGGAGGAACCTCAGTGATTGAGTCATTTGTAAAACAAAGTTCAGCAAATTCTGACAGCTGTCAGTGACACTGGAACCATTTGAATAGACATTTCAGAGAGAGAAAGATTATTTTATTTATGTTTTAATAGCACCAAAACAAATTCTCTAAGCACTAACGGGTAGCTATGTCTTTATCCTTTACTAAATGTAAACTTACTGGAACTCTTGACTTTCTGATTTTTATTTTTTATATTTGGTTCTCCCCTATATTTTCAATGCTGCTGATTTCATGACACCCCATTCTTGGAAGGAGTTCTGTTACTGTACACAAGTACGGCCTAAGGCAGAACAGGAACGATTTATCAGGAGAAACTGGTTAAAAATGCCAGTGATGTTCCTTCTTCTTTGCCAAGCTAAAGAGAACCCATTCAGAAAAGCAGCCAGAGGTCCACATCAGCGCGGAGTCTATATAAGCAAAGGCAGCTAAATTTGTGCACCCCTTAAATATCTTTCATACCTTACAGTCACACCCTAGGAACTGCTTCCCATGGGTTCATCCCATGGCATGATGGTAACATTTAAAGGGTTGATACCTTGTGGCCAGGGTCAATTGTATAGCACTTGACACCAAACTGTCACCCCAAGCTTAGCTGGGTGATGTTGTTACACATTAAGGAGTCATATAATGAACATACAATTATTGTTGGCCAGGATCAGGGGCAACAATTTCATACTGATGTCCCAGTACCCACATAGTGCAGGGCTATAAACATTACAGCCCCGTGGTGGAATGAAATATGCTCCCAGAGAAATACACTTTTGCAGAATGACTGTAATATTTAAAAGATAGTGCAACTGCTTAACACTGTATATCCTTTAGGCGTTGGGCTGACAGTCCTGTTTGTGTGGTGAAGGAATGGGACCACATGCGTCATCTCCACCCTTATAATGTAGCTTGTTATAACACTTACTGTTGCATCATTTCCAGATTTAGACAGTTCCTTTATCAGCTCTTCAGAACAGATTAATGTGCTTACACTGTGCCAAAGCAATAATGCAAACAGGAGTAGCTGAAGTCCACACTAGGAACCACTGAGTCTTATCCCAGGAGTACAAATGAACACATGAGTCACTTCTAAACGACAATTAATTTGAGTAAGGTTGATAGCATTAAATTAATTTTCTTCTTTCCATCTCTCTCTCTCTCTTTCTTTCAACACATTTAAGTGTGCACCTAACACTGTTAAACATTGATGCAACCCACACATTTGCAAATATATCCAGCCAATATATTTATCAGGGCACCAGATCTGGCTGCAAATGTAGAATTGCTGCTGCAAAGTGTACAGAATAGCCCTTAGTAAACTGAAGAAGTCTTTAAAAAAACTAACACTGTCAACCTGTAAGTCAAGGGTGAGCCACCTGTGATTTGGTCTGCAACTCCTAACAGCTCCAACCAGCATAGCAAATGGTGAGAGATGATGAAGCTCATAGTTGCCTACCCTTGACATAAATTCTTGCTCCTTATCATTACTCCCTTATTTTACTTTCAGAACCATTAAAAGGCCTGCATAGGACTGATTCACACATGCCTGCCCATCCACCAATGACTAATTCTTGCATTCTTCACACTTTTAACCCCTATAGTTAGAAACTCAATACCACCATAAACTTAAAATTTATCAAAAGCTGAAGTCTATACAAATTGTATAGATGCAGGTATAAGTCACATGGCTAAAATATGAGGCATCTCAGAAAGAATACCTAGTAGTATCATCTTCAGAAACATGGTTTGAGTTAGGCTCCTGCAAATCAAAATACCACCTTGTTGCATGTTAGGCAAATGAGCAATTATATTTTCTTATTGAAAATGAATCATGTAATCCAGCTTTTGTAACACTTCCTTTGATTAGTCTTGGGCAAGCAACAGCAACATAAAACCACCCTTTCTTCAGCAATATAAACTAACTAGGCAGATGTTATAAAAGTCATACAGATGCTGTATTGCAAACAATCACAATCACTTCAGCAGGTAATGTTCTATGGACTACAAAGAGCTACTACTTGACATGTTCAGCATCCAGTACTAGAAAGAGGCCCTCACCCATCTCTCACCTCATGTTACAACTTGGGCCTCCAGATGAGGGTATACATGCACATCAAAAGATGTTTCTAGCAGCTCTGCAAAACAAAGATGAACTTTGCAATACAGACAGGACTACACATTCAGGTGTGCATCTGAACTTGCTTTGGCTGCATGCAGCAAAGATATCCGCTCACATCAGACTTCCAAAGCAAGCTAACTAATGTCCCATTATCAACTCCTGTTCTGGCATCCAGGTAAAGGGAAACCTTTCAAAATACCGAGTTCCTAGCATTTCCTGGCATCTAGATATTTTGAGAAATGCTCATCTTAAGACAAGAGTACTGATCAAGTTCACACAACATTCTTGGCCGCCCCGCAAATTAACTATGCAGTTATTTGTGGAATAATTTGCAATGTGTCTTTTTGGAAGACTATCAGACTCCCTGTGGTTTGTTCTCTGCCTTCCTCCACAGTCCTCATGCTGGTATCCTAACACCTTTCATGGCAGAAAGGTGCCTCCTTCCTCCTCACCATTCTGATCTTGTCTCCCTGTCTCTGCTCTGATCTTTGTGTTCACTGCTGTTTATTTTCAGGAGGTCAAAAGGTGCAGATAGGTCCTTTTAAAATTATTTTTGGATGGCCCCTGAGAATTGTCAGCAGTGGTGGCAGTGGCGATGATGATAATCTGGTCTTTCACAGCGGCACTCTTATGGCTGTCCGATAGTTGTCACACCTAGTCAATTACCTTGTGTGTTTCAGCTGTCAAAGTAAGTAGCAAAGTGAACCCAGTAACATTAATGGAAATTGAAAAGGAAAGCTTATATAAAGGCTAATTTGTGCCCAGATGCCATGGACCAATTGCCAAGCTGACAACTGAAGAGCACTAATAAAGGGGCAAAAGGTGAGTGGCAAAAGAAGATTTACCAAAAGAAGATGCACCAACATCTTCCCTTGGGGATGTGATCCTCTTGGTTTTGAGTGTCAAACTGGCTTTTCTATGTCCTTCAGTTTTCAACACTTCACTGAGTCTCCAACTGCTCCAGAAAGGGTGATATCAACACCTTTCATATTTGCAGTTCTTTTTGCTGTTTGTGCTGCAGTTTCCCTGAAGTTTCTTTAAAAACCCACAGAAATATACACAAGTATAAAGCCTGGGAAGTAAATAGAAGGGAAATTTGTGCACCAGCACTAAGTGTTCTATTACTGCAGGTGCACAAATTTATTCTTCATTTACTTCCCAGCCATTAAATGGACATAGATTTCCCATACAAAAAATGCAAGTATTCTCAACAGTTTTCTTAAAAATATTCTTACATGTGGCATAACAGATAGATCAAATGGGCACTAGTACCATTCAGAGTCAACACCTGTTCCATTCACTCTGTTTCTTCAGCCAGCACCTTAATGGTGTCATTGTTTTAAGAACTGTCAGGGAATTTCAGTAACTATAACTGTAAGTGCTCCAAAAAAGAGTCACAGAAAGGGGGAGCTAATATCTCCACTTACAGGATTGGTTGGATATTCAGGGAAGTGGGAGATATTGCTCTCCTTCTTCTGCTGCACCTAATGTGTCCCTCACTTCTGGTGTTTTTTGGCTGGCAACTTGGCAATTGATCCTTGGCAACTGTGAGCAAATTATGCAATCTTACTCTGTCAGTTTTCATGTATGTTACTGATGCAACTTTGCTGTTTCCTCTGACAGCTGAAAATTGCAAGGAAACTGAAAAGGCAAGATTATCAGACAGCTGTAAGAACACACTTGCAAAAGACTGGTAATAATGGTAATGCCAGTGCTGATCATATTTGCACTTTTTCTGGGGCTGAAAAAGAAGGAGGTGATCTAGTGATAGTGAAGTGCTGCCTGGACATTGGTAGAAGGGCTATCCATTGTGGCAGGGGGCTTTGCCACTCTTGCTAAGTGGAAAAATTAGAAACTAAGCTAACTCAGGAGCTGTCATGGACAGACTATTTTGGAGGGCTTTCATTCATAGAGTTGCCTCAAGTTGGAGAATACTTGATGACATAACACATAACAACAACAAGCAAACTCAAACTTGATGGCATTTCCTGAAAACCCTTGGAATACAGCTAATCTATGATCAAATGATGTCCACCAAACTTACAATGCAGCTTCAAATTCCTGTCTTTCCCCCTCAATGGTTATTTCTGTCTTTCCCCTCAATCGCCCTAAGACTGAATGTAGACAACTTCTTTCCAACAGTTTAACTTACTTTAGCATCTCTGTAAACAGATGGCACACTAACTATCTGTATCAACAACAAGGAGGATTCTACTGCTTTATTTCTCCAGAGGTTATAGTGGGTAAAAAATTCTTGCCACTTATCTGGATATCACAGTGAACCCACTGACTATTGCAGCACGCCACCCGATATGCATGCACCAAATGGGAAGTTAATTTGTGGTGGAATTTCCCTTATCATTTGGCAGGATATCACTGCTACCCAAGCTCCCCTTGGATGAGAACACAACTGGGGTAGTTTAGTTACATCTATAGGCTTAAAGAGTGAACACAAACCACAAGATTTGACAACTGCCAGCATTGTGCAGGCTATCACTCAGCATTTCATCCATCTTGCATATGGTAATAAGAATATTTCATCAGAAATATTTCCTAGATTTTTCATCAGATGTGGAAATATACAAATCTTCTCAATACTTGATGTGATGATAAAGACAAACAACTTGTCAGGTTTTACACACAGAGTGTGGCAAGCTAACTTATGACAAATGGGGCACTTGTTTGTTATGACCTCTTAGTCTTTAATCTAAAACAAGCTTTTGAACACTGTGCCAAATTTTCAGATGGATGTCTCCTTGACATTTTGTTTGTTTTGATTTGTTTCATGCCACATTATCATGTGACTGTCAGGTGACAGAGACAATTTAAATTTTAATTGTTGGACATTTCATAACAGCATTTACATTTTGTCATTCCAGCTGGTTCATTTGGCTAATCAGAAGTAAATGCATTGGCATGAGCTAAAATTAATATTCAAAACTTACCACTCAGATATGGAATTCGAAACTTCAAATATATAATATGAATTTGCATTTTACTTCAGAAATACTAGAGTATTTTAGATTTGTTGGCATTTTATTGGTTTTCTCAGCCATCAAGTATGGAACTTTATAACCTGTAAGTGTCTAAATATTAATTTACTTTATCTGTCAACTACCAAATATACTCAGACATCAAAGGCATGGCAAATACTGAATTTAAAGATCTTAGGGTATCAGATAAAGATGCTGAATATTTAGCAAACACTTCAGTATTTGAAGGATATTTCAGGAATATTTGAGATAAACGTTGCTAAGAAGAATTTCAGTAAGCAAATTCAAATTCATTGTATCTCTAGAATGTGTTAAATACACCTGTTATGGATATTCTTTTTCTTCTTTTGTTCATTTGTGGTTCATCTAACTTGGCAAGTGAGAGAACATAATTCTAATTTTGATTTTAAAGGGAGCACTGATTCCAGTTTCAAAATTGCCATTTATACAAATGTTAATTTCATCTGTGAAACAATTTTTCTAATGGATTTCTATATGAGTACTCCAAAACCAATCTATCCCAAACATTTTTCTCAACATATGAATATTTCACAAAAAATTACAGTTTCATTTGTAAAGAAATGAGTACCACTCCTCTGAAGCAAGGTCCTCAGTAGAACTGCCATCTCCCTTTTAAGCACCAAGCAGTGATGTGGGACAATGCTTCTTTCATCTCTTCAGTGCATCTTTTCTGTACATATTGTGCTTCCATGCAGAGTCCTGTGGCAAAAGGCACTGTAAATAAACTAGCAATATTTGTTGAGGAATTCAGTTAAGTTATATTATTGTATATCATTGCAATGGCTACAGAGTTATTTTAAATTATTTTGAACAACACTGAAGGAGGTGTTGTTATTTAACTACACATACACAAGCACCCACTGAAGTTGAATATCTATTACTATCTCCACACTCATGCATCTTTCCTGATATTCCAAATTGATTCACCCTGCTGCTCTTTCTCTGATGTACACACAGAGCTCATCCAGGTACAAACTGTAAATATAAAGATGTGTATGCACACAGATCTTCTACCTCCACTGAACAAAAACTGTGGCCATTACAAGAAGGGAGTGATTCCCGGTGCCAATGCCTCAGAATCCCTGCACCCACTGTAAAACACTGAATTGAGTTTTGGTCTAGTATTACTTCATTTTATGAAACATCATCCAAGTTCCAAGCATCCAGATGTCTGGGGCCATCTTCCTCATAGCCATATTTGATTTCATGTGGTCACTGTGTTGAAGCTTCTTCTGACAATCTGAGGTGAATTCAGAGTGCCCCACAACTTGATCAAATAGTGACATGGTTTCAGTCAAGGGCTCTTCAGTTCCAAGTGACACCCTGTTGGCCACAAAAGGGGGCAGGAGAAGAGAGAATATTGAATTGAAAGACAACTGGGATGTCATGCCAACCCTGTATCAAAGGGCAGTGCTATTACAAATTGCTTTCCTTGTGGAAAATTAACTGTAGTTCAGCATCAAAAGATTTGTGATCAAAAGCAAATGAAAACACACTCACACCACTGTGAGTGCTATCAGTGTCAAACTGTGGTTTACAGTAATCAGTAATGACAGAGCTCAAAACTGTACATTAAAGACTTTGGAAACAAAACAAATGTTCAAAATTTGTTTCTTTCTCTGTGATGTAAAGATTGAGATGCAAAGTTTAAAAAGGAGTTTGTTTGTTTTTTCTTTTAATCTAAGAACAAGGAAAGCAGAAACACCAACAAGCCTCCGAGAATGGGTAATTTTGCTTTTTCACTATGTTGGAAGCAGCTGGATGATCCAACCACCCTTGATACTGAGATGGGATAGAATTTCACGTGTCTCATGCAAACCAATGGGAAGGAGACAAAGCCAGAGCATGTAGAATCATGCAGATATTTTATTTATTTATATATTTATTTGGGATATTTCCAGGCCGTCCAATCATTCTGCGTCTCTGGACAGCTCACAACAAAATCAATCAATACAGCAGTATAAATACAAATGTCATAAAAACCACAAACAATAATAAAACTAACCAATGACTGAAATAAAAATAATTAAAAACTATTAAACATTAAAATATTGGGTGGATAAAAAGGGCTTGACCTGGTACTGAAAAGCATATAATGATGGCGCCAGGCAGACTTCTCTAGGGAGTGCCACCACAGAGAAAGCCCTCCTCCAGGTATTCTGTCTCCTGATCTCCTTCAAGGAGGATTTCCTCAGCAGGGCCTCTGCTGCAGATCTTAAGGGGTGGGAGGCCATGTAAGGAAAAAGATGTTGCTTTAGGTATCCTGGTCCCAAGCCATTTAGGGCTTTATAGGTCATAACCAGCACCTTAAATTGGGCCCGGACTTCAATGGGAAGCCAGTGGAGCTGATGGAGGATTGGAGCTATATGAGAATAACAACCGATCCCTGACAGCATCCTGGCAGCTCTATTTTGCACCATTTGAAGTATTCAGACTGTCTTCAAGGGCAGCCCCACATAGACCGCATTACGATAGTCCAGCCGGGAGGTTACCAGTGCATGTGTCACCATTGCTAGGCAGTTCTCATCCAGGTAAGGATGCAGCTGATGGATCAGCCGAAGCTGAAGGAAGGCACTCCTCGCCACCGCCATTACCTGGGCCTCCAGGGACAGTTCCAGGTTGAGGAGCACTCCTGTTGTTTAAAGGGAGTGCAACCCAATCCAGGACAGGGCCAAAGTCACTGGAAACCTGAACCACCCACCAAAAGGCCCTCCATCTTATCTGTATTGAGCTTTGGTTTCAGATACATGGTGGGCAACCTCTTCCACAGGTAGGGAACTAACGTTAAGAAAGAAGCATCCTGATGCAAGGAACCCATATGAATGCGTATTCCTTGAAATAATCAGAATGTCCAAATTTCTTTGAACTAAGATGTATTACTACTATTACGATTACATTTATATCCCACCAGTTTCCTTCTGCAAGGAGCCAAAGCAAGAAATGCCATCTGTAAAGGAAACTCCACTTTGCTTTGGATGCTGCCTCAAATAAAAATTTGCCAATATTATCAATATTCTATTGATTTGCTATGCAATTTCTCAGCTGTTCTATCAAAAAGGAGCCTTGTTTGCTCTTAATTTTCTTTAGGAGGTATTCAGGAGAATCTCTGCTTGTACCTATATAGTGCTTGCTCCTAAGCCCCAGTCAGTACAACATGTTCCATGTTACTGCATCACTATTTTGTCAGGAGATGTCATAAATCTATTACTCTGATGTTTGCATCTATTACTCTGATGACTTCATGTAATGAATAGACATTCTATGCAAATAGAGTATCACTCTCTGCATGCAGGCTCCCTACTTCAAGATGGCTGATGCAGGCTGTGGTATCTACTAATACATATAATTTAAGCAATTCCAAGAAAGAGCATGGATGAAAAAGTTTGTTCTGTTGCTGATGATTGTTGCAACTCCATATTGGAGCTCATGAATTTGATTTGATAAGACACTTACTTGAAATCAGAACAAACCACATGGAACTTTAAATGGAGATTTTTTTTTCTCCCTTCCAAAATCCAAACCTGTATTTAACTTTGTCAAATCCAGGCCACCGTGCTGAAACCACAGTAGTTCATTCAACTCTAAGAAATGACTGTTCATAAGCAGTTTCAGGACTTCAGCCTTGAATGTGCATTTTCTATTAACTCAAGGCAATTTTACATTTTATATTTACTTCTTAGATAGGTGATTTCTCTTGATTTCTAGCAGGTGTTTATTCACAACTTCTCATTCTTGAACATGTATTTATTTTTCTTCATATTTTGGGCTTGCTTGTGAACAAATGAAGTTTGCCTTTGTCTAATAGTTTTCTATGTAGTGGTCATGTCCTCAGAATATTATGGGAAGAGAACAGACTTGGATAAGTTTTCACTGTAGTATTTAAAGCTTAGAAAAAGAATAAAGGCAATACTTGAAATGTATATTGCAGAAAATATCTGAAATTTGGCACATACTGAAATTCACAGATGAATGTTAACAATACTAGATAAATGTTGTTAATATCTAAAAATTCATGGAACAAAACTACCTGTAAAAATTTTTTTAAAGTTTGTTGCTGCCACCTGTCATGGTGACCCTGTGAATAAATGCCCTCTCAGCTGTCCAGACCTTGACAACCCTGGTCAGCTCTTTTAAACTCAAGACTGTGAATTCCTTTTTAGCATATCTCCACCAAAGGGTTATGCAGTGAAGCATGAAAGAAAAAGCTGTTTGCATATAGCTTGGATCTCAATGCTATGACAACACCTAAAGCATGTAAAGCAGATTAAGAGCCTCATTTTTTTAAAACTACATAACTTCTAAGCTTTATGCTTTCACTTTTTCAAATAAATAAATCTATGAAAGTGTTTTTAAAAATCAGAAGCAAAACTGCAGAAAGGGGTGTCACAAGGACATCAAAAGAGCCATGGAATTATGGGCCATGTGCAGAAAAGCTCAAAGATTCCAGCAACCTGACATGGAGTACTAATCTACTATCTACTAATTACTTGATCATTCTCTGCTGAAAAGAAAACATTACATAATTCTACTTAATAAGTACATGGAATTTAAAATTATATCTCCCCTTAGGCTGCAGTTAGAAACATAGAAACAGAAACAGAGTGAGTCAGAAGAGGCCTCCCAGACCATCTAGTCTGACCCCCGGCTCCAGCTGGCTCCGCTCACGACATGCCCACCATGTGCAAGTCCAGCCTATCTTTGAATACCCTCACTGATGGGGCTCAAAGACCTCTCATGGAAGCCCATTCCACACCCTCAGGGTCCTATAAAGTAAAACAAAATGATGTCAAATGGAGGAATAATGACTGTGAGGAGGTATGAAAAATGCATAAGAGTATCTGGGAAATGTTGGATAATATGGTTTCTTTATTTTGGGACTCCAAGTTTCAGTTAGTGAAAGCAACAAATTAAATAATTTTTAATGTTAATTGATAAATTTGTGCGCCATTTTTACTAAATATCACTGAGACTTGATGACATGCTTCTTTATTTTTGGGCACTATTCTAGTTCTGGTGTGTAACATTTCGTTACAAAATGTTCTTTATAACTTCCAAATCATCCAGAATGGATCTCTGAGCATGCACAGAGCAGTTTGTTGAACCCAATCTAGTGTTTATCTCCAGGAACTCTCCTTATGAGCATCCCTGAGCCCTTTGGAAGGGGATCTCTGGAGGTGAGCATGCTTCCTCTTGCATGCTACTCATTCATTTGGGCCTCTGACCTATGCTGATGCCTTTCCATGGGGTCAAACATGAGGGGAAGGCTGGTCTGCATCCAAGAATTCTCATCCCCTGTTTGTTCATCTTGGCCATTCCCAGGAACATGCCCTGGCATGGCAAGGCACCTGGCCTTGAGATAATCACTTCCTGCCCCTCCTGTTGCACCCCAGAAACTGGAGCTAAATCATGCTCCCCAATCTCACTGAAACATCACTCACTTTCTGATTCTGAGTAGCATCTCCAATGCAGCTGCTAATCCACACGGACACTTGCCCAAGCTCCTTCCCCACTTTCTCACTTGCCTTACACGCCTCCTTGGCTTCTCTCTCTCTCTTTCTCTCTCAATCTCTTTCTGACTTGCCCAATGAACTTGAGAGTAAATGCAGTGTCGCTTCCCTCCCCACAAACAGCCCTGTTCTGAGATGCTTTTTGAATTTGGGAGAATTGAAAATGGATTTTGGCATAAAAGTTGATGATTCTTTTTCCACACACTGCAGGCAGCCATTATTACTGACAGCAGTTGAATATCTACAGAAAACTTGCCCTTTTGCACAGTAGCCAGATTGTTCTCAAGCACTTCATTTTATTTGATGGGTGGAATACAGTTAAATACACTTAAATAAAGTCCTGAACAAGGCAGTAATTGAAACAGGACCATTAAAAGTGTAAAGCCACAGTGTGTCAGCCCATGCAGATGCATTTTAATGCATTTTTCACATTAAAAAAAAGTAAAAATATCTTACAAAAAGTAGAAAGAGCCTTATTTGTATATTTATATTACAAAATGGGCACTCAAGGCAACTTTCCTTTCTCATGCTGTCTTCTTTCATGGGAGGAGGGATGAATAGGATATTAACAGTGCAATCCTCTTATCAGAAGTAAGCCCCATTAAGTTCAATGAGACTTGTTCACAAGTAAATGAGTTCAAGAATCATCCAAATAATTGGGGTGGCGGGGGACATCAGGCGAGAGACTGGATCGCTAACCTATTTCTTCCTGTATTACTGACCCAGATTTTTGAATTCTGGGGTGAGATCATAGTTTCTCCTCACACTAAGGAGCAATCCATGTTGGGAATTTTGACATTGCAATACCTGACTCACTGGCATCTCCTTACACTATCACTGCCATTTGAGCCCAAATTTCCTCATGCTTTGATATCACAACCTTTTTTTATATGTTGTGCACGCCCACACACTTTCTAAACTTGCTGTACCATTCTGGGCAGCTCCAGTAGGCTGGTGGGTGGTAGGGGAATGAAAGTGTCTTGCTAGGGCTTTGGTAAGAGAGAAGCAACTCGGAAAAAGCTAGCCTTCTCTTTAGTTCCAACCTGCCTTGTGCACCCCCCTGCCCGACAGTCCAGCCTCTCTTCCTTCCTCTCTTAGACTTGCAATGCAATGCTGCTTCCCCCATCTCCTCTCCTGCCCTTTGAAAAAAATAAAGTTTGTGGTGTCTTTTCAAGCCTTCCCAATTGTTTCCTTTGTCCTCTTGCTCAAGAAACAACTAGCATTTCTACAGAGAAACAATTCAGATTATCTTCAGTGGCCTTACTCACAAGTAAATCACATTGCCTTCAGTGGAGGTAACTTGGAAAGTCCTTGTGGGGACTTAATTACTTGATTGCTTTGGGGTGCTAGCTAGTGTCTTTGGTTTCACCTCGTGAGGGCTGAGAGGACAGGAGCAGGCAAGCACCCTTTTTTTTGATGTGATATGGCAGGAAGAACTGTCCATTATTTCTCCCCTTTTAAAAAATTTTTTGACTCTTTTGCCCCTTCACGCAGCTAACAGAGCTAAAAACAAAAACAAAGCAAAACAAAATCCCCATCAAAATAAATGAAGCTTAAGCAGCCATTTCCCTGCAAACATCCCATTCCTAACTACTCCAACTTCTCCCACAGCTGAATTTTTAGTCATGTTATCTTAATTAGCTAAATGCTTTTCAGAAATATCATGACTGTACTTCCTAAGACACAGAAGGGGCTTTAGTGTAGATCTTCCTTGGGTTTCCCATGGGAAAGGCTTTGTGGTTGGCACCACATGAACTGAAAGCATGACCTAAAAAACACTGTGGCTGCACACTGCAGGGGAAAATTGGTGTTGCCAGACAATCTTGCTTTGCTGGTCTTCTAATGGAGGAAATGCTGATGAGGTTTCAGGGAACAATCCCCCCTCCCCATGCCCCAGAAGGGTGCCCTGCAGCATAGTTTAGAATTCACTGCTATTAAAAAACAACAACAACGAAACAGCCCATCACTTTTCCTCAAGGAGAAATACTGTAAAGACGATCTGCAAATGGGGCTGAGGGCCATTAATTTCCAGTCATTTATTTTTGTTATTTATTGTTATATGTTTTACTTATTATATTGAAATCCTACTTTTTTTTTCCTATCAAGGAACTTGAAACTGCTTAGATAATTTTCCTCTCAGTCTTACCTTCACAAGAACCCTGTGAGGTAGGTTGGGCTGAGAGTCTGTGACTGGCTGGAATCCTCCAATTAGCTCTATGGCTGAGTGGGTTCTAGAACCCAGATCACCTTAGTCTCAGTCCTTAATGGCATATCCTCTTTTCCAGGTGGGAGGCTGTCCTTTCATTCGTTCTTTCTCTCTACTGGCCCTTTTTTGGAGGGACCCCAATTTTTAAAGTATTAGCATGTGTAAAGATACCCTCAAGTGTATTTATTAATAAATCTCATCAGATTTGATGTATTTAGGATTGCAACTCTGCCACCTAACAGGTCAGATTCATAATCCATGTTTTAAACCAGGGGTCCTCAAACTACAGCCCGCAGGCCAGATAGGGCCCAGTCATTTACCCGGACCACCTCAGAATTTTTGGACTCGTTTGGAGAAAATGATCTTCAAACAAGTCCAAAAGCTCTGAGCCAATGCAGGCATACTCTGAAACACTTTCAGTTTTGGAGACTACCAGAGAGCCTGCGCACATGCTAAATTGTAACAGTTCCCTTCAACTGCGCGTGTGCTGGCTCTCTCTGCTAGCTCTGGCTACCTCCTGTTGCTGTGCTGGTTTTGCCAGCATGAATTGCGCACACACAGGCTCTTCCCCCTATTGCACACATGTGTAATACATGAACAATAATTAATAACATAATAATAACATGTGTAATACAGAGCCGGAATACGGAGTGGGAATACAGAAGAGAGGAGGGTGGTGGGAAGAGAGAGAGACAAAGACACTAAAAAAAGAGAGAAGGTAAGAAAAATATAACTTTTTAAATACTTTTATAATAATACTTTTATTAATGAATATTTCTGTGTCAGATTTATTTTATTTCCTAAATACAGTGGTACCTTGGTTCATGGACTTAATTCGTTCCACGATTCTGGTCGTGAACGGAATTGGTCGCGGACCGAATCAAATTTCCCCATAATATTCAATGTAATAAGGTTAATCTGGGTTTTTTTAAAAAAGTAAATTTTTATTATTATTTTCTACAAACTAAAAAAAGAAACTAAAAAACATCAATCATCAGAAACATCAGACCTGCTGGGTCAGCCCCCCCATTTTTTTAAATAGCAATCTGTAAACATATTCAAGTCTATGCATAGTCCCGTTTCTGTAGCCAATAATAAAAAGAGTTCCAAGTTTGATAGAAGTATGTATCCTCTTTCTCCTTCAGAGTCAAAGTCAGTCTGTCCATTTCAGCACAATCCAAAATCTTTTTTAAAATCAGTTCATCAGTGGGTGGTTCTTCACTCCTCCAATGCTGTGCAAATGTAATCCTTGCCGCAGTAATTACATGTAGAATCAAATACATTGCTTGTTTATTGACATCATCAGGTACAATGCCTAATAAAAAGAATTTAGGTTTAAATATTAAGGATTTTTGTAACATTTCCTCAAGTCATTTATGAATTTTAACCCAATATTTTTTTAACCCAATATTTATCACAAGTCCACCACATATGATAAAAGGTACCTGGTTTATGTTTGCATTTCCAACATCCATTTGACATATTTCAAAACGTCTTTGCTAATCCTTCACCTGCATCAAGAGGCTCTTTAGTTCCTTTATGTGGTGCCAAAAACTGTGGTAGACCAAATAGAAATCTAACAGACTATTTTCTTTGTAAATGCCTCTGAGATAATCACTGGATTGCAAATCAATTAGTTTCATCTAAAAAAAGTTACCTGCATCTTCTGGTGCTACTCCAAATGGATTCTGAAACATCCTTATTTCCTTTCCATGCTTATGGCAATCAGTGAATCTGTTCTGGAATTCCACCTGCAATAGGGTCAGTGCTTTGATGTGCCTTTCAACAATGAATTGTAAATTCTTATCCCTTTCAAATTTTAGTTCATTAGTTCATGAGAAGTTTGAAAAGTTACTTTTGCTAACTTCACAAAAATGTTTAGTTTTGCTTCAAAAGTTTTCAGTTCAGAATACACAAGCTCTCCTTCTCCCTGCAACATAAGATGCAATGTGTTCAGATGCTCTGTGGTATCAGTTAAGAACCCCAAATCAAAATTACATGCTGAATCAAAAAGCACTTCTTGACTTTTTACCTTTTGACAGGTTCTCCTCAATGTGCTTCCAAAACCTAATTTGTTGCAAAAATGTTGATTTTTTTTTTAAAGTATCTTACTCGCACCTCTCCTTGATAGTCGCTCTTGTGACAGAATTCAAAGTGCCTTTTACATAACACTGTACTGCTTTAATACTGAGACAGTTTCAAGACATATTGGGCTAACTGCTTTATCCTTGTTTAAAACAAAGTACTCAATAGTCCATTTGTCATTAAAGACATGGTGCTCATCTGCTTTTTTTTGTTTCTTTACATCACCTTCTTTTCCAGACATTATTTTTCAGAATTTTTAGCAGAGCAGGAGTTGCAGAGTTTCTTGAATAATTATTCTTGAATAAATAAAAATAGCTTCGGCGAAAGGGGTGGCATAGAAGTTCCCTAAATAAATAATTATGAGAAATATTTTAGGCAGTTTTAGGCAGGGGTCCTCAAACTTTTTAAACAGAGGGCCAGTTCACTGTCCCTCAGACTGTTGGGAGGGGTGGACTATATGAACAAATGAAACATGAAAAAATATGAATAAATTTCTATGCACACTGCACATATCTCATTTGTAGTGCAAAAAAAAGGAAAAAAACAATACAATATTAAAAATGAAGAGCAATTCGTAATCAACATAAACTTATTAGTACTTCAATGGGGAATATGGACCTGCTTTTGGCTAATGAGATGGTGACACCCCAGAAACATGTCCACAGGAACACCATGAATATAAAACTGATACGATTAGGACCATTTCTGCAGAGAACATTCATAAGCTCAGCCTGAGCACAGAGCTTATTTACATATGTGGTAGTGTAATCCACAGGGGATCGCTTTTTGGAAAGCAACGGACAGGCAGTAAAGAAGCGATCTGCCGCCTCTACACCACCTGTTTTAACCGCCATCTTCAATAGAAACCAAATGACACTAATAAATCTGCACTCACATCAGTGCACACCTATAGAAAAATATGACGTGTGGCATCCTACATCAAAATTTGCATTACAGTTTATTTTTCATGAACAAAAATGAGGAGGAGAGATGGAGGGGAGCAACTTTTGAATCTGCTAAAAATTATTATTTTTATTTAAAAAAATATAAAACAGCTTTTAAAAAAGAGAAACTCACTGAATATCCACTAGGTCCTGCAACCCAAGTCCATCTCTACAAATTATGTCTCCGCATATAGTTTGTAAAGATGGACTCGGCTTGCAGGACTTAGTGAATATTCAGTGAGTTTCTCTTTTTTAAAAAACCTGTGTTATTATATCATAATTTTTATAATTATAATATATTTTTTGCAGCTTCAGAAGTTGTGCCCCTCAACCTGTTCTCCACTGCCATGTGGTTCCTGTCACTGCCATGTTGTACATATCTCAGGGCTGCCAGAGCACAGAAAGTTATGACAGAACACAGGATATCTCCACACATACACTCTGTTCTCTAAGCTGACATAATCACACAGAATTATCATCACTGATCTGTGAGGGGCTGCACTCTGCTCCTTATGCTGAAATACCTTGCTCGGGCTGCAGCAGAAGCCCCAGATGATGCCGCGCCGCCCGCCAAAAGGGAGAGCACAACACAAGGGGGAGCCATGAGGGCGCGCTTGCCATGGTCGAGGGCTTCCCGGCTCCTCACCGCTGCCCTGCTTCCGAGCCAGAGGAAGGTCCCCTTGCAGGAGCTCGCCTGGCTCTAGGAGGGGGACCGGGAGCAGGAAGCCAGAGAGACGGGTGCGGGGCAGCTCCCCTGGGCAGGAGAGTGCCGCGAGGAGAGAGGTAATGGCTGCTTTCCACAGGCTGAGGGGAGGTGAGGGACAGGGCAACAGCCAGTCCAGAGGGGTGCATCCCACCTCTCCCCACCGTGGGGGGAAAAAGCATGGTGACTGCTTGACAGCAGCTGCAGCTTGGCCGTGGTGGAGGTGCGGGAGCCGAGGCCCCACTCCTGTTATGCCTCAGCCCAGCCACCCCCAGGCTCGGTGAGGCAGCCGCAGCTTGGCCTGCAGCCCGGGGACGTGGCTCATATTGTTGTGGTTAAAAAAACCCAGATTAATCTTATTATTAAGCTTCTGTCTTAACATGGCTAAAAGAATGGATAACTTTAAGAAATAAAAGAATCCTTTATCTTGAAGGGCATGATCCACAAATGGGTTGGCACGCTTGTATGTGATATGAGAAGTGTAAGACACATGGTTGTTTTTTAAATCATTATATTAGAAAGTCATTAATGTCGGTGTGGGAAAAATTAAAGACAAAATTGTACACTAAGTTGCCAAGGTGGCTTTCGCCGATGGAAGCTCTTGTATATCCAAACGCATTGAATTTTGATATGATTGTGAGATATGATGCTATTTGGATAATGATGGAGGATTGAAATCGAACCAAGAATTACAAGAGCAGGGTTTTAATATCCCTTGGTGGCATAAGGTTCAAATACAATCGAGATATATTAAAGATTATAAAATGTGGGGGTTTTATAAGGAGTTAACAACATTTGACCAAGTGGTCTTAAAGCAGGTGAAGGAGGAGAGCACAAAAGTTGGCTTGAAACTCAACATTAAGAAAACTAAGATCATGGCATCCGGCCTTCTCACTTCCTGGCAAATAGATGGGTAAGAAATGGAGGTAGTGACAGATTTTATATTCCTGGGCTCCAAGATCACCACAGATGGGGACTGCAGCCAAGAAATTAAAAGATGCTTGCTCCTGCGGAGGAAAGCTATGGCAAATCTAGACAGCATACTAAAAAGCAAAGACATCACCCTGCCGACAAAAGTGTGTATAGTCAAGGCTATTGTTTTCACAGTTGCAATGTATGGCTGTGAAAGTTGGACCATAAGGAAGGCTGAGTGCCGAAAAATTGAGGTCTTTGAATTGTGGTGCTGGAGGAGACTCCTGTGAGTCCCTTGGACTGCAAGGCGATCCAACCGGTCAGTCCTAGAGGAGATCAACCCTGACTGCTTTTTAGAAGGTCAGATACTGAAGATGAAACTCAAATACTTTGGCCACCTAATGAGAAGGAAGGACTCCCTGGAGACGAGCCTAATGCTGGGAACAATAGATGGCAAAAGAAGAAGGGGATGGCAGAGGATGAGGCGGCTAGATGGAGTCACTGAAGCAGTTTGTGTGAGCTTAAGTGGATTCCAGGGAATGGTGGAGGACAGGAAGGCATGGAGGAATGTTGTCCATGGGGTCACGATGGGTCGGACATGACTTCACCACTAACAACAAACTGTATATACAGCAGCTCCAGCCTGGGGGGATGTTTTCCTTGAGTTCTCCACTGTGATCCCTTTCTTGGTTATTGACAACCATCTCAGATCCTATTAATATGCATATCTGGGACAGTTTGCCCACTGAACAGAGGACTCCAGCAGGGTTTCTTCCATAGCAAATTCTATGCAGGAACACTGTCTGAGTGGAAAGGACTTGGAACTTGAGTGCACTGATGGACCCATAATTCCTCTTCATTTACACAAGGGATAGCACAGGGTGTGGAGGGGGACAGAGACTTCTTTCTCCAAGCAGAGAAATATTTTTTTAAATAAAATGTTCTGTGAGAAAAATAGACCTTGTCTAAATGCTTACTATTTGCATAAAATATGTACAAAATACATTACTACTGGTAAAATGATGCAAAATGTCTGTGGTCTGATTCAGTCAATAACTATCAGTAAAATAACTATAATAATAAAGCAATGAGTTTCGTTCCATAATGCTAAAAGTTACATGATGACCAACAAGTCATTGCAGAAAAAAATACTGGATTTTTTTTAAAGAAAGAGAAAGAAGAAGATGAAGAAACAGCTGCAATGGAGAAAGACAGGTTTGTTCACTACATCTTGTTCCAATTGATCTGGCATAAAGCCATCTCTGCAACTCAATCTGCTTTCAAAATGTATGCAACCAAAAGGATAGGTTAACAGGTTAACAAAAGAGGGACATATGTACCTGCATGTGTGTGTATACACACACAGGTGTGTTTGGAGGGGGATGAGTCTGTCTAGCACATAAGCAGGAACATTTAGCTCAAATGGGGGCTTATCTTCCCAGGGTGTCATGGGAAACTAGCTGAGAACAGGTTGCTGCTGCAGCTCATGGAGCTGGTGTGGGGAAGGACTGTGCTGCCTTAACCAGGGGCGATGCATGTGAGAACGGAGCAGAATGCACTACTAGGGATGTGTGTGTAATCTGTCCCTTTGGATTTTTCCCCATCTCTCATTGTTATAGTCTTAAATTTGTTTGCACTGAAACTTGAAGACTTTTTAAAAAGTTTTCATTAAAATTCAAATATATTTTCTGTACACTCGCCTAATGTTTACATTTTTGCATATAATTTTGTCTCATATATACATTTTAAAGGAATTTTCCTAAGATAATGGACATTGGACATTGTTTTCAGGATTGTACATATTCCATGTGCTTGTTCGCTAAATACAAAATTGTACACATATTTTGATTGTAGAGCTCTATTGCAAAATTTAGATATGAAGGAATTTTGAATGACAACTGAATTATTTATGCATTAGTCAAAAAGCACATGATTGGGTTAGTTCAAATTAAAATTATAGTTTACATTTTAAATTAAAATAGAAACTGAATGAATTTCTCTCGCAGTCTTATGCACTACCTGACAACTACCACTGAGTAGCAATTCCATGCTAATATGTATTTAATACATTTCTAATCTTACACACACACTTCTCCTATGGCTCAAAGTGCCTTACAACCCATGTTAGTTGTTAAAACATGAAGTCTAAGAGGCCTCCATCAAGAATTAAGTCCTATGCATGTTTAAACAGGAAAAAAAGGTCTTACAACTCCTTGTATCCCCCTGCTGTCTGTGCATACTGGATGGAAGAGTTGTAGACCTTTTTCCTGTGTACACATACATAGAATTGCATCCTAAATTACTATATTGTTGATGGAAACTGCCAAAGTAAAGGGCTTGCCATGGCTGTTTGCACCACAGGCAGAGAATTGACAGAAGCACCCAGGTCATGTCACCAGTCTTTATCCTTCTGGGCACTCCCAGGGCCCCTTGCCCATATCCTGTTTCCATGCCAGAGAGCTTCTTCAGTATTCAACAGGCAGAGTTCTTACCTGCAATCATGTAGCTTATCTCTGTTGGGAGAAGGACAGAAGCAAGGCAGACGTAGGCATACCTCTACCTACTTCTATCTACTTCCCCATGAATGTTGCAAATAGTTCGGTGGGCCTCTGCGCTAGGCAGACATGTCAAACATACAAGTTTACTTAAAAAGTTTGTGTGTGAGAGAGAGAGACTGTCTGTCCAATGTTACTTACATTAAATTATAATGAACTGACTCATGGAGTCAGCTAAGAGTAGGCTTCTTGCTGAGAGTCTCTTTAACCCCAATGGCCTTTCAGTGGATGCAGCATGCACAGTAATCTGAAATTGTACTACAGTGAAAGGGACTGATGGCACAGAAGGAACATCTGCAGCACTACCCAAATGTTCCTTAGGAAGACAGAGCAGGTCAGGGGAAGGCTGCCATTACAAATGGCCATTAAATTCACTTAAATCTGTGATGTGGTTTTTGGATGTATGGGTAAATAGTTTTAGGAAGCTCTACTGCTTTCTTTAAAACACTCCTGTCGTTTCAAAACAAGGTGAAACATAAGAGATACCATCCATTCTCTAAACTTAAATCTCTGAAAGGGAAAGAAAAATATGCAATTGGGGCGTTTCAAAGTGAATAGCTGAAAGAGAAGGAATGAGGAAATGTCACTGAGGTCATCAGGTTCCCCTGCCTTTGCTATCCAATACATGATTATTACAGAGCAACATTTCAGCCCTTGGGACAAGGGGTGCGTGCGTGCATTTAATGTACTTACTCTCCACATGTTTCTGACTGTGATCATTTTCACACAGCCCATTCTGATGGGATTTACTTAATAAGAGAGACGTCCCCATTTGGAAATCTCCCAGCTGCGGATGAACAGAGGGGTAAGAACTGGAAACACAAACAGGCCAGTGCGCAGAATGGCTCCTGATGGTTGCACTGGGCCTCTCCCTGCCCTCACACTCAGGGTCCCTTTTCTTGTCCCTGAAGCCCAGCTGGGAGCCAATGCCGTTTCTTTGGTGCTCTGCCTCTGTTTCTTTCCACCTCGCACCTCTTGACTGTTAGGATTCTAACTTTTCAGGATTGTGACTCCAAGCAGGGCAGGGCAGAGCCTGCATTACTGCTTATCCCCCAGGGGTTGGCTCCATCCTTCAACATTCCCTCTCCTTCACACACCTTTGGAACTCTTCCACTTTGCTTCAAGCAGGCATGCTTAGAACGTGAACACGCTAATTTCAGCCAAGTTGAAATTGTGTCAATGATTTATCGTAGCTATAAACATTTGACCTTCTGCAAACTGCTTTGTCCTGGCTGATAATCTACAGCATGAGGAGTCCCATGTAAGCCCCTGACCAAGTCTTTGTGGCTTTACTGAGCACTGTCTTCACATGGAGTCAGCAGTGTTGTATCATGCCTGCAGGAGGAACATGGGACACATTTGTCCCACAGAGCTTTTTGTCACTGCTCCTGCTGTTGCCTTATCCAAGCTTGTACTTCCCTGATCCAACAGAGGACAGAAATGTAATTTGCAGTTGGAAGGGGCTATATTTCCAAGCTTGCAATCTGTTTCAAAAACGAAAACAAAGCATGTTCAACAACATGTGCATATTTGAAAAGCCTTAAAGAAAAAATGTGGAATTTTCAAAATGCACAAACGAGTTTGTGAATGAGAGCATGCATTCAAGAATCAGTACATTTAAAACTGTTTAATTATTCCATTCTTTAGGAAAATGTGAATTTCTGTGCTTTAATTAAAAATAGCTACTCCTACAGAAACAGGTGGAATGAGTTTGTGTGAAAGAAACAACCAAACTACTGGCAAAACCACGGCCAATGCATTGCTCCATTCCTAACTTAGAATAAATCCAATGAAATCAATGGCACTTCAGTTAGTCATGCTTAACTTGAATCCTATTAATTTCTTCTCTAAGACTTCTCTAAGTATGACTAAGCCTAGATCCAATCTTATTTTTTATCAGACAAATTTCTTTTGATAAAAAGGAACATATGAATTGCACAGAATTCATCAAAAAGGGCCCTCATGTTATTATTGCTATTATTTATAGCCAAAACGTTCTGGGTATTTAGAATTTATGTTGGCCAAATAGTTTCCATCATTGCTACCACAGCGAAGTCAAAGCTTTTATTCTACAATTTGCCAAGGGGTCCAAACAATGCCTTATGATCTCAACAATAGATCCATGTTGTGACATTTAAAATCCTGTGAACAAACAATAATGCATAGCATAAATTACATCTGAACAATAAAATCCATGCATAAATGAAGCAACATGCAGCCTTTATGGATTGGAAATAATTATTGTTCTGAAAATACTTTACCTGGTAGTAGAAAAAAATGTGATGAGGTTGAGCCTTGAGGAAACTCTAATCACGGAATCCCTGAAGGTGGGTGCTGCTTTATTGTTATGTGCCATCAATTTATCTCCAACTTATGGCTACACTGTGAATGAAAGCAGTCCAAAATGTCCAATCCATGACATCTCTGTTTATTTCTGTCCTATCCATGACACCCCTGTTTGTGTGTTCAGTAGGGTGCCAGTAAAGAAAATATTATACCGAAGAATAGTGGGAGGGTGGCTATGCTCCTTGTGAGACTCAGCACCACCCTATACCTATTTAGCTATAGAATAAAGTTCTGTTGATTTCAGTGGTGCTTACTGTTAGGTAAGTGTGTATAGGATTGCAGCCTTTAGGCCCTGAAGATAACAATCCAGCCCTTGAGCTGGACACAGAAGCTAGCATGCTACTCAAACAGATGAGTCACAACTGGCTGAGTACATTCACCTCTGCAGAAAACAGGCCACAGAGTTTGACAGCAGCAGAAGCTTCCAGCCAGCCCAGCAACTGCAGCCGGAAGCCAGATGCTTCAGAAGCCAGCCAGAAGCTTTGTTAAGCCCCATTAACTGGCCTATTGCTTTTGAAGATGGAAGTTCTGTTTAGTTCTTCTGAAGCCAAATGAGTGAGTGGCCACCACATGACCATTAATTAAATATTGACCATTAAATCAAATATTGCTCATTCTTGCTGGGGCTGATGGGAGTTGTAGTCCCAAAGATAGGTCAGACAATTGGTTGGAGTAAAGCTGATCCAGTAGTATGAACAGAGGGAAAACATTTTGTTTTAGAAGTTTTGGGCATCTCTGTTGTTTTCCCCATCCCTCACAGCCATCTTCTTCCCTGGAAAAAAGGCCCTGAGCTATCTTGCTTTTCACATTAGGTGTTTTACCATGCTGATCATTTGGCTCAACCTTTTTCTGCATCGTTGCAGCACTCCAGTATTTATTTTGAGATGTGCTGACTATAATAGTATTCCTAATGTGGCCACACTGTATGTTTTTATGAAGTGCTATAATATTGGCATTATATGAAAGCCAGTTTGGTGTAGTGGTTAAGAGCACAGGTCTGGGACAGGCAACTTGTGTTCTAGTCCTTATTTAGTCATGGAGCCAAATGGGTGACATTGGGTCAGTCATGGACTCTCAGCCCAACCTACCTCACAGGGTTGCTGTTGTGGGGATAAGGTTGAGAGCAGGAGGAGGACTATTATGGAAGCCACTCTGAGGTCTTTGTAAACAAACAAACAAAAAAACAAACAAACAAACAGAGGTGGGATATAACAAACAAACAAATAAGCATTATAATAGTAATCTTATTTCTAACCCCTTTCATACTGATTCCTAATTTGACATATGCCTTTCCGCCATGTTTGGACACTGAGTTGACATAGTGCCCAAGCAATGCACCACAACTCCAAGATCTATTCCTAGCTGGTCACTGCAATCACTGTATATCAGGGGTGTACGCAGAAGGGACAACAAGAATAGCAGCTGCAACTAAAAAGCTTTAGCTCCTGCCTTGTTGCTTGGGCCGGAGGCCACCTTGACTCAAACTGGCATCCCACTTCATCTTGGATATTTTCCTTGCTGCCTAGAGTAAGAAAATTATCCAACAAGTTACTTTTTAAAAAACTGTTGCAGGGCAGAGCAGGGCTTATATGTAGCTGAGCAGGGCTGTCAAGGATGGGGCTTTTGGAGGGCATTCATTCACGTGATCGCCATAAGCTGGAGGCAGCTTGACAGCCCATAACAGCAACAGCAGGATTCAGTGTAACACAAATATTGGGCTCCCTTGTGAGGGTATACAATTTGAAGCATGAACTTTTGTGCAAGGAGAACTTTTAACATTTTATATAAATACATTTATGTATTTTTTAAAATGCATACAAACACACCTACTTTGTGGAACTCAGTCACAACAACATGACATACAGCATGCCTATAGATGCCTGTAGGTATGAAACTGGAAGCTTTTAAAAGGTTATGTCCAGGGCTTAGGGATTATGATGACACCTAAAACAATATTCAAGGCACTTGTTTTGCTTTGTTTTCTGCTAAATTGGCACCAAAGACACAGTGGAGTGAATTACACTTGAATATTGAAGCATATTGTCTTGTAGGTTTTCTACATACTATATATAATTCTATATAACATGATATTTGTTTATTTGTGTGTACAATCTATGTAGTCACACCATGAACATATGTTGTTGTTGTTAGTTGCAAAGTGATGTCCGACCCATTGCGACCCCATAGACAACATTCCTCCAGGCCTTCCTGTCCTCCACCATCCCCCGGAGTCCACTTAAGCTCATGTCAACTGCTTCAGTGACTCCATCTATCCATCTCATTCTCTGCCGTCCTTTTCCTCTTTTGTCATCTATTTTTCCCAGCATTAGGCTCTTCTCCAGTGAGTCCTTCCTTCTCATTAAGTGGCCAAATTATTTGATTTTCATCTTCAGTATCTGGCCTTCTAAGGAGCAGTCAGGGTTGATCTCCTCTAGGACTGACCAGTTTGATCGCCAGGAGTCTTCTCTTGCACCACAATTCAAAGGCCTCAATTCTTTGGTGCTCAGCCTTCCTTATGGTCCAACTTTTAGATCACACAGTCATCTAAACAAATACAGTGGTACCTCAACTCACAAATGCCCCAGTTCACGAACAAATCGGGTCACAAACAAAAATTTCATAAAAATTTTGACTCAGGTCGTGAACTCCGCATTGGGTGGCGACTGCAATCGCGGCCATCCCCCTGCCCTCCAAGTGGGGAGATGGCCGAGATCGTGCTGGTCTTTCCTGCAGGAGCGTGCCTGTAATTGCGCCCGTCTTTCCTGCATGAGCTCAACTGCGATCTCGGCCATCTCCCTCCCCAGCATGATCACGCCCATCTCCCCCGCAATGTGCTTGCATTCACGCCCGTCTCTCCCCTCCCATGCACACCAGGATGAGGGGCATGTGCAGGGATGACGGGCGTGATCGCGGTCGTGCTGGGGGGACGGGGAAATGGCCGGGCTCGTGCTTGGGGTGGGGGGATGAGATGGCAGCGATTTTTGTTGTTCTTTGTCAATTTGCTTCTTCACTTTTTCTGATTAAAAAAAATAGTTACAGAACAGATTAACCTTATTTACATTGAACCTTATGGGAAAATTTAACTTGGCTTACAACCAATTTGTGTCACAACCAGAGTCTTGGAATGGATTCAGCCAAGGTACCACTTTACCAATTAGCACTGAATCAAAGGGTACTTCCAGATGGAGGGCT
Organism: Varanus komodoensis; assembly: GCF_004798865.1. Taxonomy (NCBI): domain Eukaryota; kingdom Metazoa; phylum Chordata; class Lepidosauria; order Squamata; family Varanidae; genus Varanus; species Varanus komodoensis. The sequence continues at coordinate 3,511,881 of NW_025336334.1, read as the reverse complement.
CCTTGCATTGCTAATTAAGAGGTATTTTACAGTAATTGCATCTTTTCTTTTTAATGGGCTTTCTTCATTTAATTAAAAAATATGGAAGAAGTGGTAAAGAAACAAGGGGGCGGGAAGTTATGAGTGGAAGGTAACATTACCTGGAATCCCCTCTTTAGATGATCTGTATTGGGACTGGAAGTTTTAATTCAATTTATACTTCCTTCTATCATAAAACATGTTAGCTCCCTTCCTATGTTTCTTGTTCTTGAAGCAGTTACTAAGCTTTTTCAAGAAAACCATGGCATAGTATATTGGCTAAATAGCTGCGTTATGTATCAAAAAGTTCCCAGATTTTGCACTCAGGAAGTTCTCTCAGTCACACACCCACCCATCCATACCCTCACACAACTGCAATATGGGAAATAATAATACCCACCTATTTTACAAGGTTGCTAAGTTTGAATAAAGTTTATGTTAAGTACTTTGAATTCTTTGAATCAGGATTGCCAAGACATCTTGGACTTCAGCTCCCAGCATTCCTACCTCTATGGGCCTTTGAAAGTTCAAGTCCAAAATACCTGGGCATCTATGTTCTTTCTACCCCACAAAGTATCATTTTTGAATACTATTGTTGGTAATTTAGTATTTGCTTTCCCAATAGCTCAGTCTAACAATCCATGAAGAACTATTGTTGGTCAAATATAGTGTTATGATCATCATTCATGGGGTGGAGTTTGCCAGGAAAAGTTTGTTTGAGATTACAGTTAGCATTAGCCATGCTCTTGGCTACCTAGTCTGACAACTTGGTCACTTTCAGTTCAGGAAGTTTGTTAACTCTGACAACTGAGAGCTTCCTGAAAAAGAAGTGCCTTGGTCAGTCACAAACCACTCCTGTTAATGCATTTCCCCATTTCTTTTAAGTAAACAGAAAGTAGACATTAAATGTCCCCATTGTGTAAACAGAATAGCTTAGAAGAAATGAAAACCTCTGTTCTGTTCCACAATATGTAGCTTCTACAATGGATGAATTAATTGTTTGGCAGTTCTTAGGCCTGCCTAAGAACTGTGGCCACCACTAGACAGCTGAGAAACAAGCAGTCTGCAGGGGAGATCAATTAGGTAGTGCTAACCCTTCCCTTGCCTGATATTTTTCCTTAATCACAGCCACTTCATTGGGGCCTAGCCTCATTAGAGATGCACCAGACCCACATCTGCATCAAATTTGATCAAGGAAGCCAAGAAATATAAAACATCAGACACTTTATATGAGAAGTCTAGAGTTTTACCTTGTCATTCTGGATTGCCATTTGGCCCGCCTGACAATCCATTTCTGGTTGCACTTTCCTGTTACTCCCTCTCCCAGCTGGAGTTTCCAGATATATGTTTACCTCCTCACAAGGAAAAGCAGTGGGGACTGTCAGAGGGGACCACAGGGGGAAACCTAAATGTGTGGGAGGCTTATGTGCACTCTTATCCTTGTTATATGGTTTGCAGCATTTTTAATCTGGGTATTTGTTCAATTTAATATTTAATCTGATTAAACTATACTTTCACCTTTTATATATGTGTGTGTGTGTGTGAATATAATGTTGTGAGTTGCCTTGAGTCCCCATCAAGATATAAATATACTTCTACTAATCCTTTCCTACCACTTTGCACTTGATCAGTGGTGACCAGAGTTCCCAGATTAATAATGGTTGCCATTTAGTTCAAACAACATAGAAAGAGAAAAGAAATCATTGTACAGTGGTGGATATAGAACTTGCCACTAAACTGAGATTTATTGTAAATGGAGAGATTTCTAACATGCAGGTAGATAATTTTCACTGATAAGCATCAATTTAGAAGCATTCACATTTCGTTTGATCAGTTTTTCCCAGTGTAGGGTGTGTAAGCATGCTGAAGTCTCACAGATGTCAGTGATGGGGCCTTTAGCACATGCTTAACCCTCCTGGTGGAGAAAGAAAATTACTCACTCTTGGATCTTGGGGTTGTTGTAGATCACAAGCTAAGTATGAGCCAACAGATGTGAAGCAGCTGCAAAAAGAGTAAATGCTATTTTGGGCTGCCTTAACAGAAGCATCACTTCCAAAATGCATGAAGTACTAGTTCCACTATACTCAGCACTAGTCAGACCTCACCTAGAGTTCTGTGTCCACTTCTGGGCACCTAAGTTTTAAAAAGAGGAAGAAAATCTAGAAACAATACAGAGAAGGGCAACAAGGGTGATTCAGGGGCTGGAGGCAAATCCATGTGAGGAGAGATTGAGATTGGATATGTTCTTCCCTTCTCAAGAAGCAAAGTCAGAGGGGTGATATGATAGCACTCTACAAGTACCTGAAAGGCTGTCACAAAGAGGAAAGACAAGATCTTGTTCATTCCAGAGTGCAGGTCACAAAATAATGAACTTAAAAGAAACCAGATTTAGACTAGACATTTAGACTAGACTAAAATAATTTCCTCACTGTCAGAGCAGTATAACAATGGAACTAATTGCCCTGGGAAGTTATAGGCTCTCACTAGATAAAGGCATTCAAGATGCAACTGGAAAGCCATCTGAGAGGGATGGTTTAATTTGGAGTCCTGCACTGGGCAGGCGGTTGGACCGGATGGCCTTCAAGGCCCCTTCCAACTCTTCTATTCTATGATTCTATGGCCACTGTGCTGAAAACATGATAGAGTGCTTCACTGACAGATGTTTTGATAGTCTTCATCCTTTCAAAGGGTCTTGGGTTTAAAAAGTGATGAGGACTATAACAGGTTAATCAGTGGGAATTGTTTTTGCCCAGAGGTAAAGAACCAACCTGTGGAAGAACCTGAAAAAGGAAATTTTCTAAGGCAAAAGCAAGCTTTTGTTGTCCCTTTCTTACAGACTACAAGCCACTTTCTTGGCTCCTGCTGCTGTGATTGGTGAAAGAAGACTTATTGAAATGTTGAGTACTTTTGCTAAAGTATGTTTAAGTTGAAATTTGACAGTAATCTCTCTCTCACACATTTATTTTGGGGAAAAATGAGAAGTCAACATTCCTTAATATTAATAACAAACTGAACATGCAGTTATTTCTTACAAAATTAATGCATAGCCTCAATGAGAAGTGCTATAAGAAGCAGCTTGTTAGTCACTGAATGAGAGTGGAAACATAGGACTGGAAAATTCAGTCTGTATGACTTTTATCCCTGATGGATCCATCCAGCTGACAGCTGCCTAACCAGGGTGGGCTGCAGAAATGCCACCTATTTGGCCAGCTCCTTGGAAGGGCACTATATTGTTACCTGCTAAATAGGTGTAGCAGATTTCCAGTGGTCCAGGATGATGTAACCACATAAAAATCAGGCAGAACAAAATGCCTAGCAATGGTACTGAACATCTTTGTTATGTTAGCACTTTTCATCCAGTACAGTATTGCCCTCTTTGTGTGGCTATTCAGACTTTATTGAAGAAGTCTTCTCAACCGTTTCACGGTGATGAATGAGACACACTGGGGGAGAGCATCTACTGCACTGTGAAGTTAACTCCATCTTCACCAAAGGCCTGTGCAGAAGTCATTAAGGCAAAATAGGTCCTTCTGGGATTTCATCAATGCAAAATACTAGAACAGTAACACAACATTTCTTTCCTTTGGGAGACCTGCTTTGGCAAAAAATAACCATGATTCTCCTTGATTCAAATGCAGCAAGGCTATTCCCATGCCCTTGTTGCAGCCTCACCCCAAAACACCCTTTGCCCACTAGCTTCTTGCTCCTACTGTGCCACTTGAATAAAAGGGCTATTTCCAGAGCAGGTGCTATAGTTAATTGAGTGCATTCTAGGAGCCAATTGACTATTTAGTGTGTGCAGCAGGAATGGGCCTGTAGAAGCATTGAAGGCTCTTCCTTCTCATCAAGGTTATTGCCCAGGAGCCCCTGGGCTTTGTCAGTGTCAGTGCAAGCTGCCTGCTCCACTTTATTGGCATATGGGGGCAATGCTCAAGAGGGAGCAAAAGGACAACACTCTACTCCCTTCCCCACACATTGTAACTGAAACTACTAATTTGGGATGGTCTTGGGAAGGACACTGATTAACTCAAACATATATTTGAAATGATCTGTATGAGAATTAATTGACTGGTTTGCCTTCTGTGAAATTTAAATCAATCCTAGTATTTTTTCTCTCTGTGTGTGTGTGTAAATTAACCTATGCAAATGCTATGCAAATTCATAGGACTCATGTGGTCCAGGATCTATTCCATGCTTAGCAACATCCCCAATTGTGTCCCTGTCAGTGGCTGAGACTTGCCACTGACTAGAGCATGCAGGCATTTTTACCTTTGATTCAGTTGAGGATCGAACAATGTTTAACTGGTGAAGTCATTTTTGTTTCCAAACCTGTGCCACAAATATCCTTGGGAACTTGGGAAAGAAAGAAAGAAAGAAACAATGCCCTTATTCATGACATCAGATCCAGCTCCATGGAAACACGTTGTGATGACAAAAAAACACACAGAGAGAGATTGCAAGGTCATAAGTCACAGTTAAAAGAACAGGCAAGAGAGAAATAGTTCATTTAATGAATAACGTGCATCACCCTCAAAAAGGAAGGTAGAAAGCGAGGAGCAACAAAGCACCTGAACTAAAGACCCTCTGAAGTACTTCAAATCCATTTCATCTTGGAGTGAAGTATTTAAGTCAAATCCATTTCAGCTTCAAGTGAAGCCCTTCAAAAGTACAAGGTTCCAGAGTTCCAGGCAATGGAGGGGAAGTGCATACAGTGTAACTGACAGGAAAAGATCCTCCTGTGAATATGTTATTAATAGCAAACACCTTTTTCTCAGCTGGGGACTTGACAACTTTTTTCCTAGTGAGGAAGGATGGCAGACAGAGGTCTCCATCATTCCCCCTTCAAATACTCTCTGCTGCAGCAAGTTGTCACAAACAGACAGCAAGTTTGAAACCGCTGTCTGTTTCAAAGTAGAGGAATGGATGAGATGTGTGGATGCACAAGCAAAGTACAGCAAATCAGATCTGCACTCTAACCCCTTCTAAGATGTATGTACAACATGGTGCACAACTGGATGAAGAAAAGTCATTACAGTGATCAGCACTTGCAGATAAGTGTCCCTTATGGCTATATGATGCCAGCATGCAGAAAGACAGAAAATATTTAGATAACTCTAAAAGTTCCCAAACATAGAATGAGAGCAATGGATACTCTCCATCTTCTCAGTGTCTTATGCTCAGTGGTGTACCTCCTCTGTGCTTGGCGATTCTCATTATCTGCCCTTGTTAACCATCCTAACATCTGTTGGTAGCTTTACCTTTCATTATTTTTTCTAATCCTTAACAACTTGTCTAAAGTGAATGCTTCTCACCAGTGGTGCCATGGTAAATTTTGAACCACAGATAAGCACTCATCAGTCCTCCAATGCCAGACCCCCAAAAAGAAGCCAAAATTACAGGCAGATCTGTCAATTCATGTCAACAAATCAGATCTTGTAGTTTTCATCTCTACTAGGAGCAGCTCTTTTATCAAGTGATTGGGTCACAAGTGCTCATTCATGACCAGACCACCCCTAAGTACTTTACAATAGATAACAACATATTGGTGCTGGGAAAATTCATTGAAAGAGAATTGAAATTACACTTTCCACTTTTTGCTGCCTGCTTTTTTTCTCTGAGAAGACAGCCAGGGATGATCCACCCATCTCATGAGGTCTCCCCCAGCAAGGATTCTTCCTTGCCAGAGGCCCAGTCTAAAGACTGCTGGGGAATCCTTATGTCTCCATACCCAAGATTTAAAATGCTGTTCTTTCTGTCCTGCATCATGCCAATGCAGAACACTCATGAAACCACCACAATGGCATACAAAATCATTTTTCCCTCTGCAGTGGTTAGGAACAGTGGCCTGATACCAAGTCAGACCCTTTAAGCTATGTTGACTGGCATTTCAGAGTCAACTGGCATATGTTGACTCTCCAGCATTTCAGTCTATCTTCTCCAAGTTTATGACAACCTTTAAAAATCACATTGCAGAGGTTACAACCTCTATAGAAAGAAGCAAGAGTGGGGAAATAACATCTCTAGGAATTGGGGTTTGGGTGCCTTTTCCTCAGTCAACCCCAAACCCATTTATTGCCACTGTAGGATGACAGTTTTTCAGGTTTCTGCTTCTGAGTTGAAAGAAAATTGAAACTAAAATTGATTGATTTGTTAATTGATTGATATCCTGCCTTTTTCCTACAAAGGGTTCATGGCAGCTTACATCTCCCCCTCCATCTTATCCCCACAACAACAACCCTGTGAAGCAGGTTGGGCTGAGAGTCTGTGACTGGCCCAAGGTCACCCAGCTGGCTCCATGGCTGAGTGAGGACTAGAACCCAGATCGTCTGAGTCCCAGTCCCAGTCCCATGCTCTTAACCACTACACTGCACTGGCTCTGTGTAGAGCTGGTGAGGGAAAAATGACAGTAAAATGCCATCAGATATATAAGTGCTTTTGGCATCAGCCACCTGGAAACCACTTTATATTTTAAAGTGTTCATTTTATTTAAATTGCATCTTTTGGCTAGCATTAAACCCACAAGGCATCTCATGGTACAAAATCACTAAAAAGCAGCCACTAAAGCATGATCAAATGGTTAAACCAACTTAAAAACATTTAACAATCAAGTCAAAGCATGATAAACTCAGCAGTGATGGCAGTAAATCAATAAACTGGCCAGAAAATCAGACCAAGCAGAAATAGTTCAAATTAACCCTAAAACTGATTACACAAAAATAGAATATCATTCACTGGCAGATTTTTTGTTGCTTTGTGCCATCATGTCATCTCCAACTTATGGTGACTGTATGAATTAATGTACTCCAAAATGTCCTGTCCTTGACAGCCCTGCTCAGCTCTTGTGAACTCAGAGCTGTGGCTTCCTTTATATAGTTGAACCCTCTGATATTTGTATTCCTCTTCTTCATCTGTTTCAATTTCCCCTAGCCTGATGGTCTTCTCTACTGAGTCTTGCCTTCTCGTGTACCTTAAGTACAACAGCTTCAATTTTGTCATTTTTGCTTCCAGGAGAAATTTTGACATGATTTGCTGTAATACCCATTTGTTTGCCTTTCTGTCAGTCCAGGACATTTGCCAAACTCTCCTGCTGCACCATGTTTTGAATGCATCAGTTTTCTTCCTGGCAGCTTCCTTCACTCTCCAGTTTTCACACCTGTAAATAGTGATCAGGAATACAATATTGTGGATGATCTTAGCCTTCATGTCCCTATGAAAGGTCCTTGCACTTGCTCATCTTTTCTAATTCCTCCATTGCTACTCCTGCAAGTCTCAGTCTTCATCTGATTTTTTTTAGCTGCAGTTTCCATTTGAATTGACTAAGCTAAGGTATGTAAAATCTTTCAGTTTCCTCATTATTGACCTTAAAGGTGTGTGATTCTTCTGTAACAATGCCTTTTGTTTTCTTAATGTTCAGTTGTTGTCCTGCTTTTGCACTTTCTTCTTTCACTTTCATCAAGAGTTTCATGGTATTGTCTATATATTTTAAATTATTGTTGTATCTTCTACCAGTTCTGATCCTAATACAACTTTACTTATAAGATGTCTGCATAAAGACTGGATGGACAGAGGGGAAAAATCCACCCTAGTCTGATGCCTTGGCCTATAGGAGACCATTCTGTCTCTCTATATCTTGTCCTAACACTAGACTGTTGTCCACATTACAGGTTATGCATCTAGATGATCAAGTGCTGAAGTACACCCATTTCTTTCAAGACCAGCCATAACTTCTTGTGATCCACCCAGTGGGTTTGCTGTAGCCGGTAAAGTACAAAATCATAGAGCAGTAGAATTGGAAGGGGCCTAGAAGGCTATCAGCTGTTGTCCACAATAACTCCAAGGTCTTTTTCCATTTCAGTTCCATTTCCTCATCTTGTATCGATACATTTGGTTTCCTTTTATCTGGTGGAGGACTTGGCACTTGACTCCATTGAATCTCATTCTGTTGCTTTCAGCCCAATGTTCAAATTTATCAAGATCGCCCTGGATTTTGATTCTGTCTTCTAGGGTGTTCACAATTCCACTCAGTTTTGTATCATCTGCTAATCTGATTATCTTTCCTTGTACTACTTCATCTAAATCATTAATAAAGATGTTGAAGAGCATTGGGTCCAGGACTGAACCTTGCAGCACTCCACTAGTTACCTTCCTCCAGTTTGAGAAGGTACCATTGATTTGTCTTTGATTTAGCAGCCAATCTTGAATCCACCTAATAGTTTTTCTGTCTAGTCCACCTTTTGCTAATTTGGTTGTCAGGAAGTTGTGGGGTACTATTTCAAAAGCTTTGCTAAAGTAAAGGTAGATTATATCCACAATGTTTCCTCTGTCCATTTGGAAGTTTACACAGTCAAAAGAAGAAGATTAAATTAGTCTGACAGGATTTATTTGTGATAAATCCATGTTGTTGTTGCTGTTTTTTAAATTAATCACTGCATTTTCTTTGAGGTGCTTCCAAACTGATTTTGAATAATTTGCCCCAGAATTTTTCCAGGTATTGATGTCAGACTAACTGGTTTGTAGTTTCCAGGTTCATCCTTTTTTCCTTTTTTGAAGATGGAGACAATATCAGACCTTCTCCAGTCCTCTGGCATTTCTTCTGTTTTCCAGGATTTATCAAAGATAATAAGTTCTGAGAGTTCCTGAGTCAGGTGATCATATGCCACGCTGCATGTCTCTCTCTCCCCACCCCCTTCTTCCTGGTATGCTTCAGTTTAAAGACCTCTTGCTGAATTTTTTCATGTAGTGGCCAAACACATACTTTCTGTCTTTGTGAGGTGCAGTCCATAGTTTGCCAATAGTCCATCTTCCAGGAACCTTAGCTTATGGTCCCAAAATCCAAAACTCTCTTTATAGCACCACCATTGTAGCCAGTCATTCACTTGAACGATTGACTGGTAGGATTGGTGAGACCATTGGGCCCAAGTGTTTTTGATCTTCCTCCCTAGGGCTTCTAAGTCTGATGTTATTTTTGTCAGAGCTTCTCCTGGCAATGTCATGAGTTCCCATGTGGGTGAGAAAGAAGGTGTATTTGTCCATGGGTTGTATGAGATGTGTAAACTTATTGATTATATCACTGCTAAAGGCAACACCTTTAGCATCATTTTTCTTTCATGAGAAATTAGTGCAATGGTCCTATAGAATTGGTAACCATATGTGGGCCATTGTTTTGTTTTCCATATTTGTTGGCATAATCTTGTTAGGGTTAGATTGATGCAGTCTCTGCAGCTTGGAGTAGTTTTATTGGTACTGTACCTATTCCAGGTATTTTGTTCCTTCTAAGGGCTTTCAGAGAAGTTTTCCCTTCATTTTCTAAAGTCACAGGTTCTTCCACATAGGAGTCCTCTTCAAGGAGTCTGTAATCTTTTTATCTCTTCTGTACAGGTAATTCCTGGGTTATGAACATCTGGATTATGAACATTCCATACTTACAAATGCATGGACTGCAATAAACCCTATATGAATTTCTCATGAGAAAAGCTGTGAATATCTCTAGGGAATTACATGATGCATCACCAGTGGCCATGTAGTTTGGTTCAAATATACCCAAGACAGTGTGTTTTGGGGCACATGTAGGGTTCATAGTTTCCCTTTTGTTTTTATTTAGCTTTTGTCCTTATAACCAGGCCTTAGCTGCTACAAGGCCATTTATGGTGAGAAAAAGAACATAGCTGTACAAACAATCCTTGAGGCCTGCTTCAGGAAAGTGACTGCAGTGGTAACCCTCTGCTCACCCCTGCACTCTCCAGCAGCACAGTCAAAGCTTGATTCTCCAGCACTGGGTCCATCTCCATCACCATCAGTTTATGATAGTCTTAATTTTCCCTCATTGATGTTCTAAACTGTTTTAATAACTGTTTCCTTTTTTTTGCAATTCTGTATACGTACACACATACGCACATACATCCAAATTCTCTCTCTCTTCAGTACCTGTATTTGCTTTATCATTACTGTATTATTATCATTCTTACAATGCTGTATTGTGTTTAAGATGTTTTAATGAATATGGAAGTGTTTCTTAAGTGTTTTATATGTATGGAAAGGTAAAATATTTGCATATATTAAGACAAACATTTGGCTTACTCATGTGATCTGACTTTCTTATAAATTTAATTTAAGAACATTCTCAGAAATGAAACTTGTTATTAACCTGGAGACTACCTGTATAGTTCTTCCATATATTGCTTCCATTTTCTCTTTATTTTATTTGAATCAGATAGTATTTATTTTATGTGGTAAGCTGTCCTGGTATGTTTGAGAAGAATGGGATATAAATATTGTAAATAAATAAATAAGTTCCTCTCTGTGTCTTTCAGCATTCCTAAGATAAGTTTGATTTTCCCTTTTATTCTTGGGACTTCTGGAAGAATTTTCTTGCTTTTCCTCTTTTGTTTTCTATTTCTTTGCACTGGTCCTTGTAATTGTTATTTTTGTCTCTGTGTTAGGCACAGAAAAGTTTCATTCAGGATTCTGACCCAATTTCCATCACCTTTTGCTTCTCCCCTGTTCTTAGCAATTGTGAAAGTTTCTTCTGTCATTCATCTAGGCTTTCTCTCTCATTGCTACAGCAATTGTCTTTTTGCATTCTTCCCTAATAATGCTTCTGGTTTCAGGCCACAGTTCTTCTGGTTCATAAGCAGCTGAGTGCAGTAATGCAAATCTATTATTTGTGCAGAGCTTAAATTATTCAGGCATGTTATTTAAGTTGTTTTTTTTTTTTTTGCACTATGCTTCTACTATGCTTTACAGCTTTACTCTGATATTACTTTGATATTAGGAGTTCATGGTCACTACTACCAAAATCTGTTCCAGGACTTGTTTTAGCAGTGAGAATACAGCTTCTCCTACAGCTTCCTGGTTACATAATCTGTTTGATTTCTGTGCTGGCCATCTTATGAAGTCCATGTGTGCAGTCATCTGAGCAGTTGTTTGCAGTATGTATTTGCGATGAACAGACTGATGGCTTCACAGCATTCTATGAGTCATTCTACCCACTTCCTTTCTTACCCCCCCAAGTCAAATTATTCCATAACATTTGTTTAATTTCCTACTTTCATATTCCAGTCACCTGTAATTATTAGTGCCTCTTGTTTTGGTGTGTTATCAATTTTCTTTTGAACTCCTGCATATTTTTTTTAAAGTTCTTTTTCTCCGGCATCTGTAGTTGGAGCATAGAGTTGAATAATAGTTATGTTGATAGGTTTTCCACAAATTTTAGTTGATATTACTTGATTGGACCTTGGTGCTTATGCTAGATCTTTCTTCAGCATTAGAGCCATTCTGTCTCTTCTGAGTAGCATTTACTTTGTGTAAACACTTTGTGTTTCTTCGTTTACATCTGTAACTTTCCTGTATCTGTGCAGCTTCTCCTCATGATTAAGAACCCCAATTTTATTAATGGATCAGAGTGCATCCATGAATGTAGGAGATACGCTTCTCCAGACTGCTGCCCTCCATGTGCTCAGGGAAGTGGGTGTAACAATCAAGGAAATAAGGAAAGGCTGGAGCAGTTTCCTCCACATTTGTTCAGTGAAATGTCTGAATGGGACCCAAGTGAATGAAGACAGCTAACAAAGGAGATATGTCATATCTGTATTTTGGCTAATTTAGGGATGTTGTGCAAAAATTTCTATTTTGGAAAGCCACATTTAAAGCTGCTGAAATTCCAGCATTGCAGAGTTTGCTTCCTAGGCTTATGACTATTGTGTCAGGGGATTTAAATGCATTTATTTATTTATTATTAAACTATTTAAAGGCTACTTTTCAGTGTACAAGGTCCTCTTAAGTCAGCTCACTAGATAAAAATAATATGACAATAAATATCAAAATAAATAAAAGTCACTGACAACACTAAAACAGATTTTCCACCCAAAAATACTAAGATGAAAATCAATTGCAGTCAAAAGCATCAGCAGTCATATCAGTAATGAAACATAGAAACATAGAAACAGAGTGAGTCAGAAGGGGCTTCCCGGGCCATCTAGTCTGACCTCCGCCACCAGCCGGCTCCGCTCATGACATGCCCACCATGTGGATGTCCAGCCTATCGTTGAACACCCACACCGATGGGGCCTCAACGACCTCTCGTGGAAGCCCATTCCACACCCTCGGGGTCCTAACTGTCAGGAAGTGCTTCCTGGCATCCAAACAAAACCTTGGCTCACTGAGCTTTGCTCCATTGGAGCGTGTCCTGCCTTCCTCTGCAGGGGAGAACAGGTCTCTACCCATCTCCATGTGACATCCCCTCACATAATTGTATGTCGCCAACATATCCCCTCTGAGTCTCCTCTTCTCCAGACTGAAGAGCTCCAGTGCCCTCAGTCTCGCCTCATACCCCATCCCCTACAAACCGGCCACCAACCTTGTGGCCCTATGCTGCACTGACTCTAACCTGGCTATATCCTTTCTGTAATGAGGGGCCCAAAACTGAACACAATACTCCAGTTGTGGGCGCACCAGAGTCGTGTAGAGTGGTAGTAATACCTCTCTTGTTCTAGAAGCCACACTTCTGGCTATGCAACCAAGGGTGGCATTCGCCCTCTTGACCGCCGCATCACACTGCTGACTCATGTTTAGCCTGCAGTCAACCAGTACCCTGAGGTCCCTTTCACTAGTGCTGCTCTCCAGCCACTTGTCACCTAACCTGTACTTATGACAGCTATTCCTATGCCCCAACTGCAAGACCTTGCACTTACCCACATTGAATGCCATCCTGTTGTCTCCTGCCCACTTCCATGGTCTGTCCAGATCCTTTTGGATCTGGAGTACCTGCTCCTCAGTTGTGGCCACTGCTCCAGTTTTAGTGTCGTCTGCGAATTTGATCAGCAGACTGTTCACCCCTTCTTCCATGTCGTTAATGAAAAGATTAAACAGGATCGGCCCCAGGACAGGGCCCTGGGGGACCCCGCTTGTCACTGGCCGCCATCCCGATGATTCCCCGTTAATGGAGACCCTCTGCTTTCGGTCAGTCAACCATGTCCTAATCCACCAGACAGTGCTTTGGTGTATTCCAAAACTCCTCAGTTTCTCCTCCAGGATATCATGGGGCACTTTGTCAAAGGCCTTGCTGAAGTCCAGGTATACCACATCCACTGCATCCCCTCCATCTAGCCATCTCGAAACCTTGTCATAGAATTCCACAAGGTTTGTCTGGCAGGACCTGTTTTTGCGGAAGCCATGTTGTGTGGCTGTCAGCCTCCCTTCCCTATCTAGCATCACTAGATCTCTCTCTATTATGAGCCTTTCCATTGTTTTTCCTACAATGGATGTAAGGCTAACCGGTCTTTAATTCCCTATGTCCCTTCTACTACCCTTTTGGAAAATTGGGACCACTGATGCCAGCCTCCAGTCCTCTGGAACTTCACCGTTCTCCACAAGGTCTCAAAAATGGAGGCCAGCGGGCGTGAGAGAACCTCTGCCAACTTTCTAAGTACTCTCGGGTGTAACCCATCAGGGCCTGGTGCCTTTGCAATGTCCAATGCCCTGAGGAGCCCCTTGACTTCAAGGGGGGTGACTCTAATCTGTGCCCCTAAGTCCCCAGCCTCATTTAATCTCCTATGCGGATATCCCCCATCCTGCTTTGGGGAGAACACAGAGGCAAAATAGTCATTTAGCATCTGTGCCTATTCCCTCATATCAGTCACTGGATCTTCTTCCTCCTTATTTAGTGTTCCCACTACTTGTCTCCCCTTCCTCTTCTTATTTACATGCTGAAAGAAGCACTTTTTGTTGCTCCTGATATTCTTGGCAAGTCTCAGCTCATAATCAGCCTTAGCCTTGCGAAAAAATCCTTCTGCAACGGGTCTCCTCCTACCGGTATACCCTTTTGTCTATTTGCCCCAGTACCCATTTCCTACAGAGGTTCCTCTTTAATCTAATCCCTCTAACCACTTCCTTTTGCATCCATGGTAGCGCTCTCCTCCACCTCCCCACCTTACTGGCTAGAGGTATCGTCAAGGCTTGCGCCTCCAAAACCTCCCTTTTGTGTGCTATCCACCCCTCCTCAACTCAATGAAAAGGCCATGAAAAACTAATAAGTCTTGAGGACTTTCCAGAAAGCCTGATGTGATGGAGCTTCATTCCAGAGGCATGACTCCAACACAGAAAATGTAAATCAGTGAAGGATGGGTAATAGCAGAGGAAGTGTAGGGGGCAGCTGAGATGTGAGGAATTCTTATGAGAATCATAGAAGTGAATAGGAGCTCAAGGTGGTTTGGTTCAATCTTCTGCCAAGACAGGAAGTTCACGTTTGCAGCATCAAGATTCTGCCTAAAAATCTCTAGGAGAGCCCATTATTTTATAAGACAGCCAGTTCCACTGTCAAATTGTTTGTGCCACCCAGGTGTTTTCCCTAATATTTAGTTAAAATCTCTTATCTTGTAATTTGAACTCATTGGCTTGAATCCTACCCTCAGAAAATAAGTTCCACCATCCATGTTCTAGTCCTTCAAATATTTCATATCATGTATCATTTTAAATCAAATATATCACCTTTAATCATCTGTTCTTGAGGTTAAGCATATCCCACTTTCCTTTATGGGATTTGGTCTTCAGGATTCTCACAATCCTTGCCACAATCCTATGAATAAGGCCTAGTTTGTAGATAGCCTAAAACTAGAGTGCTCAGAACTGGACAAAGAGTTCCAGGAAAAGTCTGAACAATACAGAACAAAATGCATGATTGTTTCTCATCAGTAGACATGATATTGCTCTTGATCCAGCCTAGAATTATATTAGCCTTTTTGGCTGGAGCACTGTGTCACTGACTCATGCTTAAATTGTGATCTATGATGAGAGCAACCCTATGGTTCCTAGCCAGCCTCTAGATAGTCATAGGATGCTTTGTATTCCCAGATCTGAGGTTGAAAAGGGGGTTTCTGTGCTCAGATTGCCCACCCAACTTTACAAACAGCAGGGAACAAACCATGCCAGCTGCTCTTCCCTTTGTCCAAAATCACAAGACAAACCTCAAAGAGTGGTAAAGAGGGTCTTCCAGAGAAAAGGGAAGACACTGGGTCTTCCAGGGTATGATAGATACTGGTAGTACTCCAGCCTCCTTCCCTCCCCACCCAAAGCACCACAGACAGTTGGCCATTCTAGCTAATTTGCAGGGTGAGAGGAATGGGGAGGCAAAGATTGCCTCTTCACTCTTCTAGCCTTGCACAGGATGTCTGCAATTTTCAGAAGCTTATGGGTACCCCCTTTAGACAGTACCCTAAACCCATTAGATCCTTTGCACATGTACCGCTGTCAAACCGGGTATCACTCATCACATGTGCTTTATCATACCTCAATGCGGACGTTAACTTTTATCTCTGCTTACATTTTGTTACTTTTTACATCAAGTTAATTCTTCATTAAGTTCATCTTGAATCATGTGTCTGTCTTCCAAGGTATTAGTTACCCCTTCCAGTTTCATCATCTGAAAACTTGATGTACATCCATCAACTTTTACATTTTCCATTTATAAAGTTATTCAAAACACTCAACCCGGCCAGAACTGCATCACCCTGCTTGTCACTTCTCTCCAGGCTGATGAAGAACCATTGATAACCACTGTTGGGGTATGGCCCATCAATGAGCTATAAATCCACTAAACAGTAGCATTGTCTGGCCTACATATTACCAGCTTGCTGATAAGGTTATCTGGGGAGACCTTGTCAAAAACATTGCTGCAATCAAGATATACTGTGTCCACAGTATTTTCCTGATCTTCCAACCTAGTAATTCCATCAAAAAAATAAAGGAAAGGAGGTTAGTCTGGCATGACTCGTTTGTGAGAAACCCACACTGGTTCTTTGTAATTGCAACATTCTTTTCTAAATGTTCACTGACTAACCGCTTAACAGAATCTTTCCAGGTACTGACGTCAAGCAGTTGTCTGCATGCTCTCCCCCCACATCTTTGAAAAATGGGGACAATGTGCCTTACTTCACTGTCCCAGCCCTCTACATGTCTTCCAAGATTTTTCAAATAGTATAGACAGAGGCTGTGAAATTACACTCCTTTTCTGTAAAGTCAAATAGAGTTTTCCTTGTGGGAGAAGAACTTGAGCAGTTTCACCTTTCCTCTGCCACCAAGTAACTTCTCTTCTCCTTCTTCATGCAGTAGATCTAACATTTTATTGTTCCTTCTCTTGCTGTAAACAGAATCAATTGGTTTAACATTCCTTGGAAGCATATTTTCTTTCTGATCTTTAGTTCTGCTGACACTCTTCCAATAAGCTTTATCAACACGTATTTACACATTCCTTCCATTTTTAAAAAAATATACCTCCCTTTATAATCTGAGTTCACCACAAAGGTCTTTATGCAGCCACTCCATGTTGGCCAATTGTTTTAATTGTGCCCTTAATGTGCTTTTAAGACAAAGCTACTAATCTTGAACTCCCATCTCCTTGAGAATGTCTGATAATGGATACTGTCCATTATTTTCTCAAAACAGTTGAAATCAACCTCCCTAAAGCCCAGGGTACATGTGTTCAGGTTTCCCTTCTCTCATGTTTCATGAGTCCAAGATGATGGGATAACTTCTACTCAAGATCTCACTATTTTCACTTCTTCCAGTTGATTTAGGACAGCTGACTCCTTTGTTTCCTCTTCTACCTTCTGGATGATGAGATTATCAGTAAGGTAAGTTGAGAATTCGTCACATTTTTCATTATTAGTAAAACCTGAGAACCAAGATGGCTAAGTCTACTATTACTGCTAAACTCTCATCTTAAAAGGCAAGAACCAGATCTAGGAAGGCATTCAGATTTTCTGTCTGGTTTGGTAGTCTGTAAACCCACTGTGATGTTGCTATCATTTCTCTCTATTTTAATTTTTACCAATGCTCTCAGCAAACCAATATTCGGAATCCTGAATATCCTCATAGATCGAATATGTCTTTTTCTTGATCCTTTCCTACTGGACACCACCACGACTAAACTGTTTTTAGATACAGCTGCTATATATCACCCTCAACTGCTGTATATTGCTGAATATTTTTCTGCTTCCTACTTTCCTACACTCTCTTCCCCAGTTAGCTTGCCTTATAGAGCTGCAATAGACTATATCTTTCATTTATCCTAATATGACTAACATACTGTAGTTTCTGTGTGGTATGTGTTTTTTACTTTTTATTTTTAATATTTCTTTCTTGGTCACATATTCAGTCCATGAAATTCATAACATCCTGCCATAAATCTACATGTCAAATGCTTCTATCTTTGTTATGGTAATCTGTGTTAAAGTCCATGACTCTATGCTATTTGAGTAAGTTATAACCTACAACCCACCAGATCTCCAACATGTCTATTAAATTGTATTTGCCTTCCCGTATTAATATTTCAAATTACCTGTTTATTTGTGCAATGGCACTAAGACATCCATGGATTGTACACCTCAACTGTCTCCATTTGAGTCTGTCTGTCTTATTTTACTTTATTTGCATAGTAGTAGATGCAAGCACCACTATCCTGGTTTCACTTGTGCTACTGTCCCAGTCATCTTCATGTTCACCTAGACTCCCTCCTGGTTTCACTCATGGTCCTGCCACCTGGTGTCAAGCTGTCTTCCAGGGTTTCATTGCCACCCTCCACAAGTCTTCTGATCATGTCTGCGCAATTTCTATAAGCCTTCTTGAAAATATTTTCGTATCTTCAGAATTTTGAGGGTATTCATGTCCAAATGGAAACTTCAAATTCCTCATGAAATGTGCTGCTGTCAAAACTCAGTCATATTTAAATTATATACCACATTCCCTTCCCTCAAGAAATGTTACTAGTCTTATTCAAACTTTTGCTTTGCTTCGTGTTGCTCAGATTTTCTGCCTTAATAGAATCTTTAATCTGGATCAACATGTGAATTTCACATTAAGTGAAATTCTGTGTCAACCTCCTTGGGGTGCCTAAGCTAGTTTTTCTTTTAATTTTTGCAGACCTCTAAAGAAACAGCTGATTCGCAGGGATGTACACTTTGTGACCCACTAAGGCAAATGCAGTTCACACCACAGACATTCATTACTAGCAGCTGATGAATCTGATGAAACCTCATGCCAGAATAAACTTGCTGTTGTTTAAGATGCCACAAAATGCTTTGCTGATGATACCCCTTCTCTTTTGGCTGCCTGCCTGGAAATACAGAAACAGGAGGGGGAGAGAGCTAGGTAGTAGCTAGCAAGCTACTATACAGGGCTGGTGGACTACATTTAGCTCAGTGAGTCACCAATTGTGCAGGCTTGATTTGGAGAGTGGAAGTAGCAGGGGCCATGGATTCTTCCCCCAGAGTTGTCATGTGCTTGCCCATAAGAAAAGAATTGCAGGGCCATGGTGCTTTCACTGGTTGGGCTCTGCTTTTCCTCTTTCTTCCTGCATGTGAAAGACATAACAGGGAACTAGCAGAGCAGAAGTAAGATGTGTTTTGTTAGTTGTCTGAAGCCTGGGGGCCCGGAACCGGATAACTCCTGATATTACGCCTGGATTGAACAAAAATAAATCCATTTTGTTTCCCTACAAACATTTAGCCATTAAAAAAATGAGATTGAAAAAACAGACCTCACTGTCTGCATGCCCTTCTTGTAAAGCTTGCATTGTGGAAGTGTCAGAATCATTAGCTCATTTGGCTTATATTTTGCAAGCTAATGCTTCTTCTTTAATTCTCCCTGGGGACAACATGTCTGCTTTCCAAATGCAAAAAAACAAAAAAGGGGAAAAAGAAAATAAAACCCACAGGCTGAAGAAAGTGAAGGTGTGTTGCCACAGAAGCTGCTACTGCTCTAATGATACATACCTATTCTAATCCAGTGCACCCAGAGACATGTGGGAGTGTTTAAAATGCCCTTAGATCCATGGGTGTGTCTGGAACACATACCTTTACAGCAAGAGCCATTCTACACATAATTAAGAGGCAGATCTGGGTTATTCTTCAGACTGCAGGTGCACAGGGGGAAGGGGGGGGACAATGCTCCCTCCCCATAAAAAGTTCTCTGTATTTAATAGACAACTGTATCAGGATACCTCACTATCATCTCCCAATGTACTAGTTTGCTACATGGAGGGAATTTTTTCTTTAATATGGAGGGCATTACAGAAAAATGACACCCCACCTGCGATCACTTATGATACAATCCAAAATTCTATTTGGGATGCTTTCAGGTGAGGTTGAGTCCAGAACCTTAACTGACTCACAGTTCTGCTCATCAGATTTCAGCTAAGCCCAGAGATATGTCTTTTTCCCCAGGGCCAATAGCTGTCTCCTTTAATCTTCTCTGCACTAATGTCCCAACTATGGAATATGCTCCCCAGAAAGGTTTGGATGGTGTCAACGTTATATTCTTTTTGGCATTAGGCAACCCCCTTTTTATTTTCCCATTATTTTAATATTTAATTGATTTTAATTGGGGTTTTAGTATATTAGAGTCAGATGCTATGGCACTGTTCTGTTATATTTATTTATTATAAGCTGTCCTGAGATGTTCTGTAGGAGGCAGAATAGAAAAGCTTTAAATAAATAAATAAATAAATAAATAACTCTGCTTTTCTGGCCAAAATAAGCTTCTTGCTCTTTAAAGTCATCTGTGCTCCTATCTTAGTGCTCTCATGCAACATCATTATGACTCTGTGCACCAACATCACTCCTCCACTCCTCTGACCAACTTTTTATTCAATGCCTTTCAGGCTCTACCCTCCCTTCCTTGCTGTCCCATGGCTGAAACTTCTGGCCAGAGAATGCCTTACACATGTTGCCACTTCTCTTCCTTCAAATCCCCCTGCAAATCCTACCTCTTCCTTGAAGCCTAAAACAAAAACTAAATCCAAGTGTCAGTCACTTCATTTGCCTGGATCCATTCCTTATTTTTCTTTCTTTCTACTCTCCTCAGTACTTGATATTTACTTGGAAAGCTCCTCAGAGCAGAGATTGCAGGTTATTTTCTCATATAGCAACAGCAGCAACAACAATGCTGCTCAGTGCCTCTACGTTTAACCATCTGAACTGAAAACAAAAATCACATTTGGAAAATGAGAGCCAAATGTAACAGGCACTAAAAATGCAATGTAGAGAATTTGCCCAATGTACACCTTTAAACAGAAATCCTAACATTAGTATAAATGTGCAAACTGAACATCACACTTATTACAAAAAGACAAAATAACAAATAAGTCATATGAACATGGTTGCTTGCATATACTGGAATAACTAACAGTCATCATGCAATCTAAGGTTACACTGACTCGGACATGTTGGGAGTGATGGGTCTTTTTTTCTGCCTAAACATGAATAGGATTGTTCCCTATGTTATCCAAATTTTCTTAATATTACAGTAAATAAAGTATAATCCAGTATCCCCATGAATAATTTAGTCTAATAATGCAAAGGCTCTGTATTTATTAATGTTCTTATTGCACCACTCCAAATCCCCTGCAGGAACTGCTAATGTTAGAGTATCTCTCAGCCAGTTTTCATGGTATCATATACCAGCAGTATAATACTATATATTTTCCTTTAGGTTGACTCATGGAGGGATTTTAGGTCCATTATAAAACAATATATTTCCACTGTTCTAGAGACATTTCTGTACTGTACTTAAAACTTCTCGTTTTAAGTTAAATTAGTGGTTTAAACTGCTGTGCTGCCGGGTTAGGTGATCGAAAGGTCCCCAGTTCGAATCTGCACAACGGGGTGAGTTCCTGTTGCTCCGTCCCTGCTCCTGCCAACCTTGCAGTTTGAAAGCATACAAATGCAAGTAGAGAAAAAGGTACCACTTGGGTGGGAAGGTAACAGCGGTCCGTGCACTTCGGTGTTTAGTCATGCTGGCCACATGACCACGGAGACTGTCTGCGGACAAACGCTGGCTCCCTCGGTTGGGAAACGGAGATGAGCACTGCCCCCTAGAGTCAGACATGACTGGACTTAATGTCAAGGGGAAACCTTTACCTTATAATAAATATAATACTTACTTAACTTCCTGGCCTTGGCTAATTGTCTTTTCAAATATGGTTACATCTTCACTCACATTTCTATCTCTTATATGATTGAACAAAAAAACCTTTGCAATGGAGAGATTGAACCTGCAAAGACCTTGTTCCATTTTTATCTATAAGATCAGCCAAAAATATTAGTTTTCCATATTTAGTGTCATTAAATGTAAAATTATGACTATTCTGATTTGTTATCAACTAGTAGGAATTTAGTGTTATATTAAAAGGATTGCTGCAGGCAGATTTTAAAATTTGACACAGCATGCAAGTTCCAAACTTGTGAAATATCTGATATAGTAGAATTTGGTTTTAAGAAATCCAGAATTTTCTTATAATTCCTCTGAGATGCTCAAGGAAAGTATTGCAGGGGGAATCTTGGAACATGTTTGTTTCAGAATATGAGCTGGTAGCTCATCTTTATCATCTAAAGATTCGGCTAATCTTTTTAATCTTGATGCTACATAATAGTACATTTTTGGACAATTCAAGTCATCTTTACAAAAGGGTTTCTGCACAGTTGCTGCAGAGATTCTTGGCTTTTTGTTATTCTACAGAAAATGGGTCTATTTGTTCACTGAGCACTGATTCCATGTGATATGTGAACATTTTCAAAGAGAAATAAAAATCTGGACATAACACTTATCTTTACTTTTGGTAACCCTCCTACTACTAATCTGGGCCATCGTTAAGATTCTCCTTGATTGCTGAGAGAAATGGGGCATAATTAGCTTGCAAAAGACCCTCAGTAGTGGGGGTAAAATATACACTCAGATATTGAAAAGATGTAAAGTCATTACCAAAATTAAATGCTTGTAAGGCCTGAAATAAAAGCAGAGGTCTTGATCTCCATTTATAGCCATCACCCATTCTAGCTGCAGCAACAGCATTTCAGGTTTCCCTAATTCTCATGCTAAGCAGCATCAGGGTTACAATCATTCCTGAAAATGAAAAGCACTCCCTTCCTTTGTCCACAAATCTGGTGAAAACGCCATTTACCTTTTCTGCAGTCCTTGTCTTTGTTCCGGGCAGGTCACAGAAGGGAACCTTCAAATGAACCCCAACACAGAAGCAACGCTGTAGCAACCAAGCATCTCATGGAAAGCAATGATGTTTAATTCATTGAATGCAGTGGCACAACGTGGAAACCACACATTTTAAAAACCCAACTTTCTCTACAACTCTGTAAATCAGCACAGATGCATTTTGAAATTTTGAAGGTCAGCTGAAAAGGTTTTTTGCAAGCCTAAGAAAGCCCCTTTGGATGAACCCTGTCTTTGTTCTTCTGATTTTATATGCATATTCTCCAAGCCAGGCATGCTTTATGTGGTTTCTGGTTTCACACTGAACATGTTACACAGCTCTAATGAGCTTCAGATTTTATGCACCATGAATTGACACTGGTGTTCTGGCGCACTGTAATGAGGAATACGCCCAGATCACCTTTCAAAAAAGCATCTCACAAGTCATCACAGACTAGCTCAGACTCTGACATACATCCAGGCCTTTGCAGGCTGTTGTGTACATTGTGAGTGTACCCAACATTCTCATCTTACTCTGTGTAGCTTCGTTATTTTATTGAATCATGCAGGCACTCTCAAATCCACACTCCAGTTTATCAGCAGCACATGCCTCAAGTCTTCTGGTGAGCAGGACCCCCAGTACTTCACAGATTCCTTCCCCAAGGCTCTCATTTTCATGGAAGTTTCCAAGCAAGTAACAAACTGCAGGGGCACACCTAAGCAGTGGGAGAGAGCCCTGCTGTCTTGCCTCCTCCATAACCTGTACAACTGGGTGAAGACTCTACGTCTACCTCCCAATGCCAGATCACTGGTAGTGACCACAAATGATGGCCACCTAGGAAACCAAGTCAACACCTGAGGACCTCTAATGCCACATTTTCAGAGGAGCAACAGATATTAAATTTTGCTCTTAGACATTACATGATGATTTTAAGGATTTCAGACATCTTGAATTAAAGCGCTATCACAGTTGGAATTATTTGGCCATTCCTACCTATGGAATCAGTGACTTTAGCTGTGTCTCTGACCAGAAGGAGGGCACTAGCCTCTTCTTACCCAACAAAGAGCTGCTACTGGCATCTGGCCAGCCATTAAGTCCATCCTCAGAAATCTGTGGTTAGGAATACATAACATGCAATCCTTTCCCTGCTTGAAATTACAGTGGGTGTAGCTTTATAGTTTTTTACTGCCTAATTGAATGTTAAACTTTCTACACTAAGCTATTTTACTGGCACTCTAATTTCTCCTTTCTGCATGTCTATACTGTACTAACAAACTATTATTAAGCCACGGTTTCTGATCTGACAGATTAAACACCAAGAATGAGGAAATCGGACAGTATGTGAAATCAACAGAGGAAGTTGGCTGAACAAATATAGCTGTGTAATTTGCTTTTATTGAGTAGAGTTCATTCTTTTAAAAGTTCAATAATCAAAGACCTTAGAAGTTTAATCAGACAGATTCAAGAGTGGCTGTTCTGCTTGTTTGCAGAATGACAGAGTAGAAAGATATAGCAAAGAAAATGTCAGGAGGAAAATGTGCTTCAGTGGTGGAGGGGCAGAACAAATGGAATGCCCAGGCCAGAACTGGGCCCAATGAAGCCAGAACGGTGGCTGCAGGTGCTCCCTGGGAAACAACCTTTCCTATCAGTCTGGGACTGGGAGGGGGGATCATTGCCATCACCAACTAAATTTTATATGATCCATTGGCTGTGGCAATATCTAGGTAAAGTTTCTATACAATTCTCCATTATAAAAATTTCAATAAAATAAAACTCAAAATTTATTTTGCTCAGCAGAGTATAATCCTAGCTTTGACGGAAAGAGTATATTAACTATTATATCTAGGAGTTACTTATGCTAGCTACCCTGGTCATTTTCCATTTCTTTTGCTCATTTTATTGCCGTTAAAACCATATACAGTTGTCCTACTCTTTTCAGCAAAAATAAACAAAAAAATCCAGATAATTTCCTCATTAGAACAGGTGGTGTATGTATGTATGCATGCATGTATGTATTGCATTTCTGTAGCACCCCACAGCTGAAGCTCTCTGAGTGGTTTATGTGGTTCATAAAAACAGGTGATGAAAGTACAATAAAAATATTATAACATCAGAAAAATATTAAAATGTTTGAAACAGTTAAAAACTGATAATAAAAACAAACAACAAGGAATAACAAAAAGAGAGGGAGGAAGAAAAAGAAAAAGAAAGTGACACTACAAAACCCTTGGTGATTCCCCTCAACCTGCTGGATGGCAAGTAACTCTTTAAAGGGTCAGAAAAGAGGGCTGTCTTAACCTGGCACTGAAAAGATGACAGATTTGGTGCTATAAGGGCCACAATGGGGAGGTTATTCCATAGATGGGGAACCACTACCAAGCAAGTCTCCCCCCTTGTTGCCACCCTCCATACCTCCCTTGGACTTGGCACCCAGAGGAAGGCCGCAAAGATAACATATGGGTAGATTGTGGTTGGGAGAGGTGCTCCAATATGTATCATGGTCCTAAGATGCACAAGGCTTTATAGTTTAACACCAGCACCTGAACTGGGACTGGAAGTGTACAGGCAACCAATGCAGGCGGGCCAGAACCGGTCTTATTTGTTCAGACTTGCAGGTCCCAGTTATTAATCTGGCTGCTGCAATCTGCACCAACTTCAGCTTCTGAACTGCCTTAAAGGACAGCCCCACATAGCAGTAATCTAATTTAGGGATTACCCAAGCATAGATCACTGAAACCAGGCTATCCCTTTCTAGTTAGGGGTGCAAATGGACCACCAACCAAAGCTGGTAGAAGTTACTTCAAGCCACTAATGCCACCTGAGCCTCAAGTGACAGTTCCTCCAAGCCATGAACCTGCTCCTTCAGAGGGAGTGCAACCCCATCTAGAACAAGTTGAACATCCCCATTCAGTCAAGGGAACCACCTACCAATGGTATCTCAATCTTGTCTGAATTGATTTTCAGCTTGTTGACCCTCATTCAGTCTATTGTCTCAGCCAAACATCAGTTGCACATCCACAACTCCATCTGCTGGAGATGAAAAAGAGAAATAGAGTTGCGTGTCATCAGCATACTGATGGCAACACACTCCAAGCCTGCAGATGACCCCACTCAGTAATTTCATGTAGGTGTTGAATAGCATGGGGGACAGAACAGACCCCTGAGGAACTCCATGTTGGAAAATCCATGGGGCTGAACAGTATTCCATAAGCATGACCTTCTGGAAACTGCCCTCCAAGTAGGAGTAGAACCATTACAGTGCAGTGCTTCCCACTCCCAACTCAGGCAGTCCACCTGAGAAGGATACCATGTCCAGCTGAAAGCTGCCATGAGGTCCAGCAGTTTCAAAAGGGTTGCACTCCCCTGTCTTTCTCCCAGCATGGGATCATCATTTAGGGTGACCAGAGCTGTTTCTATGTCAAAACCAGGACAGAACCCTGACTGAAATTGGTCCAGATAAACAGTCTTAACTAAGAGTGCCTGGAGTTGACTGGTAGCCACCTTCTTTGGAATCTTGCCCAGGAAAAGTATGTTTGCTTCTCGTCTAAAGTTGTTCAGATCTTCCAGATTTTTTCAGAAGTGGCCTTACTCCCACCTCTTTGAGGCAGGATAAGACCTCCCAGGCCCAGCCAGTTGTTCATTCTTTGCTGGTGGTTCCATGAAACTTGTCCAAGTACCTTGTCCACATGCTCAAGCTGTTCCAGGTTAAAATCATCCAATAAAACTGGGCCAGGCTGTGCTCTGGATACCTCCACAGATTCAGCTGTTGTAACTCTGCAATCCAAATCCCAGTGGAGGCAAGAGATTTTTTTCCTGGAAGTGCCCAGGAAATTGCAGCAGATCTGAAATGGTTTCAAAATGCCCCTGGGACTGGAATGCAATAAGTCCAGAACAAATTTGAAAAGTTCCACTGGACAGCAAAGAGAAGATTGATTAGAGGCAGTGAGGTATTGTTTCTTTGCCACCTTCAACCTCAAAATATACTCGAATTGCAGATGCAGATCAATTTGTAAGCATAGTTCAAAAAAGTGTTATGCAAGGGAAATAATTTTAATGGGCCTTTGTAAAAAGGCAATTACTATCAAGATAATTTAAAGAGGAGCAACAGTCATATATTTGCTCTGGAGGGTGGTCCTAGTCCCAGAATTCATGGTAGGGAAAGATTACTGAGATTTATTAAATCTCATCCTTCAACAAAGGTGGCTTACAAAATAGTGCTGTATATGTTATTCCTTCTCTGGAATTTAAACTGGTTTTTAAACTCAGCTAACAGCTAAATCACATAATGAGAAAGGAAGGCAAGACTCACTGGAGAAGACAAACATGCTAGGGAAAGTTGATGCCAGGAGAAGAAAAGGAAGTAAGAGATGGATTGACTCCATAAAGGAAGCCACAGCCTTGAATTTAGAATAGCTAAGCAGGGGTGTCATGGATAAGACATTTTGAAGGACTTTCACTCAGGGATGCCCTAAATTGGAGGTGACTTGACAGCATATAACAACAACAACAAAGGCTAAATTACTAAATTGGACTGAGGTTGATACATAAATTTAGTCGATAAGCTACACTTGAAGACTGAAATTGGAGCCTATACTGAGCTTTCACTGAAAGCTAATAATGGAAAGCTCTGATAACAACTCTTTCTGCTTTTCCCATGTGTCTGAGGTAAACTAGTAACTTGAACTCTTGTGGCTCTTGACAAAAAATTATTTCCCCAGGACACTAGCTCAAATATTTTGTTATCCCTTGGAATTCCCCTAATGTGTCAGAAAGTTACCTGCTCTATTACAAGAGGTGATAGTGAAAAATGTGAGAAGACTTAATTACACTAAGTCTTTAGGGTTTCAAGGAGACGAGGCTGTACTGAAATAATGGGCAGGTTTCGGAGCAATGGTTATTCTCTCAGATAGACTGCTTAGTGAGACTTTTAATTATGGATGGTTGTATATACATCTATTAAATAATAAATAAATAAAAATAAAATATGAGGTTCTCGCTTCAAAGGAAGGACATCTAGCAATCATTTCTACCACAGAAACAAGCAATGCTAATACAATTATTACCATATATTTATCTGTCCTAATATAATCTGATGACAGTGGACTCACAGGGCACTCCTATGGTCCCCACTGTACCAGTGAAAAAAAAGTAGGGTTTGTATGCACTTTAGGCTCCAGAGAGTAGTACTAATAGCAAACATGGTATCCATGGCAGTCCCAACAGCACCCATGAGTCATGGTGCAGTTTACTAACAACACTAAGGGAATTGGGCTATGGCAGAACACCCATCATGCCATACTGCTACACCACACAAACCATATCCAATATAAACTAACGTGAGTCATATGAGCCCAGTTATTAACACACTCCTATAGATGCCTACAGGTACTCAGAAGAGGCCTGTACATAGTGCCCAGTACTATGCTGTTACTTCCTATCTCTAACCTTATCTCTCTAAGGATCAGAGGTCTTTATTGCAAAAGATGCAGGGTGCAACCTTCTTTCCTCATCATGTGTGCACATATGGAGGAGGTACGTCAAATGAATTAAATAAATAAATAAGATAGATTTTGTGATGGAAATTTCTTTAATATTTAGTAACATGCATATCCATGTTGATTACCTACCTGTCTCTTGGAATTTAATCCAAGGTCAATGCAAAATGATTTTCTGAACCCATCTGACAGATAAAAAGACACTACTACAGCACTGGAAGGATAAATTGTTGCGTGCAATAGCATAATGGCGGAGGACTTAATGGAGCTTTCAATTGTTGTGAATTACTGGACTTTAAGCATCACTTACAAAGGTACTGTAGGCTGTCTTAGCTGAAGTTTATACATAACTATTTTTAGCAATAAGACCTGTTCTCCCCTGCAGAGGAAGGCAGGACATGCTCCAATGGAGCAAAGCTCACGGAACCAAGGTTCCATTTAGATACCAGAAAGCACTTCCCGACAGTTAGGACCCCGAGGGTGTGGAATGGGCTTCCATGGGAGGTGGTTGAGGCCCCATCTTTGAGGGTGTTCAAAGATAGACTGGACATGCACATGGTGGGCATGTTGTGAGCGGAGCCGGCTGGAGGCAGGGGTCAGACTAGATGGCCCGGGAGGCCTCTTCTGACTCGCTCTGTTTCTGTTTCTATGTATGTGCTAGGTCTTGCTACATACAATATACATCAACATATATAACATATATTTATTTAGTACTGTGGTTTCTTTAAACTTTTAAATTTTAAAGTTTTTTAAAATTCCATTTTATCCTACCTCTCTCTCTCTCTCTCTCTCTCTCTCTCTCTCTCTCTCTCTCTCTCTGCTTTATTGCTTAGGTTTTGTTCTGTAACACACAATAGCAAATCAACAAAAAAATGGGGGTACCTATGGAGAGTGTGTTGCAGAGCATGAGTATCAAGCAGAATTTTGCCCTTCATCTCTTTGCCACTGTGCTAGGAGACCCATAACAGTTCTCACCTGCTTCACTAAACCTTTTCATGCTTTGCCTATTATGATTTTGATTGGGAAGGCATTCTGCCAGATGTTTGTATTTCCCCTTCCATGTAGAATTGGACAAGAGACTTCTAACTACAGATTTTACTATGTTAAAGTGACCAGGATGCCTTGTGTAATACAAATGGAGTATTGCAGAGGTCATTAACAAAAAGACATGAGGAAAGCTAATTAGGTAAACACAGCTCATTTCAGGACATTTATTCTAAACTGAAATGCTCAGGGAGGTTTCTGGTGCCTGGGCCAGATGCTGAGTACACTGGATGCTGCTCAGTTGGTCTGCTCTTCTGATCTGATGCTGGACTGATCATGCAGTATCCATGCCTCTCAGGCTCTACCTGAACTGATCGTTTTATATCCATCTATCTCTCTGGCTCTAACAGTGTCTCCTCCAGAAGAAGAGGTAGTCTTATTCTCACTGTTGTGAGCTAGTCCCTCCCCTCCCCTCAGCCTCCAAAATGCAGGATTATCCTTTGAAATGCAGATCTTTTATTGAAACTTTACAGTTAGCAGAGAAGCTTCACACTAAACAGCCTTTTACCAAAGCTGAAGGTGTCTGCCCATGTAAAGAACTGAATCCAAATTGAAAACTTCTCCTCAGTCCCTCCCTTGCAGTAAGGCTGCTAGCTCCACCCTGGAGGAGGTGGTGGTTCTTGCCCTTGGAGAACAAGATGGCAATATTGGCATGGGCCCTCCAACTGAGCTGCTTATCTCTCCCAGTGCCTCCTTACTGTTGTGCATGAAGCCCCAACAGAAACAGTGACTCATGAGGAGACCTTGCACTTGACACCCAGTGCCCAAGAGTCGACCCCACAACCCAACGCAGAGACAGCTGAGCCAGCTGCTGCATCTTCCTCTGACCCCCAGCATGTTGAGCAAATGCCTGGACCTTTATCAGAGACAGAGAGTCATGAGAAAGAGGAAGCTGCAAGTTCTACTCAGAAGGAGGCAGAGCAAACTGCCTCTTCCCCCTCTGATGCTGTTCTCCCTGAGCCAGAAACAGAAGACACAATAGATGTTGTGGATTTCTCAAAAGCTGAAAACATACGTATTTTACGCAGATATGAACAGCGGCAAAGTTTATTACATAAGAGGGAGGAAAGGCGTGACTTGGGAGAATGATCCCATGTGGGCTGGGGAAGAGAAGCCATTAGAGAGTTAACATCTGCTTAGCAAGGACTGCTATTAGGGAACTTATCTATAGGGTGTAAATCTTGTAGACAATTAGCATTAAAGGACTTTAGTTTTATTGCTCTAGAATGTGTGGATTGTTTACACACCGGGCTGCATGCCTCAACACTTACTGGACCAAGGACTGGGTTCCACATCTGCCCCCTCTCCCCTCCTTAAAACTCTTCTGTTCCTTCCAGAACTGATTGACTCTCAGGCTCAGTAGGTTGTTCTGTAAGCTTGTCAAACTACTCAAATTAAGTGTTTTTAACTATTTTGAACTATGTGTTCTAGTATGTGACTAGGATACTATGCAAATGCAATGCTGATTGAGTTGATACTGAATTACCTCTGTTTACAAACCTCTGTTTACCGGACCAGTTCTCAGGGACCCAGGAGTCTATAGCATAGAGGAAATCAACAGAACACACATAAACACCATGTGACTTGGCATGCCTTTAACTGATGCAGAGAACTATTTGGATCCAGCCCTGTGGATTTCTGTAAATCCTATGCCATTCTCTCCACGGTTTTAAGGAGAACTTTTCAACACTGTGAATGAGCAATACAAGAATGAACCAAGATCAAACAGAAAGCAACCAGATTAAAACAATCTGGTGGTACTGCTGAAGACAAGTAAAATGGCGTTCCTGGTGGTGCCAAGCATGGCATCCAAACCACTGAGAAAGATGCCAGAAGGGCACGGTCTGATGAAGCGACAAATTCACAGACAATGGTGTACAGCAAGAGGGGAGATGGGGAGAAATGTGTGGAAATAATTCCAAACTGCAGTTGTCACTCAGAACCAGTTAAGGACACATCCCTGCCTGACAGTAACTGGCAGGTCCTTCTACCATGTTAAGAGAAAAAAAACGGAGAACACTTGCAGAAGGCAGAGTTTTTATTAGGAAACATTTTATGTTGAACCATTGCTGAGGCACAGAATCCAGTTTGCTCCAAAAATTATTTTCAAAATTCTCTGCATGATCAAATTTTCTCCAGGTCATGGATATGTATGTTACCCATGATTCAGCATTATGTTAGGTATTTCCCTTCCTCCTTCTCCATCAGCCCATTAGACAGAATAAAGCAGGAGAATATACAGAGAAATGCTATCCACTGTCCGGTGGATTGCGGCATGGTTGACTGACTGAAAGCAGAGGGTAACCATCAGTGGGGAATCATCGGGATGACAGCCAGTGACAAGCAGGGTCCCCCAGGACTCTGTCCTGGGACCGATCCTGTTTAATCTTTTCATCGATGACATGGAAGAAGGGGTGAACAGTCTGCTGATCAAATTTGCAGATGATGCTAAAACTGGAGCAGTGGCCACAACTGAGGAGCAGGTACTCCAGATCCAAAAGGATCTGGACCGACTATGGGAGTGGGCAGAGACAACAGGATGGCATCAAGGTGGATAAGTGCAAGGTCTTGCACTTGGGGCATAGGAAGAGGTGTCATAAGTACGGGTTGGGGGACAAGTGGCTGGAGAGCAGCACTTGTGAAAGGGACCTCGGGGTACTGGTTGACTGCAGGCTAAACATGAGTCAGCAGTGTGATGCAGTGGTTAAGAGGGCGAATGCTACCCTTGGTTGCATAGCCAGAAGTGTGGCTTCTAGATCGAGAGAGGTATTACTACCACTCTATACGACTCTGGTGCGCCCGCAACTGGAGTATTGTGTTCAGTTTTGGGCCCTCATTACAGAAAGGATATAGCCAGGTTAGAGTCAGTGCAGCGTAGGGCCACAAGGTTGGTGGCCGGTTTGCAGGGGATGCCGTATGAGGTGAGACTGAGGGAACTGGGTCTCTTCAGCCTGGAGAAGAGGAGACTCAGAGGGGATCTGTTGGCAACATACAGGTATGTGAGGGGATGTCACATGGAGATGGATCCAGACCTGTTCTCCCCTGCAGAGGAAGGCAGGACATGCTCCGATGGAGCAAAGCTCAGGGAACCAAGGTTCCATTTGGCTACCAGGAAGCACTTCCTGGCAGTTAGGACCCCGAGGGTGTGGAATGGGCTTCCATGAGGGGTCGTTGAGGCCCCATCGGTGAGGGTGTTCAAAGATAGGCTGGACATGCATGCTGGTGGGCATGTTGTGTGCAGAGCCGGCTGGAGCCAGGGGTCAGACTAGATGGCCTGGGAGACCCCTTCTGACTCGCTCTGTTTCTATGTTTCTATGCTAGTATAGTAAGATGTTACAGTATAGATATGTCATTCTGAAAGGTGGAGAGTAGGTAAAGATACTTTCACATGAAAAGTATCCTTTGTTCATTATGCAATATCATTCCAGCATCACAGAGACAGATACTGCTCTGCTCCTTCCTCCTCATGCTCAGAGATTTACATCGTAAAGATTTGGAGCTGGCGAGGGAGCATTGAGCAGGGCAGAATCCTGATAAATGGCAACCTCAACAAATGACATTATGGACATTAAAAAATAAAATCTAAAACTCCTGAAAGGGGACAGAAGACGGACAGCAATTTATGGGAAGGAATGTTCCTGGAGAAAGAGTGGGAAATGATTCATACAAGAGGACTGGGGCCTAGATGATTCTCACAACTGAAACTGCCTTTCAACTCCTGAAGGAGTGATTCAAAGTCGACACAATAGAAGAAAGGGGATGGGATGCCAGGACTTGTCTGAGAACTCAACCGTAGGCCTGTGCTGAAAGATCTTATTCCACAGGAACCTAAACCCTGCAGATTCTGCCAGTAAAAGCTGTTCCACTAGTGTGCAGAGAGCTTATTGCTGCATTCACCATGGTCCCACACAGCTCTCTAATGAAGTCATTCTGTAGCCTGATTAAAACAACATCTTCTAATTCTCTTTTTGTTGTAATTTACAATCTCTTTCCTTTGGCTGAACCTGAGGGCCATCCTGGAGGTGAACAAAGAAAATGTGCTAAAGTTGCCAATTCAAGGGCTCGGTGTTGGAGGAAGGCTTTTGTTTCCAGGCATGTATTTATTTGGAGACAGTCATCAAAGCCTCACAGAGCCTTGTAAATCTCCATTTAAGTGCCTGATCTGTGTCCCCATTTCTCCAAATCCTACGTAATTGTAACTTACTCCAAAATCACAGGTTTATCTCGTCCACACTTTAGATTATAACACTGCAACATGGTTTCTTCTTTAAAAAACAAAACAACAAAACAGAACACAAATACTACTATATGTTTGTTTAAATTTTATACCAAATATTACTGTTTAATAACTATCCTATAAATATAAAACATAAACATGGAACAAACCTGTAATGATTTTCCAACTCAATGGAAAGGAAAAACATAATTCATCACACCAAACTATTTTTGGTATCAAGTATACTCTCCAGTATGTCAAGTGCAGAATGTAATTCAATGTCACATGGAAGTTACTTTCTTGCCCCATTTTCTCTCATTCTATAATGTTACCATTTCTGATTTAGCCATCAACCATATTCTAATACTTGCTGATTTCCATCTGAAAGTTTAAAAACTTTTTACTTCTCATAAAGGGTTGTTAATCAGTAGGTAGTTTATTGGAACCACTAATGAACTGTGCTAAATCACCAAGCTGAATAACTTCTGGTTCAACGTATTAACCTGTGTGTGTGTGTGTGTGTGTGTGTGTGTGTGTGTGAGAGAGAGAGAGAGAGAGAGAGAGAGAGAGAGAGAGAGAGAGAGAGAGATTATTATCTTCAACTTTGTTTTTATGCAAAAACAGCTCAATAATTCATGCTCAAAATCTGTGGATCCCAGTGGATAATGAAGTCTATTGAACTCTGCAGGAAAGAAAACATATCTTTCAAATTCAAAGTATGGGAGAATGGCTAATTAAACACTTGACTAAAAGTCTAGCTGAAATATGTATAACCAGGTATGTGGATATTAATTGTGTGAATATGTATATTTCAAGATTTGACTTCTGTTTTATATTTATCAGAAAATGTCTGTCTTTATTTATGTGAGCATTTATGCATACATGCATTACATTTCTTGATGCCCAATGACTGTGCCCTAGAATAGCTGGTTATGCAGCCAACTAGAGGGGAGGTGACCCTGTGCTTGATCCAAAATGGTACCCAACCCCAAAACCAAGTGTGAAATAGGAGTGCTTTGGAACCAAATGGAAAGAATGACCACTGTGCTATCAGATTTAATTTATATGCATGTAGAAAATTGCCACACAGTAACCAGTTCGCTGGACTGGAAGGTCTCTTGTTATGATCCAGCAGGGTTGTTTGGGTACTCCTAAGTATACCTAGGCATTGCTGTGATGGCTTCTTAAATGAGGTAACATCCCTTTAATTGGAACTGTTACTTGGCCCACTTTGATAATCCTATGCCTAACACTTGAGCCTGAACACCCGCCTCTGTGGATATTTGTCCTTCTCTGACCAGTATACTTCAACTTCTCATTGAGCAATGAGGTTCAGTTCACTACTTCGGAAAGTCTCCATATTCTGGCTGACTGCTTATCTGATATCTAAACCAGGGGCAGGCAATCTGGTGCCCTCAGATGCTTGGATCACAAGTCCCATCAGCCTTGAGTAATGAACATACTGGCTGGTGCTAATGGGAGCTTTAGTCCAGTGGGGCCAGAAGGCAGAAAATTGCTGATGTAAGCCTCACATCTTTGTTGCTTTCCTTTTAGGCTGCAATCCTTTGTGCACATACCTACTTCCAAGTGGAGGCTACTTCTGAGTAGAAATATATAAGATTGCATTAAAGTAATTAGCATTTCTACAATAGTAAAGATGATATTGTACAGCTAGAAAAGGTACACACAGAGAGAATTAATCCTCACATCTGGACTTTAAAATGCAAAATATGGCCAGCTCTGTTTGTGTAGAATCCTTGTACAGCAAAGACTCTATTTCTGAGGAATGCATGACAGAGAGAGTGACATGTCTTGATGGGAAATGCAGCTTCATTTTTTACAGACAGCATATCAGGGTCATGGGTACTCCAAAATACACAGACCAGTTTCACTGGAGGGCTGTGCATACCGTTGTTACTGGTCTTCATCTACTAATATATTTCTGGAGCATCTAATGTGGTGCCCCTGGAAACCTCTCTAGGCACTTGCCAGGAGACATGGTACTCCTGTTTTTTATTCAAATGTATGTCTGAGGCTCAAAATCACCAGCATAATTTAACTGTTATAGCCAAGCATTTTTTTTTCTGCCAAGCTTTTGAAAACTAAATGGGGGGAGGGGGGAACGAAACACTTTCAAGATCTTGTTTCCCGCAATCCTTTTCTATCTGTACCCACAGTCCTGCAGTGTTTCCCTTTTCTGATCAGGTGATGACATCATCTGCTGTTATTCCCCTTGTTCTACACCCTCTTTTCCCTGGTCTGTCTTAGATGCAACATCTTCCTGTGGGTTTTGGATCTGATTCATATTTTTACTGGCCAGAATGTGAAAATATGAGGCTATTTCAGGATAAAGTAATGCTTTCCCCCATCTATGTTTTTTCAGAGTCTACGGCAACACCTCTGACCTTTTCTTCAGCCATCCCATTTAACAAGCAGAAGAAATGCATTATTTCCACCCCTGATTGTAGTTAGCAAGTGTTTTAGATAGATTGATAGTGATTGCTGGATAAAAAGAACATTAGAAAAAGGTCAGGGAAAGATTGCTGAAAACCAGCTGAATCTACAGTATTACATACTTCACACCTTCAATTAGGGTTGTTCCATTCCAACCAAAGTAATACTTTTCTACCACTGCCAAGGTTTCTTTAGAGTTCCATAGCGGAGCACTCCTAAAATGACAGCAGGAACCAAAATGCTCCATGAGTGGTATGTGACAACATTCACAAGATCTGTAACTGTATGACCGCTCCTACAACAAGGTAGTTGTGCTTTTTCTTCTTCCAGAGCTCCTGAGCTTTTAATAGGAAGAAAAAAACTCCTGTGTTGTGTTGTGGTCAAGACTTGGAGCCCAGTTGTGACTTCACTAATTCAAGTCTCACTTTAGCAATGAACTCACTTGCCCTTGGGCAAGTTGCTGTTTTCTCAACATGAGTTTGCCATATGCAGCACACTGAGAAATCCCACAGTGAGTTATGAACAGAGATGATTCAGTAAGCATATGGCAGCTAAGCAAATCTGCACTTCATCAATGCACAGGTGGGACACTAGATGGAGACCTATTATAGGTGTTTAACAGATTTTTTTTTTCAGAAAGAGATGGGGTCACAAAGCTACACAGCAATTTGTGTTTGTATAACTACAACACATCTGTGCATTTTCCTTGTCTGCAAATCTTCTGTCACATTCCATGACATTTAGAAACCTACATGGACCAGTAGAAGATCATACAGAAGAGTGTCATATTCAAGAAATATCATTAACTCCAACAGAATGTTATTTGGAGTAAGGGATAAAACACACACCTATGAACAAGAGGGGGGAAAAATACCCAAAGCAGAAATTCAGTACAGCTATCTTATCTTTCATGGCATTATAATACCTATTAGGATTTTGAGAATGTCTCACAACTTGGCCTAGAATGATTTCCTTCATCTTGAAAACACCCTCCGGAGCCATCTTCCCCAACCTGATACCCTCCAGATCTGGGACTGATGCAACTTAAAGTCCCAAACAACTGAAGGGCATCAGGTTGAGGAAGTCAGTCCTAGAAAGTAGCAGTGGAGCATGTGGCAGGAGGGCAGGAGGGCAGGAGGAGGAGCAGAGGTGATCTTTGCCATTCTTCCCTCCATTCTTCATGTTTTTGCAGGGTTGGCTTTTGGCCCATCTAACAAGGCCAGTTTGGATGGGGAGGAAAGAATACTGGAAGAGACTCAGGATAAATTGTACCTTTCCAGTCTCTTCCCCTTTATGTCTACTGAAATTCTCCTTTTTCCTTCTCTCCAAGGTCAAGTTTCTGACCCTGAGGCGGGGGGAGGTGCAGTTCCCTTCTGTGCTGGCTGTAAGGGGGCAAGAGCAGGGCAGACCTCTAACTTCCCTGTGGTGGGCAGGGTGTTGCCCCTGACATTGGAGAGGGGATTCAAACTCTCCCATTATTGCTAGAATGCTTGCCCAGGGACCATAGGAACAATCTCTCAATCAGTGAGGGAGAAGGTCTTGTAC
Organism: Varanus komodoensis; assembly: GCF_004798865.1. Classification (NCBI taxonomy): domain Eukaryota; kingdom Metazoa; phylum Chordata; class Lepidosauria; order Squamata; family Varanidae; genus Varanus; species Varanus komodoensis. Next base: position 3,475,136 of record NW_025336334.1, on the reverse strand, counting down.
CCTCTGGAAAGGGGTTTTGTAGTGAGGGTTTCATCTCTTCCAGCCACTAGACAATGCTCCTAATTTGGTCTCAAGTGATTTTTTTTAGCGAGTGCATTACCTAAAATTACCCTCTGGCTTTATTAATACATGAAATGCGGTGTTTCCCTACTCTTCTGCTCTATGCTGCTACAGGACCCTGGGTATTTCTCCAAGGGCAAGCTGAGTTACAGCTGGCTTTAGTGTCCCGCCAGTGGAGACCAGCCATTGCTTTTCTCCACAACATGCATTCCTAGATACAATTCAATACCTGCGGCACATCCCACAGGCTAATGTGTTTGGAATGCAGATCTCCCTTTTGAAACATTTACTGTTTCTCCTACTGTAGATCTTGTGTGCAGACAATGTTTTTCCACCTACAGCAGAAACCTTCCATTCTTTCCCTGGATGCCTTCGCCCCTGTAATGTGCAAGGGCCATTGGAAGCCTGAAGGACAGGGTATTATTGAGTTGGGACAAACTGTCCTAGCCTCTGATCTCCAGCACATGAAGCACAAGTACTTTCACACTGGGTTTAGTATTACTGGAGAAAACAGTGACTTCTGAAGAGCGGCATGGGACATGGTCTCAGCTGCAAGGCCTGGACTAAAAGGGAGAAGTAGAGGCCCAACTTGAGCCTTCCATAAAAATTAAAACTTGCATATTCTCATAATACTGGATGCATACACCCCAATAACCCCCTCTACAGCTTAATGAATAGTGCTACTGCTGCTACAAAAAGCTTCAAGACCTCTTCTCCCATCCCAGCATTTCCCCAAAATATACCATTTTTTTGAGGCAGCCCTCACTTTCCACCAGAAAGACCCTTCAGAAGGTCTCACCGTGAAGCAGGATGTTTGTTTTCCAAAGATGATTTCATTCATTGACTAAAAACCCTGAAAGGTCGGAGCACACTAGTTTTGCTGACATGGGAGAATACCTTGGGCCATCCACTGGGTCTTCTTCCAATTTTCTACATGAAGTTCATTAATCTGGCACTGGAATCCAGGTCTTCCCCTCTCCATTATGTGGTCTATCCCCTGCTTCATATAAACACACACTGCCCTCCAAATGTTTGCTCCTGGCCAGGATCTAGCACTTAGAATAGTACTGCCCATAAAATAACTATCCACTCTTCCTGGAACACCTGGGTGTTCCTTAGTGGTTTTTCCTTGAAAGAACTTTCACGATCTAATGTGATTACAGTGTTGGGTGATCTGCTGATGAATGCAGAAGAATTCACAGTCCTTGATTTTCTCTGTTCCATCTTGGGAAACTTCCCATGCTCACCATGGTACAAATTTTACATGGTAATTTAACAGACTGCCTCTGTCTGTGTGGACATTTGAGTGCATAATTGAAGGCCAAAGCTTAATACACAATTAGTGATAGGTTTTCAGCTGGTATGAGAAAAACATTGCAATCATGACATTATAGGGCAGTCACATATTTTGATGTGGTCTTAATATAACAGCATGCAAAGAAGAGATGGCATCATTCTGTCCAGCTGAAATAGTGACTCTAAAGTTTCCCCATTGGCTGAAACAGTTTTTTTTTCAGTAAAACAACACACTTTATCACACATTTGAATTTGCTGAAGCTTTATTTAGAGATGCAACTTATTCAGAAAATAAAAATCACTGCCATTATTTTGCATACTACAGATAGGGCTTTGAATTGCATGTTGGAAAAGTCATGCCTTTAGTAGGGAGAAATGCATTTTCTAAAAAATACTTATATTTTATAATATTCAACCTTTTTTCCTATCTCTAACGGCATCATTGACCTGGTTTACATGTAATGGGCAATTGTGAATTTATTCATTAATCTATGCTTGACTTTTGGGTTATATTTGCTTCTACTTCCTCTTTTCAAAGTACCCCTATGGCTGATGCCAGTTATGGACCATGTAGTGAGTGAGATCTCATTTACATGTACATGAGGAATTGAATACATGATAAGAGTATTGAAGTCAGTGTGACAGAAAGGGCAAGCATGTTTGTACAGGGTACTGCTAAAAATTATGGCTGAGCTGAGAGATCTAGAAGCAGACTTTTCTGCTTGAAATCAGGGAAGGGCAGCTTTCCCCAAACCCCCTCTACTTTTGCTGCAACTGTGTGCTTTGCTGTCCAGTCGCTATGCTTTTCCAGTAGCCACCATGTTTCCCAGCACACACAGCATGTCACTGATGGCAGAACATTATCACAATTTCCTGCCTGCCCTTGGCTGGCATCAGGACATCACGATGGCTTCCGACAGTTGTCCTGCATGTCAAATCAGCACCAGCACTGTGCTGCATGCCCTCACCTGCCTGCTGCTTTGCCTCTGCCAGGTGGAAGGGTAGGGAAGTTTGTCCAGTGCTCAGAAGACTAAGAGCACTTTCCACTCTGTCCACCCTGTCCCTCTCTCCCACAGGTGCTAGGGTTTCAACTAACTAAAATAAAAAGTTTTATGTTACTTGTCTTTGTACTTTCAGTTTTGGTTTTATTTCCATTTTTGAAACTTACAATAAAAATTAATGTTTTAGAAGCTTTAGAAACATTCTAAGGGTGGAGAGAATTAAACAAAGGATGGCTAGCACTGCATGGTGCAATCATTCATCTTTTTCTCCTTAATTATGATAAATAAACAATGCAGTGGTTTGAAAGCATGGGCGGCTACAAGTGAAGGCAACAATCTCTGGGATCCTGCTAACATGAATGAGACCAGCCAGTTGCACCATCGGTGCTGCTCTAGTGGCATCTTCCATCATTGCCACTGAGTTTGGGACAGTTGTTCTGGCCCTCATGTTTGTGGGGGATTGGACTTGCTTTTACCTCAGGGCCCAGGTTGGCCAAGTTTCTCTTAAGCTTGAGTGGAGAAGTTGGCCACATAAGCAGAAGCACATGGTGAAGTTGTGTGCTGCCTCTTTAACAGACATACCCCAAGAGTCTGAGTAGGCCATGAATGGGACATGTGCAGTCAGTAGAAGCAGTTGCATTTGTAGATTCTCCTGGGTGTTCAGGATGATCCTGAGCCTCTGTAGCAAGCTCTGTAGTACCAGTAGCAAGGCTGGTCTATGTGTCTGCAAGTTATAATAAATAACACTTGAGTCCAAAGATACCTGGGGGTGTTATTGCTTCCTGTATGCAAAAGAAGATGTGAAGCCTGATTGCATGCACTGATCCAGAAACAAAACCATGAGCACAAAGCTCATCCAGACCCATGTGGCAGATGCAAACTAACTCAGACTGTCTAGACTAGCACTCTTGTTTTGAAGAGCAAATAGCTGGACACTTCTGGAAGCTGTAACTAGGAAGTGGAAGTGAAGCTGTCCACCTCTTGCTTACCTCCAAGTGTTCCCTTCTTGTTTACCTCCAAGCATGTCAGTTTAATTGCTAAGGTAATCACTGTTCATAAACCTAGAGGCTATGTGAATGGGGCAGTATATAAATATTAAGATAAATAAAAATAAATAAATAAGCAACCTGAGCAGCTATGAATTGGTACACTAAAAAAAAAATAGCAGCCATTCTGTCTATGTGCAGTATTTATATCCTACACCTTAAAAACAAGTAAGTAAGTGATGGCAGTCACAAATGTATTAAAAATGATTCCACAATAAATCATTCAGTAAAGCAGCCACACAAAGTACAGCAGTGGCAGCATCACAATAAAATACAACCACCTCAGATCAAGTGAGTTCACACTGAGAAGACCTGAGAAAATGCAAAGGTCTTTACCTAACATTCAAAGAGGACTTAGGGTGCAGTGCTGTCCTTCAGGAGTGCTCCATTTGTCAGCGCCTACAATCGAGAAAGCTTCTACCACCAAACTTCAAAAGTCCCTTGGAGGAGGACATCTGCCAAAGATGCTGACAGGTGTATGAATGGACAAGCTTGTGGGAAAAGGTCTTTCACATACAGTGTGGACAGTACATTTCAAAGGTTACTTTCACATGGTGTGATAAGGCACTTTCTGAGTCTTGGGCACTACCAGCCTCTAATGCTGGTATGGGGCACATACAGCCCTCAGCCTGATTTTTGTGGCCCTAGTCCTCTGACTGATCAGTTCAAACCTCTGGCAAAAGGAGTTGCCCCTTTCCAGACATCCCACTGTGTGGGGAAGGAGAGAGAAAGGGAGATGGCAGAAAGGGAAAGGAGCGTGGCAAAAGAGGAAAGGGTGATCCGCCCACTTTAGGATCTGGCCTTGCCCACCGTGGCACTGATCTTGGCTGACATGCTGTCCCTGACAGCAGATATGTGAGGCAATGCAGCCCTTGGCAGGAAAAGCTTGCCCCCCTGCTCTGGTATAACGAGAAAGGGGGAAATGCGGTCTCTGCTCACATTACTTGCCACATTATGTTATGAAGGGATGAGGGGCAGGCAAAGGCAACTATGAAGAGCAAGCAGTTTCAGCTCCTCTGGCTTTCTTCGCCCAGAGGGAGGGAGCTTTCCATGTCTTAAAGAGGCTGAGTATGTTTCTGGTATGTAGAACAGAGATCCTGGCTTTCAAATGTTACACATAAGGATGCCAGTACAGAAGCCAGATTAGGCACCTTTATCCCCTCGGTGTACACGTTCAGCTGACTTTTGGGTTACTGCCAAAGACAGCAAGCAAAATGATGAAACCGAGTACCCGTTTCACCCCTTCTCACTAAGGGTCTAGCATGCTGAACGGGGGGAGGTGCCTCACCCTTACTACAATGAGGCAGCTGTCCAAGGATAATATTCCAAGATGAGTTCCTGCAGAGGGATGTTGGGTTTTGTGGTGGGGAAAGGCTGGCAACCGTGGACTGTGATCTGTAAAAATCTTCCTCTTGCGTCTTTCCTTCTTGGCGTGCTTCCCAACTCACCCACTACTGTGCGTACAGTAAAAGATGTAGTCTCAAGCACTGGAATTTGAAAGGAATAGTCTAACTTTTACCAAAGGGGAGAATGAAAGGACTTGTGAGTTGGAATTTGTTTCCTTCATTGTAGATTGATCCACTTTTAAACCTTTCTGCACAATTGGGGACATGGCTATCCCAATGCCTGCACCTAAAAGGCACCAACACATGGAATACTTTTATCCTTTGGCCTGTATGACATCATACTTTGTACATTCTACTAAAACAACCTTGCTGATTGTTCCTTGATGTTTCAACCCTGCTCTCCCATTCATTCATTGATACATCATAAATGAAGGCTACACCAAAGGCCAGTTTGGGGTCAGTTAGACTCCGATCGAAGTGAAAACACAAACGGTGGAGTGAGAGCAGAAATGAAACACCATGCTTCTGAGGTATTCTGTTCTAGATAACACAACATTTTGGAAATGTGTGAGCTGTAAAGAATTTTTTTTCTAAGGGAGGGATTTAAAAATTCTGTCTATGCTGGGAATAATTTACCTTTTCTAACATGAAAGCAAGAGGGCAACCCTAGGGTCCTTGGGAGGGTGTTCAAGGGCCATGGCACATGGGCCATGGCACAGTTTTGCCTTTCAACTGCAGGTCTCCTCTCAGCTGCCACAGAAACATCCAGGGGCTTCCTCCCTGAGGTCTGACTTTGGGGACTGGGGAAAGGAGGTGCTGGTGAAAATCTGTAAGACCCACACTCCCAACATGGGGGAACATTTAAACCTGTCCTGAAGCTAAATAGATTGTTTATTCCAGAAGGAAGTGAACAGCACAAGGGGCAAGCACCACCACAAAGTAGAAATCCAGCTTCTTCCAGACTTTGCCCTGTCAGCATGAGCCCACAGGGTTATAGGAGACCTCAAGAGATTCCAGTATTGAAGAGCACTGTCTCAGAGCACCAGATTGCTCTCTAAAGCTTAACTTCCTGGGCCAATTCAAATATTATCTTGCTAGACGGGCACTTCATCAACCGCATTGCCATTTCCACAGTGGCCTGGAATGATCACAGAGGGGAAATAAGCCACACTAGTTTATTCCCCCATTCCCAGGAGCATTCCAAGGTAATTATCATTATTACCCTTGGCAGTGCCATTTGTCACATCATGTGAAGCTAGCCATGGCTTGTTGCCTTGGGTAACAAGCCATCTAGAACCTACAGGAGTCCATGGTACCTTGGGGAGGGGACCAACATAAGTCTTTGCAGCCACTCCTGTCAGTGAATACAAATAATCACCATGTGAGTGGACAAGATGAACCAGTTATTTTCCCTGCCACCAAAAATCGTGACTATAAAGTAACCATCTGCTTAGTAGAGTTCATATGCTAATTCAGCATTGCTGTCATTGCAAAGGTAACATTTGAATGAGTCTTCTGTTGACCTGTTTAGACATATATCCTCATTATATGATTTATTCCTGGAAGTCTTACAAAGCACACAGAATAGATGCCAATACATCAAATTCCTCACAATGACTTTGATTATACAGGACCTGAAACTGCAGCTGCAATACAACCCCTTCCTTTTAGGAAATCGAAGCCAAAGACCATGTTTCTGCTGGGACCACTTGTGGTTAACAAGCAATGGCCTTTTTTGTAGAGGTTCCTTACTAGAGGGATTATATGTCTCCCTTAAATTGATGCTCACTCATCATAAGGTACCTCTGTAACTGTAGGAATCTTCTCAACAGGGCAAGAACACCAATCCACAGCCAGTCAAGAGGCTAGCCAAACTATTGGGTTATGGCATTCCAGCAATCTTCCCTACCTAAGTGCATTTGGAAGGACAGAGAGACAGAAATATATCAAAGAGCATTTATTTAATTAGAGACAGCCGCACTGTAGACCACAGTTGGCAAAGCTCAGTGTGTTGCGCCCACAGTTCATCAAGCTTCACAATGTCCACTGCATATTAAAGCAGGAACCAGAGAAGACAATGATCAGAGGCAGGTTCTACGGAAAAATAGCTGTTCCTGCAATCTCCCCATTCCCAAAGGTCCAGGCTCACAGTATGAGTATGCTCCTGGATTCAGCACCAAACATGGATGCCCTGGTTTTGGAGGTTGCTAGGAATACATTTGCATGTCTGAGGCTAGTGTGTCAGTTGCAACCATTCCATTGTGGCCCCAGGAATGTCTGCCTTAGCTATACTCCGCTTGGTCTGCTAGAATGCAGATGACGTGGAGTTGCCCTGAGAACTGCTCAGAAAATTCAGCTGACCCAGAATGCTGCAGTCAGCTGGTGCCAGGGGCAGGAACGGAGATCATGACTCCTGTGGTATATCAGTTTCAGTGACTGCCAGTCTCTTTCCAGGCAGAATGCAAGGCATTGCTTATGACCTATAGAACCCAATACAGTTTGCAACCAGGCTAACTGGGACCACTTTATCCCATGCAGGCCTGGCTGGGTTTCAAGACACTTGCAGGGGGGTCTGCTGCTATCAGAAGTGAGGACACAAGAGTGGGCCTTCTTGGTGGCTGCTCCAAGGATCTTAACTCCTCCCAAGTAAGGCTACATTGGTCCCTTCTCTGCTTTCAAGCGGGCAAAAATTCAGGCAGGCATTCAGTGTATAAGCTGGACTCTAGGTTTTTAAAGGCTGAAGGTTTTTTAAAAGTCAATGCTGCTTCTCCGTTTTCATTGTTGTGTTTTAGTGTAGTTGCCTTATGCTGTATTTTAATTAAGATTTTGTTTTTGATTTGTATTTTACTATTAGGTGCCTTGAGCACTGTTCTTTGGCAGAATGGTGGCATATAAAATGAACTGATACAACAATAAAACTCAACCCTTGCAAGTGATGGGCGGATTTTGCTTTATTTCAAAGTTGCATCCCAATCTCACAGTTTCTCTTCCAGCTTTTTCTTGATGTCCAGCAACCGGAAAGGGACCATGTAAGCAGCTGGATGGGCCACTGCAGCTTCTGCCATAGATATAAATATGGGAATACTGGTTCAACAAACTACAGGATGAAATGCATTTGTCAGTTCAGCTCTGTGAACCTTCAAAAACTTTCCTGTCCTTCTCCATGATGCATATGCACAGGTTCATGGGCTGGCAGCCAGAGTGTGCAGCTGGACAGCAAAGAAGGCTCAGGCCTTATGGAGGAAAGCCATAGTTTAGTGATGGAGCACAGAGGTGGGGATGGTTCCTGGTTGGCTAGGATCAGGTGTGTGGCCTGTAAAGACATCACTCTCTGTAAATGGGCTCCATTTGCCCTTAGTGACATCAGCAAACAGCCACATCTCATGGCCACATAGTATTGCTATGTCACCCAGCCAAGAATCACAGGGAACAGGATGGGGAAGACCTCTGGCCAAAACCCTTCAGAACCACTGTCTGTCACACCAGCTTGGCCAAAGGTCTGACTGTCTGAACATACTTAACCTGGTAGTGGCTCACTAGGTAAACTTGCACTATAAAACCTTGAATTCAAATTCTGATGGCACTTTTGTAGATACAAATATGGAAGCTTCTGTTTTATTGATGTAGATTTGAGTGATGTGTAAAACTTTATCTAAACCCATATATGAATGTGGAGCTGTTGCTTAAAAAGTAAACTATAAAATGTAATTCATATGCTTCTTGTGAAACCTCAGACTGACTGGGAAGGGATCTCTCTGAAATCCAAAATGATTCTTACGTCGATCCAGTGGCAGGAGTTCACTAGAAGTAAACTGAAAGAAGGGAGGAGCTTCTTGCAAAAATCTCCATCAGAATCTTTTGGCATTAGAAGGATCATTGCCAAAAGTTAACAGAAGTGTTTACCTTATGATCTCTGGTCACCTGACTGGCTATGGCATGCATGTGACCTGTATGGTAAGCACAGCACTCATTCTATCCCCCCTCTTTTTTGACAAAAATAAATCATAAATACAAAACTTCACAACAATAATATAACATAATCAGAACACAATAATTAAGAAAAGAATAAATGATAGAGTGTACCCACCACCCCAGAGACCAATACTACCACCATTCACATACTATAACAATTAATAATATATAATATACTTCAATTATACCCATATCTCCTCCGGAAATTCATATAATCTTGACTGGGTTTACAGCTTTTGCCTTCTATCAATACTACTTTTACAAAATCTTCCCAAATTTCATTATATTTATTTGCTTTCATTATACCTTTTTAAATTTTTATTTCTGTTGTCAGTTTATCATTAATTACCGTATTCCATATTTCATTATACCATTCATGCCTTTGCAAAACCCAATTCTGTTAGCACAGCACTCACTCTAAAGGGGGCTTTTATTATTTATTTATTTAAAACATTTGTATGCCGCCCCATCGCAACAAAGCCTCGGGGTGGCTCACAACACATACAAACATCTCATTTTGTAACACATAGCAAACATCTCATTCCTACCTCTGGCAAATGGAGATGTTTGAACAATTCAGTTGTCCATATGCTATGTCAACACCATACCTCAGTGAAGCAGCCTGGAGCTGTGGCCCTGAGAATGGTATATTAACAGCTGAAATGTTAGCCAATGGCAAGAAGAATAAAGCAGCTTTTAGCTTATCACAAATGTGTGGGCTATGGAAGATTTGAGCTGAGTTTTTCTACTGAGCATTTGAATGGCCAGAGGAAAATCCTTTTGTTGGATTGAAAAATGTTCATTGGACTATCAAAAACAACTGGTGCTAGACAGAATCATAGAAAGGGGTGTGCTCCAAGTTCTTTTTCACACACACAGGGAGAAGGAATACCTATTTAAAGACTGAACTAGATATTAGTTGACTAGCAGCAATTTTCTTTCCTTATACAAAGGTCAACATGGGGACCCAAACTGTATTAGACTCTTTAATCCAAGTCAGGGAAGGCAGCCTGCAATTTGCATTACCCAGAAAGGATCCTCTGAGTACTTGCACAAAGTGTGCTTTCTCAGAACGATTATAGAAACATAGAACATAGAAACAAAACAAGTCAAAAGGGTCTCCAGGGCCATCTAGTCTGACCCTCGGCTCCTGCTGGCTCCGCTCACGACATGCCCACCATGTGCATGTCTAGCCTATCCTTAAACACGCTCACCAATGGAGCCTCAACCACCTCCCATGGAAGCCCATTCCATACCTTCGGGGTCGGGGTCCTAACTGTCAGGAAGTACTTCCTGGCATCTAAATTGAACCTGATTATGTCTGTTTATAATCCGTTTATAATCCAGAGTTAAGCACATCTCACCAATGAATTGGTTAAAATTCATCTGGGGAGACGCCAATGCTACCGTCTGGTCCAAAATTGTTGGAGGAATTTCAATTATTGCGGCTTGATGATGTGGACAAGGTACTTGGACGAGTACGTCCCACCACTTGCCTATTGGATCCTTGCCCGTCTTGGTTAATAAATAACTCCAAGCATGGGATTGGGACCTGGATCTTGGAAGTGGTTAACGCTTCTCTGAGGGAGGGTCGAGTGCCTGCCCCTTTAAAGGAGGAGGTAATACGACCAGTCCTGAAGAAAGCGTCACTGGATCCAGAGATGGCCACTAACTATAGACCTGTGGCCAACATCCCGTTTCTGGGCAAGGTGTTGGAGCGAGTGGTGGCGGGACAACTCCAAGCACTCTTGGATGAAACTGATGATCTGGATCCTTTTCAGTCTGGCTTCAGACCCGGGTACAGTACTGAATCTGCCTTGGTCGCCCTGTACGATGACCTGTGCAGGGAGAAGGACAGGGGGAGTGCATCCCTGTTGGTTCTTCTGGACCTCTCGACGGCTTTCGATACCATCGACCATGGTATCCTTCTGGATAGGCTAGCGGGATTGGGGGTTGGAGGCACTGCTTTGCAGTGGTTCCGCTCCTATCTCAACGGTCGATTCCAGAAGGTAGTGCTGGGGGACCATGTCTCTGCGTCATGGCAGCTATGCCATGGAGTACCACAGGGCTCCATTCTATCCCCTCTGCTATTTAACATCTATATGAAACCGCTGGGAGAGGTCATCAGGAGGTGTGGGCTGCGGAATCATCAGTACGCTGATGATACCCAGCTCTACCTCTCGTTTTCCACTAATCCAGGTGAGGCAGTGGCTGTGCTGAACCGGTGCTTGGCCGAGGTAATGGAATGGATGAGGGCCAATAAACTGAAACTCAACCCAGACAAGACGGAGGTCCTGTTGGTTGGCGGATCGGGCTTCGGAAAGGGTGGATTTGACCAGGTCCTGAATGGTGCAACACTCCCTCTTAAGGATAAGGTCCGCAGCTTGGGAGTACTCCTCGACCCGGAGCTTTCTTTGGAAGCTCAGGTGACAGCGGTGGTGAGGAGCGCCTTCCTTCAGCTTCGGCTGATTAATCAGCTGCGCCCCTACCTGGAGTTTGACTGCCTGGCGACGGTGACACACACGCTGGTGACTTCCCGCCTAGACTTCTGTAACGCGCTTTACGTGGGGCTTCCCCCCTGAAGACGGTCCGAACACTTCAATTGGTGCAAAATAGAGCTGCCAGGTTGCTGACGGGGACGGGGCGTTATGCTCACATGACTCCAGTCCTCCGTCAGCTTCACTGGCTGCCCACTGAAGCCCGGGCCCAATTCAAGGTGTTGATTATGACCTATAAAGCCCTAAACGGCTTGGGTCCGGGCTACCTGAACGAGCGCTTACCTCTGTATATGCCCGACCGCCCTTTGAGATCTGCGGGAGAGTCCCTTCTCCGGGAACCCTCCATGAAAGAAATTAGGAGAGTAAGTACTCGGAGGAGGGCTTTCTCTGCGGTGGCGCCCAACCTATGGAATTCACTCCCCAAAGAGGTCCGCCTGGCACCATCGCTACTGGTTTTTGGGCGCCAGGTAAAGACCTTTTTATTTAAACATCATTTTAATTGTTAAAATATATGATCTGGCCAGGGCAACTTCTTCTTCCTTCTCTTTTCTCCTCCTATATTATTTATTTACTTATTTTATACTGATAATTTTAATTTTATATTATTATGTTTGTAACTCAATGTATTTTTTGTATTTTTGTATTTAATGGTAATTTATTATGTGCTATTGTATTTCAATGTATTTTATTGTGTTGTAAGCCACCCCGAGGCTTCGGCAAGGGGCGGCATAGAAATGTTATAATAATAATAATAATAATAATAATAATAATAATAATAATAAAGATGTATTTAATCAGGCAGCCCTACTCATGTCAATTGTACTTGACATAATCAAAGAAACTTGTCATAGTCTCCATTTAAAAGAATATGGTGAGAATTCTTCTTCTCTCATAATGCTAAAATGTGAGCTCATTCCATGTGACTGATAGTGAAAATTCAGGAGAGCTCCTGCTCCACCAAAAAACACAGCACTTCATTCAAATAAATAAATCAACTTATGGGATTCACTGCTCCTAAAGGCAATGATGCTCAGTGGCTTAGATGACTTCAGGAAAAACAGAATTAGACAAATTGCTTGTCTTGTAGCTTCCATATAGCCTGATGTGCTTGATCCTGCCTAATCTTGGAAGTTAAGCAGGGCCAAGTCTGGTTGAAATCCAGATGGGTGACTCAAAATGTTGTGACCTGCTCAGGGAGTTTTGGCTACAGGTGACATAGAAATGTAAGAATACTAATAACTTCATGATGTCTGTCAACAGCTATTAGCGGTGACAGTTATATGGAGCTTCCATGTTCAGGTATAGTTGACCTTGGAAAATGAACTGCTGAGAAACAAGTGCTGATAGTGAAGGACTGTGGACTTCAGGCCAACCCAGAAGCATCTGGATGGCCAGATTCAGAAGCTGAATTCTAGACTAGGTTGACCTCTGTCCTGACCACGCTGTTCCCATGCCGGGATGACTCCCACTTGTTTGGACTGGCTCTGTGGGCCTCCTCAGGGTTTCAGTCCACAACATGCTAGGGCACTCATCTTTCCCTGGGTAAATAGATGCAGACATTTCCAAGCAAGGTCAGTCTTTTCCTCTCTGCACACAGAGATGGTGCCAGGACTATGGATATGGCATAAGATCACACAAGAGCCCACTTGCCATGGATGGGTAGCGATGAGGTTAGCCCTATGGTGTGCCTAGATGTCTTCCAAACCCTCATTAGTCATATGGACACACTGCAAACCCCATCTTTAAAACTCAGCCATGCTTTTAAATCAGTTCACTCTGTGGTGGAAGCCACAGTTGCAGCTGAGATTCTGCTGATACTGTGCTAAGTTGGCTCCTCATGAAAGCAAAATGGAACAGAAAAAAAAATGGAAATAGGGGCGGCAAGAAAGAACCAATATTAAGTGGAGGGGGCATATGGACAAGTATTCTGAAAAAGGGATTTATTCAGATGTAACATGGATGGCCAAGAAAGTCGATTGATTGCCATGCATAGATTTTCCCCTTCCAAGTAATTCAAGAAACTGAATGGAAATAGAATGAAAGAAGCCACTTGTGTGCACATGCCAGCTTCCTCCAACCTGGTGTCCTCCAGATGTTGGACTACTTCCCAGCATCCCCCAACACATCTGGAGGGCACCAGGTTGGGGAAGGCTGGCATGTGCCATAAGGATTTTACTTTTTCCAATCCCTTCCACTACAGACAGGCAGTGGGGGAGAAGGGAAGGAGGAATCACCACAGGGCAAGTTGTGGGACAAGACTCAAAAGATGAGGAGAGTGAGGAAACAGGCAAGTAAAAGAGAAGGGGCATGAGGACATGATGGGGTGGGAAGCAAAACCCATGAGTGATGGCAGCCATCTTGTAGAGAAAAAGAGCAGGCATTCAGGAACAGTACTGAGAGGAGGAGGAAGAGGCGATGGTGGCAGAAAACAAAGAAGCTAGACTGGCTGAAATGGTTCACTTCTCAAAAGACAAAGAGGTCAGGCTCAGGCCTGCTGAACAGCCCTGGCTGCCATGCTGGCAGTATATTTCAGCAATGCTTCAGGTGCATTCACAGAATTTTAGGAAAGGGTAATTTCCAAGAATAGCCATCTTCCATGTGTAAGCCTTCCACATGTTCACACTGTTACCTCTGCCTTTTTTTTTCTTTCTACAAAGAGAAGAGAAGAGAAGAGAAGAGAAGAGAAGAGAAGAGAAGAGAAGAGAAGAGCACAAAGTCGTTGGTCAATTGGTGCAACCACAGGGACATTGCAAGCTGCCTTGCTCCTAAGTCAGGCCTGTATCCACCAAGCCTGGAACTGTTTAGCCTGATGATGGGCAGCAGCCCTCTGGGGCCTGGAAATGCTGCTGGGGATCAAACCTGGCAATTTCTTCACGTCAACGGGCATTTTAAAACTCAGCTAAGGCCCACAGAGAAAGTTACCATCAAGTCTTAGCACCCTTAGATGTGGCTGCAGTTATGTTTAGATAGTGCTGATTCCAGTGGGTGGAGAAACTGGCCATTTATCAGGGGCCCCAAGAGCAGGAAGGGATCCAAACATTTCATCTGTGCATCCATGACAGCTTGGTTTGTCCTCACAGCCTTTCTTGCTGTGATGGTGCCATGACCACTAGTCCCCACAAATCTGGAGCTAACCTTGGTTTACTGGAAAAAACTGCTTGTAGGGAGGTTAATTTCAAATAACACCCCCTTGTCCTACCCTAGTGAGCCACCATTTCTGCAACTTGCATCCCACACTCCTTTAATCAGGATTAATAGAGACTTTAATTGTCAGCTTTGCCTCTGCTTGCTACCCAGAATAATTTCATGTGCCCAAAGAGCTTTCTATTGCTGGAATGAAAACAGAGAGAGGTGTCCTAAAGGTGAAAATGCACAGACATTCCCCAAGTGAAGTTGGACTGACATGTCTGCCAGAACATTTCTTTCAGGGGCACTAGCATGTGTGTTCAAACTACTTCTGACACACTTTACAAAGGATGGCCATCTTCATCCAAGCTCTTCTTTTCCACCATCACTCTTTTAATACTAGGATTACTGCCAATGCTCACGTATGTTAATAGCACATTCACTATTTTAGTTGCAAGTTGAACATGCTATCATTTGTTGAATTCACCTGAAATTGGACTGTGATTTTTTTAAATGCAATATAATAATAGTTTTTTGGCTGATCTCACAGAATAAGTAATACATGCATGTGTGTAGACGAACATTTTTCATATTGTATTAGTTTTAGATTATGTCCTTATAACATTTATTTCATTGCACTGATTATGGTTTATATTGACTTTGAGCAGTTTGTTTAGACTGATTATGGTTCTTCTCTGTGTTTAAGGTGCTTTTTGATGTAGGAAGTGATGCAGAATTTAAACCATATTCAGAATCTTCCAGGCACCACACTTAATCTGCCGCAATGGGTCTTGCTTTTCTGTGCGAGACTGTAACCCTGCAGTCTGGGCCTTGTTAATGGCATACATCCTTACTGCCTGCCTCCCAACCCTATGGTCCATTTGTGTCTGCCACGCAAGAGATGACGGAAAAGAGGAGGGTCAAATTTTGTAAGCTGCATTTGATACTTTTAAATTGTGTGTGTGTGTAATCTTGCTATTAGTGTTAACGGCCATTCATAATTTTCTTAATCCAGTTTAAAAGCCATCTGTACTAGTAAAACATCTTCTGGATGATGAATTCCATTAGTTAATTAAGGAGACAATCCTATACAGAACTCATCTGGAAGTTAGCTCCATTGAACTGAATAGAGCTTATTTCAGATTAAATAGCTTTAATGAAGACATGTAAGGGGAAACAGAGCCATGGAATTATTTTGGTGATGGAGAGGTGGACAGTCTATTCCAGGGGTGTGCAACCTTTTTGGACCTACAGGCATATTTGGGAATTTGATAAACAGCTGTGGGCACCACCACAACATGACTAATCAGTGGATTGCCACTTTAGAATCTGCCTGTCACATCTATGGACCTTAGGCTAGGACTTAATCAGCAAATATGTTTGTTTCATCTGTTGGACCCAACAATGCCTCTTTAATAAAGGATTTTCAAATTCAGCAAATTGCTGGCAGGGCGTTATGGCTAATGCTCCATTTAAACATAAGATTTGACCATGCTGAGTGGCTGCTTCATTTGAAGAGGAGGTTATTCCATGGATACATTTTGTGCAGGTAGAGTCTTTGATGTTCACTGGTGTTCACCTGTTTCATGAAAGTAATGAATCTGCACTTGCAATGGCTTAGCAGAGTATACATTACCTCCCAAACTTTTGGATGCACCCCACCACCAGCAGCAATTTGTACATCCCTGGAAATGCACAGGAACAGAGCAAAATCAGCAGGCAGACATAGCACCGTTGCACTTCCCGTGGAGGAGAGCAACATACACTAAAAAGAGCTGAAGCCCTCCCCCTATATCGCAACCCCTGCCCTTCCCTTGTTCCTCCCTCCCACCACCTCCCTCATGCCAAAAATAAGAGCTTCAGCCTTGCACCCCCCTGCCCCGACCCCTGCCCCGGCCTCCTTGAAACTCCTTCCCTACCACCACCTCTGCTGTTTTCATGCTTGGATATCCTGCTGCACGATAAGCCCCTTGTTGTAAAAAATGCAGACTGCCACTCAGTTGCAAAAAATACAGAAATCTCGAGTTGAGGCAAGTAACTTGCTCCAAGTCAAGTCTGAGTCGAGTCACTGATGTGACTTGAGTCGGACTTGGGAGAGAGTTGCTTGACTGGAGTCCGCAACCGATAAACACTTACTGACTATCCTAGAATGTCAGCCTTCTGCAGATCTTGCCCCACATTTTACTTTTCTTTTTTCAAACCAAAGGGGGTAGAAACTTGGGATCTTCTAGCCAGCTTGCTTCACCTAAAGGATCACAATAATGTATGGGCAAATTCATTTTGTACCATTTTATCACCTGATATGGAATATCTTGCTTCCTGGTCATGGCATATACCATTGGAATGACATGAGTTGATTTCCCAAATCCCCAAAGATCATGGCTGAAGCATCGAACAGGAGGAACTTTAGGTCTTTCTGGAAGTTCTGCAGTAATTGCTCATTGCCTGCCAATTTCAACACTTTCCCCCATGCTGAAAACTTTTCCCAAATTGAGCAATGCTGGCTAAAATTGCTTTAGATGATTAAGTTGATTAGGTTAGCTCAGCTTTAGACGATTAAGCTTCATAAACTATCTTAGCCACACAAAATTTCCCATATGTGTATGTATATTTATAAAATGCACATGTGTAGACAGAAGACAGCACAAGTCATGCTCATGGGGTTAGGTTAGTACTTGACAATGAATGTGATGAGCCTGTAAAAAGAAACAGCAGCCACTGAAAGGGGATTGCACAGAGCAGAGATGGCGGGCGTAAGGTGACTGTGTGTATCACTGTCTACATGGCAAATGCTGGAAGCTTCCAAGCCAAGATATGGCCACAGGAGCACTTCACAGAACACAAGCAGAGGGGACTTGCTGGATCCTGGGGTAAAAATGGGTGGAGATCCCTGGAAATCCAGACAAAAATCTCCAGACAGAAAGGGGTCTGATGCCAGCACAGCAATGTCTATTGAAAGATCAGATAGGGCAGTAAAGTAGAATGTTCAGGAAGAATAAAGTGTAGAATCATTTTGGTGGAAATGACAGGGCTGAAAGGTAAGTCAGGCCATAGTAGCTCCTCCCCATGCAGGTTCAAACTGAGACCATTGCCTCAGGAAACTGATTAGGAGCATTGTGAAAAGAGCACTTTTCCAGTTTTTTAAAATTATTATTGTTGCATTTATACTCCCAGGTGGTGGGATTTCCTGCCCCAGATGTCCAAAGAGCTTGATCAGGCTTGGGGACTATGCAATTTGATGATGGGGTATGGTGGTGCAAACTTTGTGCTCCCTGTGTCAACAACCAAAACATTGAGAGTGAACTTGGGAAAAAGAAGGAAATCCAGGAGTCCATCAAGAAGAAATGTAGCAATCAAGTGTCATTGCAAGTACCCTCATATCAGCTGTGTACATGTTCACATAGCATAAAGAGACAGATTTTCTAGGCATCACTTCAAAAGTGGTAAAATGAGTGAAGAAGTCATCTACAAGGCAGGTGGTTTGTGATCAGCCAGAGTTGTGCCTAAGGGCTGCAAGTACTCTGGATCTATCAGATTAAGTTGCTCCTTCATATGTGCACACTGACATACCCACTGTCAAGAACCAATGAGTCTTGTGTAGGGCACAAGTTATGGTTCAATTGGCAGAGTTAAGCAGGATGGGCCTCAGCCTTTGAGGCTCAAATCTGAAATGCAAAATAATCACACTATTTTCCATCCTTCCAAGAACCAAGATGCATGAAGCCAGATGATACTTTGCTGCAACTGGCTGTGGCTTTAATGAAGAGCGATTGCTTTGTCTAATCAAAAGAGAGAGAAAGCATATATTTAAAAAACCCCAAATTTTCTCATTTAATGATGCACATGGGCAGCAATTTTTTAAGTGGCTGAGTGTCTTCAGTGAGTAGGCATGATGCACCTGTGCAACAGCTGGATCTAATTTGCTGAGTGCTGCCATTTTGAAGCCATTGCTGGATCTCAGGCTGGAAATGAAATCATGCCCCACCCAGGCATATTTCAATCCACAAACTGCTTTAACATTTCAGAGGAGAAAGAACAATCCTATTCTGTGGCTGTGGAAATCCAGAGGAGATTTATGTGTTGTTGAGGAGTTTTGTAAAATTCTGATCAGGGGAAAAAAATTAAAAAGAGAGGAGAGATTACACATCCAGGCTTTAAATAAAAATGAAACAAGAATCTTGGTTAACAGACAGGAGTAGTGGAGGAGACATGAAAGTCAATCACAGTGTGGAAGTCCAGGTGGGTGGGGAGGGGCTGCAGTATCCACAAGCCCTCTACACAGAAGGCTGACATGAGGCTGTATGCTCCACTCACACTAATCAACCATGGAAAAGAGCAAGGGCCAACATGCACCATGCCAGAACCTGAGTACTTGATTTGATGGATAGCTGGCTGTCTCAAAAATTCGAGGCCAGGATAACATTCAGGAAAGGCAGAGCTTCAGTCCCGATGAGATTGCTCCTCCACAATATCAATGTTTCTGGCCATCTTACTGGCTTTACACAATAGCCCAGGAAAGGCATAATGGAAAATAATGACTTCCTGCTATGGCAACAGGTTTGCAAGTCCCTCTCTGCCGCCCCGCTGTTCTCTTCCTCTTTCATGACAGTGAGGAAAAAACAACCTGCATGGGAATGACCTGAAAGAAGTGGGAGGAAATAGTTGAAGCCCAAGGAACCTTGGTAAGAGCAAGCTCCCAGATGTGGCTTCCAGATTTATAGCCTAGCTCCGGAAGGGTGAGGATGCCTCAGCCAGCCAAATAGTAGATCTGCCCCCATAGAAGTAGGCTTTGGCCCTCAGGAGTAGTTGGTCTCAGAGAAGCAGACAGAGCACATTGCCTTCACATTGCTCCTCAGCTGCCAGTGGGGTCTCTCTGGGGTCTCTGCTGGAAATTCACCATCACAGCTGAGCTCAGGCTGCCCCTCCCCAGGTGGCAGCAATGACCTTTCCTTGCCTCAGCATCCTTAATTCATGAGGATTCAAACCGGAGCACAGCTAGCTGTTAGAAAGGGGAGCAAATCCTGCAGCAGGGTGTGTTCGTCTCAATACTGGAATCCATCTCTCAACGCGCCTTGGATTAAAATTAAATGTTTGGCAGACTTAGAAGGTGGGAGAGCAAGCCTGCAATCCAAGCCTCCATTCAAATGCTTTCAGAAAAGGAGGAGTAACTCTACCAAGGAGTTATACAAACATCAGCAAGGTTACAGAATAATCCAGGCCACTCAGTGTGGGATTTGTGGCTGATGTGGAGCCAAATCACATGATCAGCATATTCATATAGCACAGCTATTGATAGACTGTTCTCATTCTGACACGTAACACCATCACCATTGTTATGAACACTCTTTCCTTTCCATTAGAAGAGAAAAATATTCCAGGCTCGGCACGGTACCTTCCTACAGACTCACCAAATCGAGCTGACAATGGATTTAGGAGATATCCCGGACAAGCCCCCATATTGTTATGAACACTCTTTCCTTTCCGTTGGAAGAGAAAAATATTCCAGGCTTGCAGAGAGTTCTTTTTAAAACTTTATTGCAATTAAGGGAACAGAAAGGAATGGTTTCCTTCCCATTTTTCTATTCACCTAGCACATGTTCACACACCTCCTTTTGAACCCTGCTCCCAGCCGCTTGTTCCCTTTTCCTTTCCCCTAATTGGCTGATAGGGTACTGAGAGTTTACACTCTTTCCGCCCACCTACTCCGTGCTGCCTCTCCCTTCTTCCCAATCCAGCCCTGCCCCTGGTGGGCTGCAATAGGCTCATTTTGTTCTGCCCAGCTTGTCAATAAACAATCAGGAAGTATTTGGCCCTCCTGCCTATTTCCTGTTTCCCCATACCTTGTGCTGATTTTAGCCCCTCCCCTCCTTTGGGCTAAGTAATTTTCTTTGTTACCCTTTTAAATCTCTTTATTCCCTTGTTTCAAATAATCCTTTCACACCTATCAATTCCTCCCTTTTCTTTCCTTCACTCTGATTTGAAACAACAATTTCTAATTCTTAAATCTTGATACCATCATCCTAATCATTTCCTCCTTGTCTGTGCATTTTCCCCAAATGCATCCCCCTATTACATGGGGTGCAGACTAGTATACATTGTAGGCTAATGCAGCAGATTATGCTTACAGCCATTATCCCCAATATGAAAACACGTGTTCCAACCACAAAGTTGTGGAGCCATTATGTCAGCCATTCTCCCATTCCTGACTCCTGCCTTTTATTTTGATCCCTGGTATTACCTGTTGGATTGCTCTTAAGTCTTCATTGACATGTTTATCTAAATCCATCTTGCAGGTGTGTCCAATCACCCCACAGGCCCCTCCTTGGGTACTAAAACATGATTCGGAGCCACCCTATTTTGTGGTGTATATACCTCCATTTGTTGCATCTCTCTAGCCAGCTTCACTAGTATGCACATAGTAGCATTTCCAAGAGCCACTACTGCACAGGACATTTGCTCCTGAAGAGATGCTAAATATACATCAGTAGATACTGTAAATGAGGCCATTCCAATCCCTATCACCCCTCCTTTTGCTGGGATTGTTATTTCCTTTCCCAGCATTTCTTGAATTACCTGTATGTCTCTGGCACGCCTCTGTGAATAATGAATGACCCTAGTAGGGCACATCTCCCAATTTTATTATTCCTACTGCCACTCCTGCACCTTCCTTATGATAACTGGAGAATCTCTCCCACACCCCTAATGAAGAAAAAAATATTCAGGAAGGGTTACACACCCATCCTTACATAAATAGGTGCCAACCCGGAGTAGCATGACTGCTTTCCAGTATCACTGGGTCTCCTCTTGTGATCTGAGATATATCACGCTTCCATTCAGTCATGTTAACCAGTAAAAGACTCCATTCTCCTCAAACTGGAGCCCTGGGCATACACTCATTTACCTTTATGATCCACCTGCAACAGTCCCTGGTGCATCCCCATTTTACACATTTAGCTTCCTGCTTCAAAAGACTCCCCTCTCACCATAGATCCTCTAACCTTTGAAAAGAGGTTCTCTAACCAAGCCACTTTTGACTGCCTGGAGCAGTCCTCATCTCCTGGTTCATTCCCCAATTTCCTGCTCACTCATATCCAAAATGCCCTTTATCTGATGAGACCTTCGATGTCCAAAATGAATTCCCCCTTATCTTCCTTTGCCAACAAGCATCAGTGGGCATCCTTGATGTCTTGCTGCACGGCTCTCCACCCTGGATTAGCCGCCCACACTTGTTCTATCCCTGCTTCCACTGTAACCCAGCTGTAAAATTTCAACTCAGGCACAGGGATCACTATGTGTTTTGGCATGCAAATGAGGGCAATTGCAATGCTGTCTATCTGGCAGCATTATCTGCCCGACCTGATCAGCAAAACAATGGCCTCAGCAGCCCCTATACAAGCCATCACTTCCTATCCTCCTGAACCAACAGCCAACACCAACAGAGATCTGACCTTAGCACTGAGGTGCATATAAGCAACCCCCCTTTGCCAGGATTTTCATATTTCTCCAACAGTTCCCCCCTTTTGTGAGCAACCAAACAAATCAGCCAGTTCAGATAACTCCTGATGCTTCCTCTTTCTCAGGAAGTAGCTTCTATCCATGCAGCTCAGATGGGGATTGTCTTAGTCAAACCCCTTGATCTCTTTGCCCCCTCCTTTGACTTCAAGGAACTGAGTGCCAGCCAGCTCTCACCTTTAACCTGCCCCACTTGCACCTTTGCAGAGCTGTTACCCAATCTATTTTGAGGCCTGGTTCCTTTGCTCCTAGGCCCCTCCTTTTGACACATTGACCTAAAGATATCATCCTCATTGGGGCTGAGACCCCTACGATGATCAATATCCTGTCTAAGGCCACCATCCCTTTTTGGTCAACAGACTTGGGTTAACCTGCTTTGCAAGGTGGGAGCAGTGTGAGATGAGGCAATGGCCTAATGTCCAGTTCAGTTATCTGCTTTGCCCTTTGAGGCAATTCTTCAAGATTTCGTTGTCTAGGCTTCACGCAGTTTCTGGACTCAGCTGTATGCTTGGCTGTAGGAGTTGCCTCTCACGGTTTGCCTGGTTAGTCCTTTGCTTCCTCATGGATGATACAAAGAGCAAGGCAGAACACAGCAATCACAGTCTTTGCAGTTCCAGTTTATCTGGTGTCTGGAAAGTACAGCTCACAAAACAGGTGGATTAGAAAAAAAAACCTTTACATTTTTTCACAGACACTGATTAACCACATTAGCTTGGAGAGAAAGTTGAGAAATCTTTGTCCCTTTTCAAGCCTGGTCCCCCCCACAAGTCTGTTCAGCACAGTCTCAAGAAAAATGTCTGAGATGTTGAAATCAAATCCAACCCATGCCAAAAGCGCACACAAGAGAAACCCCTTGTTGAACTTGCGTGCTTCACAAACCCATTGCTTGCTCTGGTTAAAGCAAAATGTGCCTTCTGATGGCGTTTGTCTAGTGAGAACATGGTATCACACAAACTGTTACAGAGATGGTACCCCCTCCCCCACATACATAAATACAAAAATGTCCCAAATCCATTACGTATACATGCAATTTGAACTAGCACCCTTTACAATCAATCAATGCTTGTTCATCTTGATGAGCATGACTGCTTATGCTCACAACAAGAAAAATAAAAAAAACCCTTGCCATTTCCTGGGGCTAGCAAATGGACTTAGCCCCCCCCCCCGCCCCAAACATTAGGTTACTGTAAGGAAAACTCTCCTTAGCACCATCAATATTCCTTTCTTGTACAAAACACCCTCTATAGCTATCTTTCCTTGTAAAATTTGGAGCCTGATCAAAATATTTGGCAACATTGCAAAAAGGAAAAGGGAACAATCCACTTGTTCAACCCACAGGGAAAAGTAGTCTCCTTGGGGCTTTTGAAAAGGACCCCTCCCCCTCCCCCTGCACACGCACACACCCAACCAAACAGCCCCAGTTCCACCCATTACCCCCCTTCCTCCACTCTTTGTGCTGTGGCACAGCCACAAGATGGTATACCTAGAATTCAGAACGTATTTCCGTCCCCCTTCCACACAAAACTCCTGGTAGTCAACACAAACAATTAATGCATTCCCACAATACTGCTTCTAGAAGGTTCCTTCCCTTTAAAAAAAATCCCCTCAGCCTCCCCATTGAAAGTGCTCAAGGATCCTTTGTTTCAACCCAATCCCTTCCCATGCAGAATTTTTCCTGAGGCAATACAGGCTTTGAACACTCAAAGAATGTCTCACCTCAGTTGCAATACCTTATTGTCCCCCTCCCTTCAAGATTTAAACACCCCAACATTTTCCTTTAGAGTTTTCTAGACACTCCAGATCCCATCCAGAAAACCAGTGCAAGCCTGCCCCCAACTCCTGGTTGGAAACAGCACTGCCCTAACTTTCCAAAGCACTTTAACTCTGCACATGCTCAGAGGCTCTTGTGTGTGCCCTCCCTCTGCAACACTCACAAAATGGTGGTACCTTCTGCCAGAGCATTCCCCTTTCTTGGCTGTGTGGATCCCACAGTCAAGAAGTCCATAGTTTACAGCACACATTTCCCTGAATTCAGTTGGCCAGACCAAATCCAGAAAAAACTGCAGTTGCTGTCCTTAAATAATGGAGTGCTCTTCAGCAAATGAAGTACACCAACCCTCTTTTTTTTTCTTTTTTTTTCTTTTTTTGCTTTTTCCTTCTTTTCTTTACCCAAATGGAAAGTGTGTACCATGGTGCCCTGCAACAGCAGGGGTTTGAACTTGATGGCCTTTGTGGCCCCTCCCAACTCCTGTATTTTGTGCTTCCATGAAAAACTTTAACAGTTTCATTCTTTACACGTCTTTTTTTTGAACCAAAACACTCAATCATCATTTATCCAAAACTCTTAAAAAGCCCACTCACACACTAAGCTCCATGCCCCCACCCCTTAAAGCAAGGAATTCCTGCAAAATACATCACCTCACATACTCACATCCTCACATGGCCTCCAGCACAATTTTCCTTTTGCCTTTTACACCCCACATACCAAACAATTGCATGTTCAACAGGTAGAGAAACCAAATCAGCCCAGAGAGAACCAAGAACATATTTACTACCTGCCTGAGAAGCTGGACTTCCAACAGGAGTCCTTATGTGAGAGGGAAACTGCAAGGCCTAAACAGGGCCTGCAATCCCCCCTCCCCTCTTTTGCTGCCTCCATGTGCAATCTTGTTGAACTCCAGCCTGCCACTGTTCAGGCTGCTTGCTAAACACAACCATCCAATTTCCAATATTTTTACCAAAAACCTCCTCAACACATAAAAGAAAACCCTCCCCTTCTGCATCTTTGCTTCAGTTTTCCTCCCCCACCCCTTTTTTTTAAATTCTTTCTCTGGGAACTCCTTCAGGATAAGCAGGATTTTCCCCCTCCCTTTTCTTTCCTTGCCACAATCCATCTGCTCACTTGCCTCTACTTTCTGCTTGCAACATCTCCTACAAAATCCCAATCCAAACCATGAAATTACAACCCCCTTCCACTAGTGCAAAACAATGCCACACAGTGCTTTCCCTTTGCACGTGTTTCCTCCTGAACAAATCCTCCTCCTCCTTTCCTACCCTGCCTTCCTTCACAAACTGATATTCCAGCAATATCTGATGGGCTGGATTTCCTAAATCCATTTTCCTTCAGCCTCTCCAGCCCCTCAGATGCAGTTTTCACCTCTCTTGGTCCAAAGTACACTTCCTAATTCTAGTTCCTTCTCCAAAAACAATCTGCTAACCTCACCTCAACTGTACCTCCAGAGAGTTTGAGTAGTTCTTTCCTGAAAGGCCCCACACTTTAGGCCCAATCAACAAGAACTCCCTGTTAACCATGACGAACAACAACAACAAAAATTATATCCCCCCCCCTTTATTTAGGTGGGATTCCCATCAAACACACATTCACCCACATACAAATATACAGTTTTCCATTTTTCCTTTTCCAGCAATCCCAACCCAAAAGCTATCCCAGAACCTTAAAATCCTCCCCAGGAACTTTCAAGGAAAGCATTTTTCCTTGGCCCCTTTACCCCTATAGAAACAGAACGGGTCAGGAAGGGCCTCCTGGGCCATCCAGCCTGACCCCACCCCCTTTGAATACTTTACCCCCCCATTCCCTTTCTCTTGGGTGAGAAATAAAGATTCCTTACCTAAACTTAGATGCATCTTATCAGGTTTACTCTACAGGAGTAAACCCCCTTTTGAACCCCTCCTGAGGTTCTAGAAGTCTCTGCTGTCAGATTTTCAATCAGTCTCAGGTCTCTGATCGCCCTTGTTTCGACCTCAGAGTCACTTGCAGGACTGCCATATCCTCGGCACGGTACCTTCCTACAGACTCACCAAATCGAGCTGACAATGGATTTAGGAGATATCCCGGACAAGCCCCCATATTGTTATGAACACTCTTTCCTTTCCGTTGGAAGAGAAAAATATTCCAGGCTTGCAGAGTTCTTTTTAAAACTTTATTGCAATGAAGGGAACAGAAAGGAATGGTTTCCTTCCCATATTTCTGTTCACCTGAGCACATGTTCACACACCTCCTTTTGAACCCTGCTCCCGGCTGCCTGCTCCCAGCCCTGTCCCTGGTGGGCTACAATAGGCTCATTTTGTTCTGCCCAGCTTGTCAATAAACAATCAGGAAGTATTTGGTCCTCCTGCCTACGTGCCTGTTTCCCCATACCTTGTGCTATCTGATTTTAGCCCCTCCCCTCCTTTGGGCTAAGTAATTTTCTTTGTTACCCTTTTAAATCTCTTTACTCCCTTGTTTCAAATCATCCTTTCACACCTATCACCATCAACAATAAAAACAATGTACACAGAAAACTAGCATGCCCTGGAGATGGACAGAAGTTCTTCTCACTTACAGGCTATTTTGGTAAGTGCTTGCATGGGAAGAGCATTCAAATATATCGTCCTTCCTGTACTCCTGCCACACACTACTTTTGGCTTGAAATGGGTCCCAATCCCTCATTCCCTGGACACTCTTCCTGTGTCTACTGCTCCAGTATACTATGGCAGAGTTGCACAGTGCAACTGATCCACCTCAACCATTGAAGGAACACAGGATGGAGCTGGTCAGATGAACCAGGAAGAACAAGAGAAGGAGCAGGAAGACATAGGAATATCTGCTTATTTAAAAATCCCAACTACTTGCTTCTCTGGAGCACAGTGGGCAAGAGTACTGGCAGAGAAGAAGTGCATCACAGAGCCACAAGCAAGCTCCCAGTCCAGACTTGTTTAGTGTACACAGATGCCCGACCCACCAAAGGCCTGAGGATGCTGATCCAGGACAACACTGGAATTCCACTCTGTTAGATTGAAATCTGTCTAGAAAAGAAGGTCAAAGTAGGCACACAAGCAGGTCTGGAGGACTGAAGTGAGTAAATCAAGGATCCCCACCACTCTCTCTACTTTGCTATTTGCATTATGTTTTTTGTTTCTCATGCTACTGGAAAATACCAGAGGCCATACAGTGCAAAGCTCCCAGCCAGTTGCTCACTTTGTAATGAGGCTCCATAGTCTGCAGGCAGAAGAGAACTCCAGATATGTCTCTGCTTCAGTGTCCCCTGGCCCTGTGAGGTGCATCTTAGGAGCCTGGCAGATAACCTCTGATGCACTTTGCCTGCAACCTGATGTGGCACAACCTGCAGCAGCTACACTCTATGAAATGGCTAGCCATGCAGTGTGGCTATTCATCAGCTGCAAAAGAGCTTGTCTACCACAGAAACGAAAGGCACAGGTGAAAGAATTCCCGGGACACAGTTGCAGTGGCAGATGAGCCTGAGCAGTCCCAACTTGTTGACAGGGCCATGACGTGTTGATGACTGAAGAGAAGCATCTAAGTGGTATTCTTCATGATGAGAAAAACAAACAGCATAAATCATTGCTCCTTCACTGAACTACTACTAACATCTTTTCAGAGGCGTACAACCTCCATGTGGCTACTTATTGTGCCAGCCTTGATGGAGGGAAAGAGCTTAACAAATTTTCTTTGTCACTAGACACAGCCTTCCACCCCTCCCAAGCAACACCATCTTATCAATTGCATGAATGTTGCTGCCAAGTGCAATTACAGCCAGCAACTCCTGCAATTCCACTCAATATTTGAAACAGTCCATCAAAATCCTGTCTTCTCTTCAGTGGGCTGAATAATTCCAACTTATCTTTTCCACAGGCAGAAACCATCACATTTGCTGTTATTATAGGTTTAGTTGCAACCAATTAGTAGCCCTGTATCCATATCATAGCATTTCCTAGGCAGCTGCTCTCAAACCGTGTGCCTTTCTACACCCCTGAGCCTTCAATCAAAACAAATTGTTTGTTTCTTCCTGACCACATGAAGTAGTTTGGTTTTGTGTTTGCTTTGGCTAAGTTGCCCGGAGGAGGAAAAATATTTAAGACCAGGGACATTGCACAGACAACACTGTATAGATTTAAAAAAAACACTGGAGAAGGACTCTGGAGGAAATCTAACCCTTTACAGCTGTGATAAGCTTAATTCATCAACTCAGCAAGCATCTGGAGAACTCTCAGAGGGATCCAGCTAGCTTCTGCTGGAGGGACAATGCTATACGCAATGAGCTTTTGCCTAAGCTTGCAAATAAGTCAGAGTGACCCTTTGATGGGCCACATCCTCCATCTTCTCCCAGAAAGGACTGAATAGCCATTATTTGTTTCACAGCCCATGGACAAAGAAAGCAGAGAGGAACAGACAGTGTTTACAATTACAGCTCTACAAGTCTGTGCGCATCTTCCCATTGCTTCTTTACATGTGTGCTAAAGAATGTGTGTGCATGGAGGAACAGTAGAGGTTTATGATCTGATCAACATTCATGTTTACTTAGATGCAAATCCCACTAAGTTGAGTGAGTTATATTCGAAAATAAGAAAAGCAGGTTGCTTACCTGTAACTGATGTTCTTCGAGTGGACATCTGTGCATTCACACATATGGGTGCTGCGCCTGCACAGTGCCTAGGCCGGAAGATTAGAAAGCTAACGGTTTTTGGTGGGAAAACTCTGCTCCCCTCCCCCTCAGTGGTATAAATAGAGCGGAGTGTCCGCCATTTTACTCAGTCTTGAAGACCGAACATTCGCCCTCTAGAGGTTGAGAATAAAATCAGCAACAAGTATCATTATATCCCATCGGTACCGAAGAAAATTAGAGTACGGTACCGAGAGAAAAAACATCCACTCACCGACACCGAGTGGGGCTGGCGGGTGGGTTGTGTGAATGCACAGATGGTCACTCAAAGAACATCAGTTACAGGTAAGCAACCTGCTTTTCTTCGTCGTGGCCTCTGTGCATCACACATATGGGTGATTCGCAAGCTTACCAAACTCGGAGGAGGGAGGTGTCATCAGCGAAAAACAGATGAAAGAACAGTTCTGCCGAAAGAGCAGTCCTGCCTGGCACGTACATCAAGCCGATAATGCTTGGCGAAGGTACATGGACCAGCCCACGTTGCAGCTCTGCAGATATCCTGAAGCGGAACCCCTGTGGCAAAGGCGGACAAAGTCGCTACTGCTCGTGTGGAGTGACCTCCTGGAAAGACAGGTAAGTCTATTTTCGATAGCTGGTGAGCCAGGACGATAGTCTGGATGATCCAATTAGAAAGCCTTTGAGATGTGATCGGCTATCCCTTGTAACGCTCGGAGTACTTAACTAAAAGTCTATTAGTACTATGGAAAGATTCAGTACAGGATCTGTAAAAAGCCAAGCAACGGCAAACATCAAGCGTGTGTAGAGCACGTTCTATCAGATTTGAAGGCGATGGAAAGAATGCTGGCAAAACAATGTCTTGACTCAGGTGGAATGGCGTAGCCACTTTAGGGAGAAAGGAAAAATCCATCTGAAGAATGACTTTTTTCTTATGGAAATTCAGAAATGGTGGGTCTATGCGAAGAGCACAAATTTCACTAGCTCTCCGAGCTGATGTTACTGCTACGTGGAAGGCCGTTTTCCACGACACGAGGCGTAGGTCCACAGTTGCCAAAGACTCGAACGGTGGCTTGGTAAGCACTTGGAGTACTACAGAAAGGCTCCACGTTGGCATAGCAGGGAGGATAGATGGATGTAGGTTCTGTAGTCCCCTAATAAAGTGTCAAAACAGCGGTTGAGAGAAAACTGATAAGCCGTGGACAGCAACACGATAATGGGACATGGCAGCTGCATAAACTTTGATGGATGATGGTTTGAGTCCTGCATGATGCAGTTGCAAGAGAAATTGCAGAATATTGTCGACTGAAGCCGCCCAGGAAGAAAAGAATGGCACTTTGCAAAAGATGAGAATCTTTTCCATTTAGCCGCATAAGAATGACGAGTGGACGGTCTCAATGCAGATTCGAGAATCTCCTGAATTTCTTGGTCAGTAGGCGTCAGTACAGCAGTGATTGTCGAATCCGAGGTAGGAGCTGTATGCACAGTCCACTGAATAGGGTCCTCCGTAGAGTGAGGTGTTGTCGGTATCAACTCAGTGAAATGGCTTAGTTGATCCGCCATGCCGTCAGCTTCAGGGAGGTTATATCTGGATGCCGGATCACTCCGTCTTGTTGTGTTAACACGTGAGGAAGAGTTAGTAGGCGAAGAAAAGTTCTTCTGGATAGTAGCAAAAGAGTGGCAAACCATGGTTGTCTCGGCCACCACGGAGTTACTAATATCCCTGTGGTGTTGTCTTGGGCTATTTTCGCCACCACTTTTGTTAGAAGTGGGATCGGAGGAAATGCATAAAAAGTCATGTTGTTCCAAGGGATCATAAGAGCATCCCCCATCAATCCCGATCCAATGCCCGCTCTGGAGCAGTACAGGGCACACACTCTGTTGTCCCAGGTGGCGAACAGGTCCATATCTGGGTAACCCCACAAACGGAAGAGTTTCTCGCAAATTTGTCTAACTCCCATTCGTAGGTTGTTGACATACATATCTGCTTCGATGTTGTTGGTTCCTGCCAGGTGAACCGCCAGGAGCATTATTTTCCTCGGTATGCACCAATCCCAAATGTCCATCGACAGGTGTGCTAAGGCTGGAGATTTTGTGCCGTCCTGCTTGTTGATACAGAAAACAGCAGGTATGTTGTCTGATGCAATCTGGACAACTTGATGGCATAGCACAGTCTCGAAAGCCTTGAGGGTATTGAAAATTGCTAGAAGTTCGAGGAAGTTGATGTGCTTCCTTACTTCTCGTAGGTTCAAAGTACCTTGGACCCGAAGTCCCAAATATGCTGCACCCATCCGAGGAGGGATGCATCAGTGTACAGGGTTGTTGTTGGCTGAGGCGGTCGAAATGGGGCGCCAATAGACAGTTTGCCTGGGATGGTCCACCAAGTTAGAGTAAGAAGGATCACAAATGGAATCCAGATCAGCTTGGTGGCAGGATCCTGTTGTGGGTGAAATGCGGAGTTGAAAAACAGTTGTATGGGCCGCATACACAGCCTGGCATATGGGACAATGGCAACTGCAGCAGCCATGTGCCCAAGTAGTCTCTGAATGTATAAGGCTGGGACTGTTCTGTGAAGCCGGATTTGACGAATGTGGTTGCATAAGGCATCTTGACATTCTGGAGGAAGACAGGCTCTTTCCCGTGTCCAGTTGAGACGTGCCCCGATGACGTCAATGACCTGCGTGGGAATAAGGGACAATTTCTTGTGGTTAATGCACAGACCAAGAGCATCAAGTAGAGCGCAGGTCACTTGTATAGCAGACAGAAGACCTTGTTCAGATTGCAAAATGATTAGCCAATCGTCTAAATATGGGTATATTTGCACTCCCCGTGTTCTTAGGTGTGCGCATACCGGCGCCATACACTTCGTAAAAACTCAAGGGGTGGTAGCCAGGCCAAAAGGTAGAACATTGAACTCGAACAGATTGGACCCGACAGTAAAACGTAGGAAGCATCTGTGCGAAGGATGGATAGTAATATAAAAATAGGCGTCCTTCAAGTCCAGTGAGGCGAACCAATCCTCCCTCTTCAGTAACAGAAAGATATTCTGTAAAGTGGTCATCCGAAACTTCCTTGGTTTGATGTACTTATTAAGAGTTCGTAAGTCCAGAATCGGACGGAGACCAACGACCCTTTTCGGGACCATAAAATATCTGGAGTAGAAACCATGCAATCCCTCCTAGCAGGACACTTGTTGAATCACTCCCTTGACAACTGGGAGACCTCATCGCATAGCACCGATGAAGAAGGTGTAAAACAGATCGGGCTCGACGGAGGGACGACATCGAATTCTATCCTATATCCAAACTGAATGATTGATAACACCCACCTATCAGATGTAATGGACTCCCAAATGGGGAGTCAGCCCTGGAGCCGGTCCCCAAAAGGGAGAAGGGAAGGTGGTGTTGGAAGAGAGAGGATGGTTCACTCAGACCGTCAACGTGGGCGTTTATCGGCGTCAAAGCGTCGATGGCCTTGGGAGAAGTGCTGTTGCGGTTGCCACCTCCGACGTTGCTGTCGTTGCTGATATTGCTGTCGAGGGTAGTATTGTTGGTTCTGATAGGAAGGACGAGGCCACTGCCACTTGCGCTTTTGTTGAGGGAGCTCCATGTAGCGCGCAGTCAGGCGTGATTCATGTATCCCCTTTAACTTGCGGTCGGTCTTCTGATGGAACAGACTGGTGCCATCAAATGGCATTTCCTCGATTCTGCGTTTCATTTCATCAGGGAAATTACAGTTGTGCAGCCACGCATGTCGGCGTAACGAGATGGCATTGACGAGAGCCCTCGAATTGGTGTCTACATGGTGTCGTGCAGTAGACAACTGTTGCACTGCCACCTGCATCGCTTCTTTAATGAAGACCCTGGCAAGGTCCGCTTGGTGGTCTGGAAGGGAGGAAGCAACGTTATCCAGCTTTTGCATGATGAAGTACTGGTAACACGCCAGTGTTGCTTTGCAATTCGATATGCGTACACCGAGCCCAGAGGCCGCATAGACTCAGTGCGCAAGCATATCGATTTTCCTCCCTTCCTTGTCACGAGGGGCAGTATGTCCCCTGAACTCCCTGCCCTGGGAGGATTCAACCACAAGAGAGTTTAGTTTTGGGTGACGGAGCAAAAAAGGAATATCGTCGTCTCGAACTCTATACATGGCCTCATACTAGTGGGAGGTAGCTTGTGGTTGGGCCGGTTGATCCTAGGGCTGGACCATAGCCTGGTGAAGTGTAGTAATTAGCAGCAGGACTATGGATGCGGACTGCTCTCCCCGAACCACATCATAAAACCGATCTGTGGAAGGATCTGGCTGCTGATGAGCTTTGATCTCAAGAGACCGAATGAGGCGGGACATGAGCTCCGTAAAGGAGACATGCAGTTCGTCGGGTGAAGCAGGTCCTTGGTATGTAATAGCAACATCGGGGGATGTCGAGTCGACCTCTGACTCATCGGAGTCTTCATCGTAGTAACGGCGGTCGCTTGAGGAGGAGGTTTCAGGAGAGGTTGGACACCTTCTCTCCACACGCCTCAAGGTGGATGGTATGTCCCTTGGGACCGATGGTGATCTACGATCCCGAGGAAAGTAAGGATATGGCTGATAACCACCCCAGCTGGGCGGGGGGGCACCACATCCAGGCATCAACCAATCTTCATCCCGATGTTCGGACGAACGGCTGCGGTGCCTGGGAGGCGAAGGCGAAGCTACAGGAGGCTCAGTTGTGGGGATAGGTATTGGAGAACGTTCCCTTGGTGGGGAGTCTCTAATCTCACCATCAGAGGTGGCCTCCCGAAGCGGCTCCTCCTGTTGGTGAGGTGGCATGCTCTCAGGCTGAGTGATTGGCCTGGGGGATCCCGGCAGAGTCACCTGCATAGCGGATTGCAGGGCCAGTCCCGAGGGAGTCGGTACCATGGCGGCTGTCAGTACCGAGAAGCCCAATGAGCCTGAGCCCCGGTGTTTGGGGCAGTCAGGTTTCTTGCTCTTGCGAGCGCGCTTGTTCGCCTTCTCCTTCCTCAGCTTCTTATGAGTGGAAGGTTTATCCAAGCCAGTGTGTTTGCACTTCTCCCGTTTCTTAGCTGGGGAAGAAGGCAGCAACTCGGCCTCCATGGAAGCAGCGCCTTCGTCCGAAAGACGCTGCGGAGGATCGGTAGAAGTCGAAGTGGGGCGCTTCGCAGGAGCACTCACAGTGGAGGAGGAGCGGCCGAAGAGGAACCAGGTCGAAGAGCAGTCGGTCAGATTGCATTAAGGCCTGGTCCCATAGGAGTTTTCGAAGACAATTCTCCCTATTCTTCCTCGCTTGCTTGGTAAACGTCAAGCAGTGGCCGCATTTGTCAGTTCTATGCTCCTTGCCAAGGCAGAGGAGGCATAGATCATGTGGATCGGCAGGCGACATTTTGGATCTACATTCAATGCATTTGCGGAAAGCCATTCGCTGCGCCATCGTGAAAAGGAAGAAAGAGAAGACAGTGTAGAGGGTTAGATAATATTTTTGTTTTTGTTTTGAAATGAAGGGATTAAGAAGAACCGTGAAGAGGAACAAACTTGGAGCAAGAGAAGAATAGTTTAGAGGAGATAAATGCAAAAGTGGACAAGGAGCACAAAGATCTAAGCGAGGGATGAACAGGCACGAGGCACAGCGAACGGCAGTCGCAAAGACTGAGTAAAATGGTAGACACTCTGCTCTATTTATACCACTGAGGGGGAGGGGAGCGGAGTTTTACCGCCAAAAACCATTAGCTTTCTAATCTTCCGGCCTAGGCACTGCGCAGGCACGGCACCCATATGTGTGATGCACAGAGGCCATGACGAAGAACCTAAGAAAAGCCCTGCTGGATCAGACCCAAGGCCCATCTAGTCCAGCTCTCTGTACACACAGTGGCAAACCAGCTACCCACAAGATCTGTCAAGCAGGATGGGTGCAAGACCTCCACCTGCCCAAGCTCCTCAGCAACTGATGTGTGCAGGCATGCCGCTCTGGTGAAGAAGGCAGCGTGTAGCCAGCAAGGCTAGTAACCACTGAGAGCTCCCCTTACTTGTAGCTAAGTAGCCGTAAGATTATGGTCTTAGGCGACCTGCTTTTCAGAAATGGAATCAATAAACTTAAAATATTTAAACACTGAGTATTTTAAGTATTAAAAAAACCCTTTGAAATTGCTAAATTTTCCCTCTTAATGAAAGAACTGAAGTTGCCTGCCTTGTTTGGTGCCTTGATAATAGATTCAGGAGTTTGGCTTAATTTTCAGACACTCCCTGCTGTGAAATTGGATTAGTATAGCATGTTATATGTGGAGCTGCTTTTGAAAATGGTCCAGAAACCAGTTATTTCAAAAGAAAGCAGTGAGACTGCTAACGGGCTGGACAAAGCAATCATATCACTATGCCAGTACTTATCCATCTCTGTTTATAGCTTATTTGAATGATCACGTTTTAATGCATTATGCAGTATCCAGTATCCAGAGAACTGAAGTTACTGGACAGTTTAAAAGTGTGGTACAAAAATACGTTGGCTGGCATTTCTTGGTTACCAGAACAATCACCACCACCACCACCACCATCATTTATTAGATTTATATCCCACCTTTTTCCTTCTTAAAGAATTCAAGGCAGCTTACATCATTATTCTCCTGCTGCTTTCTCAACCTTTTCTCTGCATCAGCAACCCGTATGTTGGGCTGAGAGTCTGTGACTTGTCCAAAGTCACCAAGTTGGCTCCATGGCTAGGTGGGGACTAGAACCCAAATTGAACTTAAATTGCCTGAGTCCCCATCCTGTACTCTTACCCACTGCACCAAGATTGGTTTCTATATACTGGCTCTCATTTCTATACCACTTGTAGTCAAACCTCTCTGACTTTAACTATACAAGTCAAAAATGATGAAATATTCTTGCACGTCATCTTTCAAACCACCATTTCATGCCAACTGTCAATGCTGAAAGCAAATACAGTGGTACCTCGACTCAAAAACACCTCAGTTCACGACCAAATCAGGTCGCGAACAGAAATTTCACAGGTCACAGACTCTGCATTGGGTGTTGATTGCGGGCGTGCTGTGGGGGGGGGATTGCTTGAGGGGGAGACAGGCTGCAATCGTGCTGGGGAGGGGGGGAGATGGCCACAATCTTTGTTGTTCTTTGTCACTTTATTTCAAATTTTTGTGATTTAAAAAAATGGTTAAGAACGGATTAACCTTATTTACATTGAACCTTATGGGGAAATTTGACTTGGCTCACAACCAGTTTGGGTCATGACCAGAGTCATGGAATAGATTAAGTTTGTGAGCCAAGGTACCACTGTATTGCAAGATACTAACTACACAACCATATATTAATGTTTTGTAAGTTTATTTATTGAGATAGGAAATGAAAGATATTCTACATCAAACTGGCTGGACAGATATGCTTCCATCAGTTTTGGCCAGATACAGGCAGTATCTGCCAAAATGTATTCTAAGGCAGACTAACAAGAATTGTTCCAGTTCAAGCACTGAAATTAAAGAATTTACAGCATTTTAGAGGTTATAGACTGGTAAGACCCAAATACCTAAATCATGGGGTCCCACCATAGCCCCCAAAGGTCCCGTGTTACATCCTCCATGGCAGCCATTTTGTGGTAGTGCCCACTGAGGTTTTTTAAATTCCCCAATGTGCCCATGGGCCAAAAAGTTTGGGCACTGCACTGAGAATCACGTTCTCCTATCATTCAAATAATGGTTTTGAAAACTGGGAATGAGGTGCTGCTTGCATGTGCTCTCTCCTTCCCCATGAGCCTGGCTTAAAAGAACATTTCTTGCTTGTCAGACCTGTTTGTTATGTTTGAAATGGCAAACTATTATTTGAACAAACCTACCAAGTGACAACTGAAAACAGGTATCAAATTACAATTTGCAAGCCTGGTTCAGATTGCTCCAACCATGTTTTTTCAATGATTCACTGGATTTACACCTCAACTTTCAGCCAAGCAAATAGTGTTCAAGGCAGCTATCAATAAAATGGTGCACCTTAGCAAATTGTGACTGTACATTCCAGGAGTGTTCTGTTAGGCGAAGCCTGCAGATAGAGAAGCAAATGAACAGTCACTCCCCAGTCCTCCAAATCAATGGTTTGGAGGAACAAAGAATGGGACACTTAAATGCAGCCTATTGTTTTCTGTTTTGGTCACCTTCAGCTGTGAGAATGAAGGGTTAGAGTCCTTTGTCTGTTGTTTCCTCCCTAACTTTATGTAGCATCCCAAATCAATTCAAAGGAATCCTCCTTCCCAGTATCATCTCTACACTAGGTCAGTGTTTGCCAACATGACCTCTGCCAGATGTTTTGAACTTTAACTCCCATCTGCCCCAGTTATCATGGCCAAAGGTCAGGAATGCTAGGATCCATCATCTAAAACATCTTGAGGGCACCAAGTTGGAGAAAGCTATACAAGATGCATGGCAGAAAGGTTGTTTTCCAGGAAATGCTGCTACAGAGATCAAATGCTAAGCACTTTAAGACTGTAGAAATTCTAACTGCTAACCCCAAAATAGTACAGGATTATCTCAGCCTCACTGGGTGGATTTCAATGAACTTTTATTAATAAATAAAGGGCAACAAATGAGACATGGCTCTGTACATCATGTGGAGGAAATGAGGCTGACGGTGGTGGAATGACTATGGTGGATGCATTGTTTCCATTCACTCATGCAGAAAGCAATTCCAAAAGAGGTTGTACAGTGACAGCCAAGTTGGCTTATGTGAATCAGTATCTAGTGAGGTCACACCTCTGGCTGTCTTTGGACAAAGGCTTCTAATCAAATTTTGCTGCATGCTCAGATCAGCTCATTAGGAGGTGATTTTCCTCCTCCTTATTTTGCCTTAACTGTTGCTTTGAGAGACCTCATTCATCATAAAAGATGAACTTTATATTCATAACCACCCAGGTTGACTAATCAAAATAGGAATGCTAAGAGACGTTTTCACAGGCATTCACTGAATGTGATGGATGGCACTGATGCAAGAATGTACCATTGCAAAGAGCATGTGCAAGCCCCTCCATCTGCCATGAAAGCACAAATGGAGGACACAAACACATATATCAAATGTGCATCCACCTTCCATATTTTGCTGTGACAGCTGAAGCCTCTGAAACATTGTTAAAATAGAAGATTAATAGACTATGACTCTTTGCTTTGAGACAATGAACAAAAGAACATTTACCTGCATGTTTCATCTTCTTTGTTTAGATCAATAGTATTTCTATCCTGATAGTTTGTCATTGTTTATGGGCATGATGCTCAAAGACAAATATTAATAGAGTTACCTATTTGCATGAGAAGCATACTTATCTGCATGCCATTTAAACTTCCCATTCTGCCTTTCCTTCCATTTTCATTTCCCACTCTTTTGTTCCTTTTAAATAGATAAATAAATAATTTTTATCATAGGACATCTTAATCTTCTTGTTCTCTATTTTCTTTTTAGCCAACTCATTAATACATACTGATATAATGCAGTATGTGATATAATTAATGCATTTAATTATATCACTCATATTATATATAATAATTTATTTAAAAGACCCCAATGTTTCAAAAGATAAGAGGCTCAAAACCTGTTTGGATCATGCAAAGTTAGTTGTGCTGGCATGGACTAGCTATGTCCCCATCTGTTTAGAGGGATTGAGCTAATACAGCAGGATCTAGGTGAGCATCACAGCAAAGATGTAGGTTTGATGCAGTGACTGGAGTAATAATATTTTATTGAAAGACAGCTGTATGGTTGGAGGAGGTACCTTTTTATTTTTCCATGATTCAGTTTGCATAAAATTACAGAAAGGAAGGCTAGGAGAAGTGACCTACAAGTCTGCAGAATCTATGCAACTCTTCCTGATTAGTCTACTGCAGTGTCTGTGGGTCAGATTAACAGAAACCCATACTCTTTTGAGTATGTGGCAATTTTTTCTGACATCCCCGAAGACAGTATGCCAAGTGACACAAATCAGATCAAGTTAGTAGCACTAAAGAACAGCGTCTCAAGCAGGTATTCTAATTAGAAAATACAGTATTAAAAGAAGGATAATATCTTTTGCAGATAAGCTGTTGTAACACATTTTATTATAGATAATCTTTTTATTATTTGGAGGACATTATGATGTCTGAATAAGTTAAATCAGCTTCAGTTTTAGGCTGTGCAGACAGTATAGAAGTTGTGCCATAGGACTAGTGCTGAGGTGAGCATTCTCCATGTCCATGTTTACCTTGGAAGTAATGATTTGGGGTAGAGCTGATAACCCACTGAATTCCCTAGCTAGTCTCCTCCATGGTTTTCTGACTCTGCTACTGCTTTTGGGTCATCATCATCCCTGCCTTTTCCATTTCTCCTTGAAAGATTCTAGTCAGGCAATAAGAACATGATTATATCCCAGAGCTACAGGACCAAGCAGATTTACCTAAATACTGACATTATTAAGGCCAAATAAAGTCTGTTAGTGTGAAGGAAATGCTGCCTCCACTGGATCAACCCTAGTCAGTCAGTGATCTTGCTAAGAACTCAACATTTTCTCAAGAGTCTCTACAAGGGTATTCTGTCCTGGGTGATTCCATCTCTTCAGTACCATGAGTACACAGATGGCACCTATACCTGTCACTCTCGTCCTGTAACTCCATCTACTTCCAAGATGGCCATTGCTGTTTCAAACTCCAAGACTGATCTCCTTCCTCCCAAGTCTGCTTACCCACTGAGGAGGTTACTACATAACCTGTTGAACAGGACCCTTGCCTGGGCTTAGCTGAACTCCCTTCTCCATATACAGTTTGTAGACAGATTGTGTCTCTTCAGCCTTTATAGCATTGCATAAAGTGGTCATTTGGTGTGTCTCCATAGCTAAAACATAGCCTAGACTAGTGCAAACTTCTCTCTGATCTTTTCATTGTCTTTCCCCACAACTAACCTCACAAGTTATAGAATATGTCCCTTCAATTCTAATTAAGTATTTTTAAAATAAAGCTTCCCCCCAACACACACACTTCAACCGAATACTACTTAAATGCCGATCTAAAGCTGGTACTAAAAAGGCAAAAAAAAAAAAAAAAAAAAAAGCCATGATCATGTTTAATGAGGCTACATCATTATAGGTAATAAGGTCTGCAATATTAGCAAGAAAGTTTGATGGCCTGTGGATTCTTTCTTTACAAACATCTGCATAAAATTTCTAGGAAGAAGGTCAGTGAATACTGTCATTGAATAAAGTGTAACACATCTACATATATAAGTTTAGCAAATTCCAGGACAGAGATGATGGTTATTAAACTTTCATTTCCACCTTGCACAAGCTAGCCAGCATAGCAAAACTTGAAGTAACTCTATTTTTGGAAGCCACCAATGATGGCAGTGCCTTTTCCCTCTTGTAGCTCTTGTTATGCTATAATTCCCATTTCCCAGTGCTGGCCTGATTTTGTGACACAGCAGTGGATCCAAGTCTTTCCTGCACTTCACTTTTGAAGCCTGAAAAAGAACAGAAGTTAATCTCCTTTCAGAACTTTCTAGTGTTTTACTGATACCTCTTGAGGCCCCATGAGAAAATAATGAGATGCTGGCCATTCACCTCCTGAGGCCTTAAAATGTGGACATAACCATACCATTGGATTTAAATAATAGGGAGAGAAAGAGAGAGAACACATATCTCCCTCCCTTCAATATTCCATTCATTTATGAGAAAACAGAAAGCAACAAATACCCGATTGCCACACCCCAGTGTTATTAACACACAGCAGCAGAGTTAATTAAATTTAAGGAAGCTGTGGATACACCAATGAAGCAGAAACTCTGGTTACAATACTCCCGCTTACTATAAAAGTGCTTTGCAAGTTGTACCTCCTAATTTAAAAAGAATATGCAATGTTGGTTTGCAGTGGGGATTCCAGCAAGCATCAAGGAGATCCCAGTGCCAGGGTTTTTAAAATCTGCTAAAAATGTATTGTGGTATGGAGGAACCTTCATAAGTTAAACATGAAGTTTTAAAATGGTGAGGATGCTACAATGGCACTAAGGAAGTTCAGCTGCACCACGCTGCTATCTGCCTTTGCAGGTGGCTGGAGTTCAAGGCAGCAAAAGGAATGCTTCCTCCCTGATGCGCCTCTGTATGCAGGGGTGTACAGAAGGTCCCTGAAGGTGACTACTGGCACTGGCTTTGAGACTGCACAACACATGCATAGATATGCACATGCATGCACACATTCACATACAAGTGCATGCACATGATCTCACAGTTACTGTTGCTCCTGCCACTCTTGTCAGCTGCAGTGCAGAAGAGCAATAGATGCTCCAGCAACCATTCTTAGAAGTCAGGAGACATAAAGCCCTCTGAGGGCACTGCCAGAGCATCTTCTCAGCTGCATGTCAGGTCTAGAAGATAAAGACATTTAAAAAGGATTGTCTCCCTGCATATTTATGTGCCAGACCCTAAGAACTGCCTCAGTGGTCCTTCTCCAGGAGCCCCCGCCAAAGTGAGTTGGCTGGCTCCTAAGAAAAGGGCCTTTTCTGCTGTGGAATGAATTTCTCAGACCAGCATTCCTGGTGCCTACACTGTGCTTCTCCACACTAGGCAAGCAGCTTATTTCCACGAGCAATGTTATTCTTGGAGACTGTGAGATTTTACATCTTTTGCTGTAGTTTAAAGCTTCGTGCTGCCACTTGGCTTTGAGTATTTTATGTTCTAGTTTTAACCTCTTAACATTTATACTATATTCCATGTTATGGTTTTAATTTATTTCTTACATTAGTATACCACTGCATAGCCCAGGAGCTCCTTTGTTCTGAACAGCCCAAAGAGTTTTGGCTACTGGACAGCATATAATAAAATAACTGCATGTTTGAAAAGTGTCATGGTTGAGATGCTGATGCTATATTTGACCTTTGAGGCTCAAATTGTTGATCAAAATTCAAAATTTGATTGATTTGATGGCTTAAAGGAAGAACAAGGTTAATAACTTATGGGCTCCAACTTATCTATCAAGTATTGTCCACTGATGACTACTATTTCTTGCTGGCAGTAGGAATGAATAAGCATTTTG
Source organism: Varanus komodoensis (assembly GCF_004798865.1). Taxonomy (NCBI): domain Eukaryota; kingdom Metazoa; phylum Chordata; class Lepidosauria; order Squamata; family Varanidae; genus Varanus; species Varanus komodoensis. The sequence goes on along the minus strand of NW_025336334.1, from coordinate 3,433,829 downwards.
TTTCAGTTCAATAAACATCAGAACTTGCCCAATTTGCATCCCTGAACGTGAATGCATTATTCCATCAAAGCTCACACGTTCCTAAGCTTGTGATGGTGAAATGTGTTCATTAAAAATGTGCAGTTCAGAAAAATTGGGGCACACGTTGGAATAAAAGGGGGAAAATACACATTTGATTATGCAGTTAAAACACGTGCTCCCAAGGAAGAAGAAAAAACATATAGTGAGGGGACCTCTCTCTTATCAGCTTTGATAGATTCGATGAATTCTGAGGAGCAGGCAGAGGAGCAGGATGGATGGGGCAAAGGACTTGGCAGTTTCATGGTTATCTTCTAAAGTTACTCAGTTAAACCTGGGAACCAGCCTGCCTGGGAGAGGGAAGAAGGTTCCTCAGAGCTACAGGGGGAGGCAACAGAAACAGAATTCCTTGACCCGAACAAGCAACAACAGGAAAAGCAAGCAGACCCATTATAGTGTCCGGCATTCCCCCCCTCTAACCCTCAAGCAACAGGAGACAGCTTCAGGGTAAAGCCAGAAGCTTTGCTGAAAGGGAGTGAAGGAGGGTTTGGATTCAGGAGGGTTTGGATTCAGCAAATGCTTCTTCTGCATCTCTAAGAGAATGCTACTTAGACTTATACTGTGCTGAAACCACTTAAGGATCAATAAAGGAACTACACTTCTAAGGTTTTGCTTTGAGTCTGCTAAAAAGGAAGAGAAGAGGGAAGTGACCAGTCTATGACAAACCTCACATTTAGAAATAGGAACAAAGCTGGCTGAGCTTCAGAGTGGGACTTGGGGAGCATGGATGAGCTCCAGTCTGGGGGATGCGTCAAGCTGTCCCTAGCTGTCACATAGTCTCAGTTGCTCACTGCTTCTGCAGAATCTCCATGCCAATCCAATTATATTCATCCAGAATATTTTCACTTTGTAAATGGGTAACAAAAATTTGGAGACCACCAACATTTCAGCCCCAGATAAGTCCCTGATTTGTGTTCTCTTTGTTCACAGAAGCATGGACAATTGCTATTAAATATACTGATGATTATGATGATAAAAAGGAATTTTATTTCTAATAGTTTAAGTTCTCTGGGCAGTTTACAACAATACATAAAATAGAAGATAAAATGCAGGCAACCATAAAACACCATAAAATTATCAAATAGCATTTAAAAGATGAATTTAAAACAATGTAAAAACCTACAATAGCTTATAAAATTCAATCATTTTAAATCTTAAATTGATTATGTATTCAGTTTATGATTCACCTTAATGACTAATGCCAAATCAAAGCAATTTTGCTATAATCACTTTGAGATATCTTGCCTTCTGACTTTAGCACATTGTTTTTCAGACTGTTCTTTTAGGATGCTGCCAGGCAGAGTGTAGATAGCCATAGAAGACCATGGCATGCCTGCTCCAATCTCAGGGACATGCTCCATGGTCTGAGGTGGAACTTCAAACTTTGAGCACCTTCTTTCTACCCTCACAGCAAAGGGGATCTCAAGCAACCTCAGAGATGGAGCTTTGGGAGTATTCTAGGAGGCAGGCTGGGGGAAAGCACCATCACAGTGCCTCACAGTGCCTCAGCCTGCTCTCTTCACAGTCTGGGCAAAAGGTTTATATGACCAAAACTGACTATCTAAATGTTTTGCAGGACAGAAGGAGCACAAAGGGAAGCTTCCCCTCTGTGCTCCTTCCACCCTCCATAGGATGCCTCCAATCCTCTGAGTTTGGAGGGGCATAGGAGGCCACATCCAGTTCCAGTTGATGTGGACATCTGCCTTATGCATTTTGTACAGAATTCTTGGTCATGTTCCAGGATGCACAGCCCTAGTTTTTCTGAGGCACTGGCAGCGGTAGGTCCCTGCTGGGGCTCACAGGAACACAGCACCACACCTGTTGTGCTAGCATCAGTGCATGCTGATATCTCCAACTTGCTCAGACTTTCTTGCTCCCTCTGAACTCAGCTGCAAGTCTCAGAGCAACTGGGGGGAGGAGTGGCTTTTCCCAGCCATACTAGATTGTTGTAATGCAGAGCATTTGGGGATGGTTTGGCCTTTGCAAAAGACTTGCTCATGATGCAGAGGAAAACTACTAGAGCTGATTTGCTGATTTGGATCTGCCCAGCTGCCTGAATTTTTGGACTCTCCTTGAGCACATGGCTATGGGTTTGTCATGATAAGTACCTGAGCTGCAAAAAGTGCCACTACACCTGTGGGCACTGGCCAGCCTGTGGAATGAGTGGTGCCATTTAGGCAGGATTTGGGGGCAAAGTTTACTCAGCAAAATGAGAAGGAGGGTCCCCTAAAAGCAGCAGAACTGACCTGCCACATTTGGAAGCAAGACAAATGAGTGAGTGAGTGCGCGCGTGCGTGCGTGTATAGCCTTCTAAAGAGGTTTTATCCTGTAGAACCATTAAGGCCAGCATCTAAACTACCACTGTCTTGCATCTCTGTGTTGCACTACATGAATGGATATTAAGGATGGATGCATTTGTCAATGCTGGTTTCTCTCAGATTAAGATTTTTCTAAACTTATGCTTGGTTTGTCCAAATTTTGAGGTTTTTCTAAAAGTTTGCATGAAATAAGATGTTCAAATGCATTTTAGATGCATTTTCCCTAATGTGCACATTTTCTGCAAACAATTTTCCTAATATACATGTTTTAAACATTCTCCACCTAATTGCATACTTTGTGCATATTTTTTACTGAAAAACTCCTGCACAAAATTCAGAGAAATGCAAATTTTGAAGGATAACTGAACTTCAATTCATGCAATGGTTCAAAAGGTCAAAATAAAAACTTATTGTGGAAAATTCACAATATGAGAATTTTCTTCCCCATCCCTATCTGATATTGCTTGCTAAAACACGCTGCCTATTTTCTTTCAGCTTCTTCATAGGAATTGAGATTCTGGCACCAGTTTACTAAAAGTAACTTTCAAATGGTGTCATGAGATTTGCTTCCAATTAACCTACATGGGGCAAAGAGGGGAGGCCAAATTTGCTGGAATACAAGGAATCCCACTAGTGCCCCTTAGCCCTTCTTCCTCCTACAGATGGTAACCCATTTATTTTGGAGGGCAAGGGAAGTGCAGAGACAATCCTTGTCCTCGCACTTCTGCCTTCCACCAGTTGCATGTGGTTCAGGTGGTTGTGGGCTGCAGCAAGTGGTGGATGGTGACTTAAGTTCCAATGAACTCAGAAGGGGTTATTTCTGCTAAAACTATTTAGGATTCCGCCACCTCTTTTTATATGTTTAATAAATTAGTGGGGTGGGTTTGCAGGAGTAGAAAATTTATTTCAAGGGAGTTAGCATACACTGAGAAATCCCAGACTCGCATCCAAAGAAGGGTTTTCAGAACTGTTTGAAACTGTTGCCTTAGATCATCAGTCAGAAACTTCCTATTTAGGAAAGTCTTGAAATTACTGGAACAAGGTTGTTGATGCTTTTATACTTTTATAATTTTATAATGTTATACAAATTTTGGATTTGGTTTGCTGTCATTCTTTCAATGTAATATGTTGACTCTCCAGTGGTGTTACTGTTTATCTATTTTAACCGACTTTGGGAAGTCATTTGGGGACTTGGGGATGGGAATGAAAAGATAAGAAAGCAAATTAAACAATAATGTAATCTTTAAAATGTAGCTGGCATTTATTTTTGAACAAAACCATGAAATGGTATCACTCACAAAATTATCAATTTCCTTAGCAACAAGAAAGAAAGTAGGAAAATGCCCTTTTAAGATTTGCTGCCAAACAACCAACTCCACAACCTGGATAGAAAACCCAGTACTACAGATGACACACTGGGAAAAAATCAAACAAAATTAGCATGCCATTGCTTGTGGCTGAACCACTATACCATTACTGGCATTTTGCTTGTGTAGTGATTCCATTGGTGTTTTGCATTACATGGCAAAACCATAGGTTCCTTTTCTAAGAAAAGAATTGCTTAATGTGCCAGATGGTACATCTGGAGAAAAGAACAAGCAGCCTCAAATGATAAAAATGATAAGTCTGATGTGCACTGGCTGGGTTCCTAAAAGAGGACACTCCTCATGGTATGTCTACTGGGGGAAGGGCACAGGGAAGAGATCATCCTAACTGTATGCAGCTGTATGCAGCTGAAATTATTCACTCTTAAGGCCCATAGCATCTTCAGAATTGGGATTAAATGTATACACTTTTGGACACACACACACAAAGCCATAATATAAGTATATTGATTGAAAGCTTTCAAGGTGATCCCAAGACACTTGTGGCACAATGCATTTCCTGCCACAGTGAGTACTGCTGGGTGCATGGGAAAGAATTAGCACAGGAGTGAGTGGGGTCCCTTCTCTCCCTGCCTGCCTTCTCACCAGCCATGGCTTCAAGGTGAGGCCGCTTCTTAGATGGGTTGGCTACTTGACTGTGACTGAAGGAGCTGACAGTGGTGTTGCTGTGGGCCTATTGCAAAAGCAAAAAAGACCATAAAATGCTCTGGAGAGCCCAGTTGCAACCCCTTATTTGTGTTTGGTGTACTCAGTTTGTGATGGTTTCTGTCCTTGGATTTAAACAAGCTCACACACACACATGCGCGTGCGCACACACACTGATACGAGAGAGCATATATGTTTTCTATCTACCTGGTTGGTTTTGTCTTCCTTCTAGTCTCAAATTATTTGCTAATCAAAAATGCTATCCTTATAAAATCAAAAGCCTTACTTCCTCACTGTGTAACAGTTGGGATTTTGGTCTCTAATACTCTGGATATGATATTCCAGCACTACATCTGGAATAAAACACTTCTACTGTAGATAGTTCAGGGTGTTCATCAAGGATACTGATTCATGTTCTCTTTAATGTCTATATCAAATGCATGATCCAATAATTGTCTCTGTTAGACCCCTCCACCACTGCCTTCTATTGAGGGCTGGGATGAGAAGGTCTATTGTACACAGATTATCTTGTGCTGCTTTTGGGGATTCAGGCCCAAAGATGTCTGGCCAAGGGTGTCCATTATGAAGATCAACTTACCATCCCCTATCCTGAAACAAAAGGTGGTAGTATTCAAGACAATCCCATTTGATAGCTACAAAATTGAACAGCATTGATCTTTCACATATTTGGAGGTACACTCTAGTGTAGACTTCCTCAATATAGTGCCCTCCAGATATTATGGACTGCAACTCACATTAGTCCCAGCTGCCATGGCTGGAGATCAGCAGTCCTGGAAGCTGAAGTCCAAAATATATGGAGAACCATCAGGGTGAGGAAGAAAGCATACAATTCCCGTAAGAACATAAGCCTGCTGGATCAGACCAAAGACATATCTTGTCCAGCATTTGAGACCAATAATGGTGAACCAGGATTTTAACAAGTAGGACTTGAATTAAATTGCACTCTCCCGCTTATATACGTGAACTGCTACCCAAATCCACTATGGCTATTTTAAATTCTATTGATTTGGAAGTGGTCACGAGAGATTTTTGTAGGCAAAGTGAGCATTGAAACATGTCTCAGAGATCTGGGATATGGGCAGCTATGCTGGAGAAGTTCTCCAGAATGAATTTTCAGGGAGTCTGTTAACCTTATCATTTGAGGCTCTAAACGCACTTTTTAAAGAAGTAGTTGGGTTTTCATTAGCTGGCACAAAGATTCAGCAACCTATATGTTTATTTTGGAAGACATTACAAAATTGCAGAAATTATCTTTACCAACATGAGAAGGGTTGTTGGGCACAAGCCTGATGCTGACATGTTCTCTGTCGTGAGAGGAATTTGTTTCACAAGGGCCTAAGGCAGGTTTCCACAACCTGATACCTGCCCCTCACCCACCGCACTGTGTTGTACTACAACTCCCCTTATTCCAAACAATAATTTCTGCCTGGGAATTGGGGCAGTTGTAGTGCAATGCATCTGAAGGGCACCAGGTTAAGGAAAGCTGATCTAAAGTTCATGTCCATGATTTGACTTACAGAAAAGACAGGGATTTGATCAGTTCAACAGGTTTATCCCAATGGCATGACTTATTTTAAATCAACCACAAAAGGCCCCACTCAGGTAGGCTTTTAGATTTCAATTGATACCACGCACAAACTGAATGGAACATTTGCTCACATTTTAGTGGCCTTCTGAAATGTTTTCTGGGCTGCCACAAATAGAATGGTCCTTTTTGCAGTAGCAACACTCAGAAAGAATTGGGCAGAAGGTTTGAGTAAATAAGGTGGAAACCCACTGTTTATGTCATGCCTTAGACTAATATCTCATTGTGTACTTTATTCAGTAGTTGCCATTGGAAGAAAAGATGAATGTCCCATGGCAAGCTTTGCGGCTAATGGCACTAAAAGAGATGTGGCAACTGTCTGCTATCATGTCATAAATTGCACCCTAAATGGGATTCATGTTTCTTTGTCTGTCTTCCCATCTTCTCCTGTTGGGTGGACAATTTACAAATTTGGGATGAAATTATTTTTTAATCCTTTCCTAAGTAATGTAATTTCCCCCTCCCCCTGACTTCCGAATGTCTTTCTAAATATCAGGGAACACAACCTCTCCACAGGCAAACACATTGCACTCGTGGTGCTGATTATGGATGCTGGCACACTGTCCATTGGTGTGTGTGGGGTTTTGTCCTAAGCACTTCCCTCCATTGGACTTAATAGCTGGCATGCCCAGTCCTTGCCACACCAAGCAGAGAGGAGAGGAAGAGGAGGAGGAGGAGGCAGCAGTGGCCCTCCAACTTGCAGGTTGATGAATGCAAGGCCAGTGTGCCACTGTGAGGGGCTAAGGCTTGAGCTTCATAAGGCAGCCCTGTGTCCCTCCCTCTGCAGTCACTTTTTGTCAGTACACACTCAGCCAGACACAGTAGGATAGGAAGCAAGGTGGGTTCTGTTAGTTGCTGAAAGGAGCAAGTAGGAGCTGCTGATGCTGCTTCTAATCAAAAAGCCTGATTGGTCACTGGCTTTGGGTTCTTTTGGGGATGGAGGGGGCTGGGGATTAATAAGGTTAACTGGTTGCAACAGGAGGGCAGTACAGTCTGGGAAAGAAGTGAGCATCCAGAAACAACATTACAGCAAGAGCCCCCAGTATCCACAAACAAGGGTCTAGGAATCAGGAGCAGGGAATACCATTCCCACTGAGATCTGGACACTTGGGGGAGGGGTGGTTCAGGAGGGAATTCCTAGGAAACTATAGAGTTGTGGCAGGGATGAATACTCTACTGGCCCCACCTTGGACCAAGTATAAACACCCTTTAAAAGAGCAGGACTTTCACTGGCGGTGTTGTTGTTGTTAGTCGTAAAGTCGTGTCCGACCCATCGCGACCCCATGGACAACATTCCTCCAGGCCTTCCTGTCCTCCACCATCCCCCAGAGTCCACTTAAGCTCACACCAACTGCTTCAGTGACTCCATCTAGCCACCTCATCCTCTGCCATCCCCTTCTTCTTTTGCCATCTAGTGTTCCCAGCATTAGACTCTTCTCCAGGGAGTCCTTCCTTCTCATTAGGTGGCCAAAGTATTTGAGTTTCATCTTCAGTATCTGGCCTTCTAAAGAGCAGTCAAGGTTGATCTCCTCTAGGACTGAATGGTTTGATCGCCTTGCGATCCAAGGGACTCCCAGGAGTCTCCTCCAGCACCACAATTCAAAGGCCTCAATCCTTCGGCGCTCAGCCTTCCTTATGGTCCAGCTTTCACAGCCATACATTGCCACTGGGAAAACCATAGCCTTGATTATTCGCACTTTTGTTGGCAGGGTGAGGTCGCTGCTTTTTAGTATGCTGTCTAGATTTGCCATAGCTTTCCTCCTCAGGAGCAAGCATCTTTTCTTAATGTTGAGTTTCAAGCCAACTTTTGCACTCTCCTCCTTCACCCGCATCAAGAGGCTCTTTAGTTCCTCTTCACTTTCTGCCATTAGAGTGGTATCATCTGCATATCTGAGTTTGTTGTTATTTCTCCCAGCAAACTTAATTCCAACTGGTGATTCATCTAGCCCCGCCTTTCTCATGATGTGCTCTGCATATAAGTTAAATAGGCAGGGCGACAGTATACAGCCTTGCCGAACTCCTTTCTCACTTTTGAACCAATCAGTAGTTCCGTGTCCAGTTCTCACTGTTGCTTCTTGACCCGCATATAGGTTTCTCAAGAGACAAATAAGATGATCTGGTACTCTCATCTCTAAGAACTTGCCACAATTTGTTGTGATCCACACAATCAAAGGCTTTAGCATAGTCAATGAAGTTTTTCTGGAACTCCCTAACTTTCTCCATGATCCGGTGTATGTTGACAATTTGATCTCTAGTTCCTCTCCCTCTTCGAAATCCTGCCTGTACTTCTGGGAGTTCTTAGTCCACATACTGTTGCAGCCTAGCTTGTAGGACTTTGAGCATAACTTTGCTAGCGTGTGAAATGAGTGCAATGGTGCGGTAGTTTGAACATTCTTTGGCATCGCCCTTCTTTGGGATCGGAATGTAAACTGACCTTTTCCAATCCTGTGGCCACTGTTGAGTTTTCCAAATTTGCTGGCATATTGAGTGTAGCACTTTTTCTGCATCGTCCTTTAAGATTTTGAATAGCTCAGCTGGAATACTGTCACCTCCACTAGCTTTGTTGTTGCTCAGACTTCCTAAGGCCCATTTGACTTCACATTCCAGGAAGTCTGGCTCGAGGTCAATGACCACCCCATCCTGGTTATCAAGGACGCTAAGCTCTTTCTTGTATATTTCTTCTGTGTAATCTTGCCACCTCTTCTTAATCTCTTCTGCCTCTGTTAGGTCCCTGCCATTTTGGGTCCTTTATCATGCCCATCTCTGCATGAAACGTTCCCTTCGTATCTCCAATTTTCTTGAAGAGATCTCTGGCCCTCCCTGTTCTATTGTTTTCTTCTATTTCTTTGCACTGTTCAATTAAGAAGGCATTCTTATCTCTTGTAGCTATTCTCTGGAATTCTGCATTCAATTGGGTGTATCTTTCTCTTTCTCCCTTGCCTTTCGCTTCCCTTCTTTCCTCAGCTATTTGTAAAGCTTCCTGAGACAGCCATTTTGCTTTCTTGCATTTCTTTTTCTTTGGAATGGTTTTAGTTGCTACCTCTTGTACAATGTTGCAAACCTCCATCCATAGTTCTTCAGGCACTCTGTCTATCAGATCTAATTCCTGAAATCTATTTGTCACCTCTACTGTATATTCATCAGGGATATGATTTAGGTCATACCTGAGTGGCCTAGTGCTTTTCTCTACTTTCTTCAATTTAAGCCTAAATTTTGCAACAAGAAGCTCATGATCTGAGCCACAGTTAGCTCCTGGTCTTGTTTTTACTGACTGTTTAGAGCTTCTCCATCTTTGGCTGCAGAGCACATAGTCAATCTGATTTCTGTGTTGACCGTCTGGTGATGTCCATGTGTAGAGTCATCTCTTGGGTTGTTGGAAAAGAGTGTTTGCTATGACCATCGTATTCTTTTGACAAAATTCTACCAGCCTGTGCCCTGCTTCATTTTGTACTCCAAGGCCAAACTTGCCTGTTACTTCAGTTATCTTTTGGCTTCCTACTTTAGCATTCCAATCCCCCATGATGATAAGGACATCATTTTTTGGTGTTAATTCTAGAAGGTGTTGTAGGCCTTCATAGAACCGGTCAACTTCAGCCTCTTCAGCACCAGTGGTTGGGGCATAGACTTGGACTATTGTGATGTTGAATGGTTTTCCTTGGATTCGAACTGAGATCATTCTGTCATTTTGGAGATTGTATCCCAGTACTGCTTTTCCTACTCTTTTATTGACTATGAAGGCTACTCCATTTCTTCTGAGGGATTCTTGCCCACAATAGTATACCTGATGGTCATCTGAGTTAAATTCACCCATTCCTGTCCATTTGAGTTCACTGATTCCTAAGATGTCGATGTTCAGTCTTGTCATCTCTTGTTTGACCACGTCCAGCTTGCCTTGATTCATGGATCTTACATTCCAGGTTCCTATGGAGTAAATATCTTTGCAGCATCGGACTGTCCTTTCACCACCAGATACATCTTCAACTGAGTGTCCTTTCGGCTTTGACCCAGTCGCTTTATTCTTTCTGGTGCTACTAGTACTAGCCCTCTGCTCTTCCCCAGCAGCATATTGGACACCTTCCAACCTGAGGGGCTCATCTTCCGGCATCTTATCTTTTTGCCTTTTGGTACTGTTCATGGGGTTTTCATGGCAAAGATACTGGATTGGGTTGCCATTTCCTTCTCCAGTGGATCACGTTTTGTCAGAGCTCTCTGTTATGACCTGTCCTGTCTTGGGTGGCCCTGCATGGCATAGCTCATAGCTTCATTGAGCTATGCAAGCCCCTTCACCACGACAAGGCAGTGATCCATGAAGGTGTAGACCAGGCTATATTAAGTGAATACAACTTAATAAAGTCGTGGCCCTAGTTTATCCAGACTTCAGTGTGGTCTTTATTTTGGGCTTTGATCATAATTTTTTATATTAGCATAGAAGAAGGAACCCGTGTCTATTTTTGTGCATATTTGGTATACAGTTTTACTTACTGCATATCCTGACTATAATGCTTATTTGTATGTTTCAGTAATATACAATTTTGTGTGCATTTTTCATAATATAAGTATTGTACACATTATTTGACTGTAAAACTGCCTTGCAAAATTATGAGAAATGTAAATACTGAAAGATGATTGTATTTCAGTTTTCATAATGATTTGAGAAGAGCAAATTTCGTAAGTTCTCATCAACATATGAATGTAATAAAGTTTTCCATAGCATCCCATTGAAATTCAGTGGAATATGCTGAAAAATGAATCCAAAAATGGCATACTTTCTACTCCTTAGCATGATGTAGCTCTGCCAACAGGATAGTTTATAAAAAGGCATTTGGCTTACCTATAATTAGGACAGAAATAATGCTAAGCATTTTAAGGAAAGCAATGGCACTTCTCTGTGGAATGAACAACCCAATGGAAACCCTATGTTGGATGCAGACTTGGTCATGCTCAGGGTAATGACCTTAATTCCAGTGTGTTTTAATAACTGAGTTGCCCCACTCTTTTCAAAGGGTCTGCTCTTTGCATGACTATATCTGGATCTAATTCCCTGTCAGCAAGAACCAGGTTACACATCAGCACAAGTATAACAGATTTGCTCTAACTGAAAAAGTTGCTAAGCATAACACACGACTCTCCCACCCCATGTGTAGGAATGCATTTCCTCATTTATGTAGGAGGAAATAAAGGGGCTCCCTAACTTGTACTTGCTTACTTGCGCACATAACTGCAGCCTTCCCCAACCTGTTGTCCTCTCAAGATGTGAATTTCAACTCCAGTTAGCCCCAGCCAAGGATTGGGAATCCTGGGACTTTTAGTCCAAAAACATCTGAAGGGCACCAGGCTGGGGAAGCTTGCATTTGAATATGAACATGCATGCATATGTGTAATTGCTGCTATTTTGATAAAATTAGTAAAAAGAAGAAATACAATTAGTGGCTAGGGCACCAAAGGAAGGCTGTAGGGCAATCAGAAAGCAGGCTGTGCTCCCCGACAAATTTCTCAGCCTGGTCTCCACAGCTGCTTCTGCATCCTCCTCTTCTCCAACCAAACGCGCACACGCCCTTGAGAAACTGCTGTCCCCCACATGACCTGTTCTTCCAGCTTGCAAAGTCCTCTGGCATTCCCCATGATGTCATGAGGAAAATTGCAGAAGACACATTGAAAAGAAAAATATCTGGTCACCATAACTTCGCTTCAGCATAAACAAAGACAAGCTAAACAACACAAATATTGGAAGAAGTAATAAATACACACACACACATCAAACCACTTTAAAACCCAGAGATGTTTCCAATAAAGATACTCATTGAAATTTAGGAACACAAAAACCCCAAGCAGGGTAAAAATACCCCCAACCTCTTCAACCTCTCTGAAGCTTCTTTCCACACCCCTCCCTAAATCTGGGTTCCATCATCATCTCCCTTCTCCAGAAAGGTTGTGGTGGCTGTAGGAGTATAAAACAACTTTGGTGTAACCACCAAAAGTAACTTTCCATCTGGCAGAGAAAAACCATGTGTTCTTCAGGAACTGAGTTGTGTTTCAGCAGTCCAGCATGCCATGGAGAAAGCACTGAGGCTGGCCTCCTTTCTGACATAGCCAATGTGTAAGGAGGGAAGACACAGGAGAGATTCAGATGAATGCGCTCTCGCTCTCGCTCGCTCGCTCTCTCTCTCTCTCTCTCTCTCTCTCTCTCTCTCTCTCACACACACACACACACACACACACACACACACATGGGGGAGGGGTCCAACAAAAAGCTACACCGTTAACCTCACTCTCAAATGAATCATGTCAGAAAATGCAGTGGCAGAGTTCCCACATGTATCCCAGATCTTGCATGGTCAAATACGGCTCTGCTACGGCCTTTATTCCCCACATGATGCAGTCTTTCTTCACCTCTCTCCCAGTCTTGTAAAGGCATCACCATCCACAGGTCCCAGGATAACTTCTCTCGCTAACAGCTCCAAAGGGAGCCTACAATGAGCAGAGCACAGGATATAGAAGGCAGCTCCACACTTCATGTTTGACCAGGTCACAGCCTTGGCTCTGCCATGCAGCAAGGAGAAGCAATCTCTCTCAGGAAACAAGCAGGGCAGGTGGACAGGCAGGCAGGGTCTGATGTCTGGATGGGGCAGAAAAGCTTGTTAAAGCCTAGCTGGCAAGCAGGCAGCATTGGACAGCACTGGGCTGTGGCTTGCCACTGGATGAATCAAACATTCAAAAAAGGGGCAACTGGCCATTGTCACACTGAACTACACACAGTTACAGACCAGAAGCTAAGGCCCTCTCTCCTTGAGTGTATGCATACATGGTGGGAAGCTTTCAGGTAAAACATGAAGCCATGAAATCCAAGCACTAGCAAGTTCTTGTTAAAATCAGCACGTAAAGATCTGCGTATATATGCTGCTAATTGTTTTTAGCCACTGAAATTTCAGAGTTGGTACAAATAAGACAGGCACACAGTTTTCTCTGCTATGTCAAGGATTTACATATTAAAAGTGCAGAAAGAATCTGTGCCTGCTGTAGCCATAACACTATTTCATCCTCAGAACTTTAAAGACCAGAACAACCATCAAAATTGTTATTGTTGGGCATAGTGCTTAAAGTTTGAACAAAGTTCTCAGGACAACACGTGTCATTCATGGACTTTTCTTGAAAAGGTACAAAGGTTTTTGTGACACACACACAAAAGTATGCGGTGCTTTTCTTTATGCATGCAAGTCAAGGATGGACATGTAGAGGCCCCGGGGACTGTATCAACCCTGTAAAGCAATTTGCCTTGCTCCTGAGAAGCTCTACCAATTTTAAGCCAAGGCATAGCATACTTTTTGCCCCATTTTGCAAACTTGCATCCCTCTCTCCAAAATTGGAAGAGACAGTTACTATGGGATATTTGTGACACCCTTTAAGAATACTTAGGAGCTTCAACAGATCCCTATCATAGTAACACACACACATACAAGCTAGACATGTATTCTCAGCCTTTTTTTTTTAAAGTACAGCTCAAAATGCTGGTACTTACCTTTGAGGCCCTAAATGTTTTGTGATGCAGCTATTGTAAGAATTGCATGCTGCCACATGAACCTGAACAAATATGAAGGTAATTTTTAAGGCATTTTTCTTAGGAATGGGAGAATATGTCATTTTCTTTTTGTACCAAACATAAAGAACTTGGCTAAAATTCTTTCCAGTAGAACCAAAAATTCCCACCCATCCCTGCTTTCTCCAGATCCCTTTATATAAGGCAAGAGGTTACTCAGAATGGAGCTTTTTATGATACTAAAGCCATAACACCACCCCTACATACACACAGGCATGCATGGGTCAACACATGATGATGATGGTAATTCGCATCAGGAAAAATGTTTTAATTTTCCCGGGGGTACTAGATTTTTGGTCTTTTAAACCTGCTTTTATTAGTTTTTGACTTTTTGTGAGTTCTAACATTTTTGACTTCATTGCTGTTGTCAGGTTGTATAAGGCACTATGGAAGTCTTCAGACTAAAATGTGGGACAAAACATTCTTGAAATTAATGAAGAGACTCCATTAGGAGCAGGGGGCAGCATATGAATGTAAAAATACATACATACATGAATTTAACACCTTTTTTGCATGTAATCTCAGTTGATGTTCAAGTTTTAACTGCCAAGCATTCACTGCTGGCTGGCATTGAGTTTCATTATAGAGCTGGACCACTTTGAAGGGGAGGCAGATCAATCTATGAAGTACTTAGTCTCCAGATAATAAAAGTATCTCCCAGTTATATTTTCACTCTTCTTCTGTTAAACATCATTGCAGAAGATCCTAACATGCACAACTCAACATTCTTTTTAAAGATAAGCAAGGGAAACAAAAAAGAATATCCATTTCCACTGAACCAGAGAGGAGAAAGACATCTGGGGACCAATAACCTCAAGTGCAATTTATTGAAAGCTTTGGCTAGTGATCACTTGTCAAAGCATCCCAGACTTCCTCTAGTAAGTGTCACTGCCCTTTCCTAAGCAAAGAACAGACTTGTCAATGCAACACTCTGGATTCTGGGGTATCTATTTTGCCACCTATTTCTGGGATCTCCCCAGGGGATCTACTAAACAAGCTTCAAGTTTTTAAACAAACAAGAGTTTAATTGAGAAGCACATGCAGGAAAAGAAAGGACCAGCTAGTCAACTGGAATTAATTAAAAAGAACATATTTAGGAGTAAATAAAGGAGAGCTGGGAGGGGGAAGAGCAGGAGAAGAAGGGCCCCACAAAGACGTCATACCTGTGGGCACAGTATTACTCCTTTCATAAGATCCCCTTGATGAAATGTGTAGGATTTGACTGCACCCTGTGATGAGCAATTTTCCCAACAAGTGGTTCCCAGGGTTTTGAAAAGCTATCATTCATAAAAAATATTGAGGGGGAAGGAGGTAGCAAAGGGGAGTTCAGAAGGCCACTGGCTCCAGTGGAAATGACAGAATAAGGCCCTCTGTAGAGCAAGCACCTGTTTTGCAGCCTCCACAGTAATTCAACCAGAGAGCCTATGGTCCCAAAGAGGAAAAAAGGGGGATAAGAAACAAATATATATCAATGAGAACTTGTTCTTATATCAAAATGCATGTTTTTAACCCACAGAATGCTGCTTTATGTAATATTCATCCACTGCAGAGTCAAGGGTATCTATCACACATATCTGCAATACAGATATATCTACATGAAAAACAACAGGAGTAGAATCGAGCCAAAGTCAAGCCATTTTTGTTTTTATTGATTTCAGTGGAATGAAAGTGTGATTAACTTGGTCTGGATCAAGCCCTGATCCTGTACGGACATCAGAATGGATTCTGCTTTTTATGTTATCTTACATTTAATTTTGATTGAGTTGTTTGTTTTGTTTGATGTGAGCTTGTGTGAGGGGTAGCCTAGAAAGGTGGTGTATACATGTTGAAAGATGTGCATGGTGCTTGACAAAGTGAAGAAGCATTAGTCCTTGCTCCAAGGAATTTACACTCCATAAACCACATATGACAGTAATGAACAATGTGTAGCCATCCAGCTATTGTTGGGATTGCAACTCCCATCATCCTTTACCATTGGTGATGCCCACTAGGGCTGTGGAGAGCTGTAGAACAACAATACTTGAAGGGCCACATGCTCCCATCCCTGATTAAGGGGAAACAGAAGAAGAGTCAGAACGCAAACAGGGAAAGAATAGGCACTTGTTTCCTATTCAGGAATCGCTTGCCTCTTACTGTGTGGAGGGAAACTCTCAACATAAGCAAGCAGCAACATTTGCAGGGATGTCTTGCCTTCTTCAGTACAAACCTTCAATACACAATGTATAAAACTTCTCACAAAGAAAGATTCTAGCCAACGTTTTCAAATGAACTTAACTTTTAAAAAATCACAGCTTGCAAGCATGGCTAACTGTCCTTTATAACTTTAAAGGCAAACCAAAGTAAGTGCAATGGCCCTCTTGTTGAATTTCTATCCTTTTAAATTATAGCCATAATCAATTAAAGCACTGCCATAAATGGAAAATATAATTTAAAAATTATACAAACAGTTTCATTGTTGTACTTGCCTAAACAAATATTTCATACCATTGTGTCACAATGTGAAGCAAGGAAAGATTTATGTTTCCCAAAGATTTACTAATATTTGAGCCTTTCTATCAGAACCTTGGACAGCACTGCAGGGATTCTATTAATTTGATTTTACCTTAGGGAAAAATGTTTTTGATTCCTTGTACTTTATAGATTCAAAATTCAAAATCTCAATTTTTATTCAAAACTTGATAGTTCATATATGTTGTGAAGATATGCATAATACTGAATTCATCATACTAGAATGACCCAATTAGAATTATGATAGCTGCACAGTCTTTATGGGAAATTAAGGACAATTAAACAGAAACACAAAACAAAACAAAGGATAAGTTTGAGTCAGTTTTGATTTGAATTTGCTTTTAAAAAATTGTGATATACTTTTAGAATGCTGTATGCAGCAAACACAAATCAACCGTGAGGTTTATATATTAATCATGTGCTGGTTAGGGGATGCCATTTGGAAATACTTCCCTATACAAGACATGTACAAAAGCCTACAGCAATTCATGAGCTACTAAAAGGCACAGCATGCAATTCAATTAGGGAGTGGATTTATACCTTCCTCTCCCAAATTAAAACATACAAACACAGCTAGAATTCAGTCACCCATTATCATGAAAATCCAACCCCTCATCTGCCTTTGAAGAAAAGAGGGAGAAAAACTGATCTCTTTTGTTTACAAGCTCTTGAAAGCAGTAAGATTGCCACAAGACTTGATCCAAGTACTCTGTTTCCTTTCAAACTTGTTAAGCCCACCCCCTCATCACCAGTGGATGCCCTGTATTAATCCTCTAGCATGCAAAACATGCCCCTTAGAAGATAGAACACCACTGGAAGAGGACAGGGGAGCTGTTGTGTTCAGAGAATGAATCTTTTCTGGTAAATCAAAAGCCAGCCACCCTCAATACAGTACATGGTTTTCCACCATGAAAGCCCCACATTTTGCATTTAGAACGCAAAACGTTACCCATTATGTATTTTCAACAAACAAACTCTTCCACATCTGTTATTACTAGTATCTAACTTAGGCAAATCCCACTAGTGAAGGGGATTTGCTTCAATGAAGTGACTGATGCAAGGGAAGAAAAACAGACTCCTATTCTTTTTCTAAACCTAATTTTAACTGGATAAAATTAGTGCAAACAGCTTCAACTCTGTTGCCTGAAATGGTCAAATTCTTTAATTGCTGAAAGAAAAATCCAGTGACAATTCTGGGTCAAGAACTCATTCATTGCAAAAAAAAAAAAAAAAAAAACCCTCTCACATTGCATTTTATGGAAATGTAAAATATGTTGCACATAATATTTACCCAGCCTACTTACCTTGCTCAGAAGTGGTGCTTGTCAACATGATTGAACCTGGTTAGATGCCACTTTATGAAACTGTGTCCAAGGACTGCTGACCTTGGAGAGTTTCAGTACAGCTGCACAAGGAATTCTATGGTTCAAAATACAGATCATGTGAAAGTATTCCTAGACTAAATTAGGGGTGTGTATAGTAAAATAATTAACTGGTTAGCAAATAATCAACTTTCTTCTGTTCTCTTCAAAGCATTGTATTCAAACAAAGCAAATGACTATATTGCTTGTGATGTCCCAATATTGAGATTGCTTTAACGGGGAAGGAAAAGGGATGTGTGGAAGTTGAGGATGAGTTTAATACTATACATTGGACTATTCTAATTGAAAAGCAAATATTATTTAATTTTTACTTTTTGAGAGGTGGGAGAATTACAGTAGTTTAGAATGCACTGCAAACAAGACCCAGTTTTAGGACACATGGCCACACTTCAACAGCTGAACAGTCTATGTAAGAAAACCAGTGGTCCAGAGGAAAAACAAAAAACTTAAGGCGACCAGTTTGGGACATGGGGAGTTAATTGACCAATGTCTTTCTCCCACCCATCTCATTCATGGCACATTCCACAGTGGCAGAGTTCAACAACAATATGGAATGGTATCCAAAACAGAGAGGCAGAGCCTTCTATTCTTCAGTGTCTCTTGAATTAATTAACTGGAAATGAGTTTTGTCAATGTTTTGGAAAGGCAGGGGGTGAAAAGAAACTGCTAGAATTAATCACAGTGAGAAACTACCTCTTTAAGTCTTCCAGAGTTCAGAAAAAGCCCATGAGAAGCAACATAATAATAAAAGGGAAGTGGGCTGACTTACCAAGGGAACAAATAAATTCAAACAAACATCCAGTCCTCCAGAAACAGAGACAAGCCCTGGGGCAGATAAATTTAACACCTGCTGCAGCACCAGTTTCAGCATTTAATTCACTTGGAAATGGTAAAATTATGGAAAAAGAAATTAAGTAGAGCACTTCGCTCTTTAATTTACCAACGTTGCATACACGTTTTCACTTTTTTTTCAATAATACCTTACTCAAATACAATGTAGAATGATGAAATAATTCCTCAAATAAGAGAATAAAAAGAGTTGGTTCTGAGAAGGAAGCTATATTGGGGCACTTTCCAGTCATTCCTCAGAAGCTGGCTTCTCACCATCTCCTAATGCAGTGACAGAAAATGTATGAGTGACTCACACTGCCTTTGGCTCTGCTTTGAAAGTTTTATAAAGCAGGAGTGATATGTGTTCTAGTCTTGCATGAAAGACACACATATTTTCTGCCCATTCACAAAAGACTTGGAGGAAGCTTGGAAGGAAGCAGGATCATTCATGCTTACTTTGTTGAAGCTTTTGGTGAATATCTACAATCTATGACTACAAATCAGCTTCATAAATACAGTGCATTTTTTATTAATTGAAGAAAAGGGCTCAAGTATTTTTCCCAAAACATTAACTGATTCATATTCATAATTTGGGATACGCATGAGCAAGAGATGAACCTGATGGGAAGAAAGTGTTTCCCAATTACTTCTCTCCTCTCCTCTGCAGCCTCAGTATCCCCTTGTACAGTATTCTGAAGGGTTCCCTGAGTCCACAGAGCAGACTGGAGGGACATGGGGCAAGAGAGAGAGGTGGGATCATCAAAATGACCTTGCTGTTTATTATACAGCAGCAATCTGGAGGATCAGAGAACAACCTCTCAGTGAAATGACACCAATAACCATTTGACTTTATTACTCAAATGAACAATAAAAAAGCAAAAAAAACTAGTCAAAAGTTTTCTTTATTCTGTATTTATATCACATTCACAACAGAGCATTTGTCCTTTACAGCATCCTTTACATTCTAGTCATTTACAGGTTTGGCATCTTTCTGACAGACTTCAAAAGCAGCTTCTGATCTCGCTGCTCTACTTTCAGTCCCATACTTTCAAGAACAGAATTGTTGGCCAGTTCTTGCCGTTCCATCTTTGCAATGTACTCTTGATTTCTTTCATTCTCTTCAGTGAGGTTACAGATTGTGTACACTGCCCACTGGCTTACAACTGTTCCACACAGTTAAGGAATTTCTTGTTTTTATTTTCATACCAGGGTCAATGCTATTAATATTTGTATTCAGTAACTTAAATAGTCTGATCAAATTAGCAATGCCCTTTACATCAATTCACTTTAATCATCTGTATAAAATGAAGTCAGGTCAGAGGTATTAAAAAACAGCAGATGTTATGATCCTATGCTGTGTGCATGCAACTTCTACAGAAAAAATAAATGGAAAATCATATTACAGTCAATATCAATTTTACCTATAAATACAGTTTTATTAAGTGGTATAATGTAAGTGGTATAATTATTCTTAAAATATCAATTAGCAACACAAAGTTAATATGGATTTCAGAATTATTATGCTAACACATGAGATGACAAGCACAATCCAATGCATACCTTCTCAAAAAATATCCCAGTTCAGTGGGACTTACTTCTAGGTATAGGATTGCAGCTGAATTTACCTTACATCAGGTACTGTGCAACAGATCATACATATTATTTAATTTTCTAATAGCATTTTTCTATTTTAATCAATTTTCTTATAATTATTGACTGTACTTGTTGATATTGGTTGTGCATTGTTTACTTATCCCTTAAAATGTGTCACTTCCATAAAATGAAAATTAGAAAAATATTTTTAAACACTAAGAGTACTGGCATTGTTTTTGTTAAGAAGCTAATGACTCAGATGGTCTGCAACAATCCACTTCTCTTTCATGGTGGTCCTCCTTCAAGCAAAGTTTAAGGGAAATGTTAAGTTTGAGTTTAATAATCTTCATTATATTGATAAACTATATTTCAGCATTCCATTACAACTATTTACTCAAATGCTACAAGGTGTTATGCCACAAAATATAATTTCTTCCAATACACCCATGGAAGAGGGAAAGAATTCTGACTCATACTCTACAGAGCAGAGTGCCTGTAGGGTACCAATTATTAGCTACATGTACTTTCACATCCAGGAGAAAGCTATGCATAATTTACTCATATTTTCTTGCTAAGTTTCATATGGCCATTTGCCTAGAGGGCAAGAGAAAAAAACTGTCTGGAGTCTGGGTAGGGCAAGCATGAGAACTAAAACTATTTAAAAGCCTGTAAAAATTATGGCAAAGATTATCAGTCAACATGGATCAGTGTTGCATATACTCCATTTTCTTAAAGTATAACAAGCTCAAAGTTGACACTTTAGGTGTACTACATTTTTCATTTATACTGTGCCTTCCTCAACAACTTCAGCTAAAATGCACAGAACAATACAGAAGTGCAGTCACCTCTGACCAAGGAAGCTTATTCCTTAAGAACAAGATGAGGAGTGGGCAGGTTCAAATCAGAGCAAAAAAACAACACAGAGAGCAGATGCTGCATCTAGGAGCAGTGGAAAGGGAAATGCACAGAACTACTCTAAGTTAGCTGAATTTTGGCGACATGCAATTTCAAAAATGTTTCAAGGAGGTTTTTGCAGATTTTACAAGAAGCCCTTTCATACACAATGAACATAGAGAATAAAAACTTTCACTTTTGCGCAAAAAAGATATAGGCATCAGTGAGATAGGCTAGATAAGAGAACAGTGCCATGTACACCAAGTATTCAGTGACAATCAACAGATTATCACCATTAGGTTGATTTAAGTAATGCCTTCTGATGAACATATACTAAAATGCTACTTTTAAATATACTAGGTGTCCATTTTTTAATCTAAAAAAATTAGAGGCAATGGAGCTATCTTTGGAGTAAACAAAATAAGACATCATAGGATTTACTGCCGTTACAACCTAAACATGAGTATCCAATTCAACAGTGCTATTTATTTTCAAACATAATGCTAGTCTTTATAGCTGTTTATTCTTTTGAAGTAGCATTTTACACTTTCAGAATAAGTATGGCAACTATAATGCATGAAACAATTCTCTGTACACAAAATTGGCCCTAAAAACTACATTGGGCTGCCACCAGCAAGCTCATGGTGTGGTCCTTTTTCATAGAAAGCTTAAGACAGCAAGCCCATCCTCAGTGTGAAAGTTCTGGTGCACATCATGGGTGTTTCCAGGTGATCTGGCTAACCCTTCCCACCGGTGCACGGGGTGGGGGGAGGAGGGCAGGGATCAGCTTCATGAACTAGTCCTCTAATTAAAACTGAAGATAAGGTACCTTAAATTAATATTAAAACTGAAGATAAGGAACCTTAAATTAAAGGATTGATAGACTGTGATGGAATAATGCAAACATAAGAACAAAACAAAGTAAATTACAGTCATCCAATCCTTTTTATACAACTAACATCTTGTCAGCTGGAAGGGGAAAAAGATCTGAGGTTGTAGCTTGCTCATAATGCAACTCTTCCAATTCGGAGTCATGAATATGTATGACTGTCCTTAACATGCTGAGTGAGCCTGAGACTTCTGGATGGCTGGATACAGACCTATACAGACTTAAGTGTCACAGGAGATTAAAGCAATTCCCCAGTTAATATTCACATTACCCTCTTGTTCTTCCCTAAAAGAGAGATAGAATATTGAACATATTCTGAAGTCCATAATCCGACCAACACTTTAAGCACTTTATTGTATATTCAGCTTTAGAAAGAGTGCTTCTAAAGTTTCCATAGTTACTACAAATAAAAGCATGAGCCCATTTGTCGCCAAACTATACAAAAGAAAATAAAATGCACCAATCACAGTAGCTCCAATTTTGCAGGTTTACTTTAGATTTCTTTTAAAGACAAAAACAAAAAACCTACATTAGTACTATGCTATGTTGAAACCTGTTAATCTTCTGACAAAGTAGCCATTATTTGTTAGTTAAAGCATTGTATCCCCTAGGAAAAAGGGGCAAATTGGGTTTGGGTTAATGTTCAGTTTAACTACATGTCTCCAATTTAAGCTACAGTTAAAAGTACCTTGCAGTGAAATCTTACATAGTTTTCTTTCAACTCCCCCACCCTCAGTTTTCAATATGATTTACTCTCTGGTTCCACTTTTCCATTACATGTCTATAAAACAGTAAAGAAAAGCAGAGCGGTAATATTAGAGTGCCTTCTGTATATTCTAAGGGTACTATGACTTAGAGGCAAACATGAAATTACCCAATCTGGATTGTGGCTTAATGTCATTTTCCAATGAAAAACCTTGAAGCTGCCCTTTGCTCCAAAGGTGCCATAAAGCAATAAGGCAGCAATAAAGCAATGCAAGGCCCCAGTTCAAAATAAAAGCTTGTGTTAAGGATGTTTATGTTTTTCTAAACCATATGAACACCGGTTTGGCTCCAATACAAAGCATGGGTCAGTGGGTGATGCTTAGTCATTCCTTCATGATACCTATCTGAGTATGTCTGTCATTTTTTAAACACAATCCTACCCCTGCAAGTAGAGCTCCAAGAACAGCAGAGAACAAGACTGCTGGGACTGGGGGGCGGGGGGGATTACTGATTTCTATGACTAATCTGGTTTGGGTTTCCAAAAGTACTTTGTTTTTATGATCAGTATTGGCATTATGGATTAATTGTTCCTAGTTATTAGAAAAGTACTGTATAAATATTTTAATTCATGCAACTAAATATCATGAGAGAATCAAAGAATGCAAAAAGGATAAAGCAATAAGGATAATAAGGATTATCTCTTATGAATATCCCACTTCACTCCCTGACATTCCTGTTATCATAGCAAACCCAAGTTTTGGAACATGCATTTGCCTCCATCACACATCAGCATTCAGGGGAGGTCACAGAAGGTAGGGCTATCAGCTATTCCAGGAGCAGAGGCAGCATGAAAAGAATCCTGCTTTCTGCCTGCTTGGGGACTCCTCTTGAACATCTGGCTGGCCACTGTGGGGAAAAGGATGCTGCGTTAGGTATCTTCTTGTTTTCTTATGGCTTGGGAGGCTTGCGCCATGCCTTACATAAAGCTGCCACAGATATGTACCATGTACAAGAAACAAACAAAGGAGTGACAAATCTCTCCTGAAAACTAAGGTTGTTGGCAGATAGGATTTTCCCCAGGCCAGGGCACTGAAAAATATGGCAGTGCTAGAGGAAATATGATAGCTGGAGGGTACTAATACCCTACCTCTTACATACACCATCTCCCAACATGCATAAGGCACATACATATGGCATATTAAAAAGACTTGAAGGCCATCATCATTAGCAGTAGGAGTACATTAATATTGCATTGCATTTACAGCCCATTTTCCCCCTCTTATAGGGAACCCATGGCAGCTTACACAGTCCTTCTCCATTCCATTTTATCCTCATAATAGCAGCTCTGTGAGGTGGGAAGGCTGGGGGTAAGTGATTGGATCAAAGCCCAAAACTCTAACACGTTAGTTTACCTTAGTTGTATTTGGAAAACTTAAGCAGTCCTACTAACCAGGCACCTTCCAGATGTGTGGAACTACAATTCCCATACTTCCCAGACAGCCAAACTGGCATGGAGGCTGAGAATTACAAGTAGTGCAATCCAACCCAATTGGTGGACAGTAGGTGGGAGAGGGCTGCCTTATCATTTTCAGTATTCACTTTTCAGTTTCAGAAGTGCAGATGAAGTTTATTTCTTCAGCGCTTAAACAACTCAATGTCACTCAAAGCAGTCAATCAACTAATCAAATATTTAAAATTCTGGAGGGCAAACAGTATGGCCCCTGAGAAAAATTACATATCTTAAAGCTCTAAGATAAGTCACTTTAAAAAAATAGTCCTGCTTTTTTTGAAGGTCTATCAAATTTGTAAATTTACAGTTTAGAAAAGAAAAATCTAACTCAAATCTATAATGCTAGCTTAAAACCAAAACAGGGCACATACATTCTTGCCACAGCAGCTGCCCATATTTTTAAGTGACATTTTTAATAGAAACCTATAATTTATATGTAACTAAAAATCCTTTGGTTTAAAAATGGAGAAGAAAAATCACACGCTTGGACAATATAAAGCCAAAAACATTCCATGCCTATGATATTCAGTTTTAAAAGCTATTTTTATTTCAACTACCCCCTCTTTAATGTTCTAAAGAGCTTTGCCCAAATAAGTAGAGCTACCATAAATGCTGCACTACTGCTTTAAAAACAAACAAACAAACAATTAACTTCAACTATTTATTGCTTAACCATCTGAAATACAACACTTAAAAATAGAATTACACATACATGTTCATCTGGCACTAGTGTATTAAGACCAATCACTAGCAACATACACCCTGGTTCAATGAGAGACATCATGAGCTCAACTTTCTAGTCTGTACCACCTATCCTGCCGCACATCAGAATACCTGACTGAGCTGACAGAGGTGGTCTTGGACCTGGTGTTGAGGACCCCCAGATTGGTAGTTTGGAGTACCTCAACTTCCATGCAGAGAACACTCTGTCTGGGCCAGGTCAGGACTTCCTGGCCACTGAGCATGCACAATCCTTGTCAGTTTCTGTTGGAGGAGGGGGTATTTCTGAAGGTCCCCTTTCCACCCTTTCCATTCTTTCTCAGTGGTCCCAATTGGGTTCCAGCCATATCAGCACTAGGGCATTAAAGGGAATCACAGTGTAAGGAATAAAAAGAAACCATTAAGGTGACATTTGCTTTCAATCATGTTCTATCTTCTCCAAATCGGAGAGTGATCTTAAGGCACCTAGACATTGTCTGGCAGCCCACAGGATATTTCCAATTGCCAGAAGCAGCACTCCAATTTCAGAGTTGGGAATCTGTGCTGCACACCCACCCCCCTCCTTGCAGCTGGTGCAGAATGAATTAGGCTGACTTCCTGCACAGGAAGCATACTGTGGGAGGAAGAGGAGCCTGCAGAGACAAGACTGTGAGTTATCCTGTGTCCTCTACAGACTGGATGCCTTCCTTCACCTTCCAAATCATCTCAGTTAGATGGCTGAAAATTGCCATCTAGCTAAAATGAAGGGCAGGAAACGTGGAAGTTGCCTCTGCTTCTCCCCCTGCTCTGTATTAGATGCTCATAAGTCTCCAAGTTCAGGGGCTCACAAGCATCAGACATGCATTTGATTAGACTGAGCCCCAAAACATTATTTACAGACCCTTCAGTTTTAGCCCATTCTACAATTAAATGTAAACATACAGAACTTAAATTGAACGCTGTACTCAAATATTCAAACAAACAGAATTATTATCAGTTGAGATATGAACTAAGAATAGGCCTGAAAAATTCACAATTCACTATAATACAGCATACCAACCATGGAGTGTGACCTGCCAAATAACTCTTCTACCTTTTCATTCCAAGACAGGCAGAAAAATAGAGGGTTTGTGAGCTCTCATGGGCTTTATTCTGGACTTTTGTAAGATGCAAACTGCAGGGGTGGCTTAGTATCCAAATGTGAAAGTTAAACAATCCACATTTGTTTTACTTCTTCAGGAATGAACCAGTGTCATGTTAAAATTGTTGTGCTTTATCCTTTTATTTGTAAGCCACCTTGAATTAATTTCATCAGAGAATGGCAAGGTATGAATAGCCAAACAATATTTTTCTAGTGTTTGTGTGTTTGGAGGGGTGTTTTCATTTTAAACCATTTGAGCACAAATAAATAAAAACACAAATGAAAAGCACTCCACCATTTTCAAGCTACTGTATTGTTTTATTTATTTATTTATTTATTTAGTTAGTTATATTGCTATTTATATCCTGCCTTTTTCCTACAAAGGACTCAAGGCAGCTTACATCATTCTCCTCCATCTTATCCCCACAACAACAACCCTGTGAGGTAGGTTGGGCTGAGCGTCTGTGACTGGCCCAAAGTCACCCAGTTGGCTCTATGGCTGATTGCCTGAGTCCCAGTCCCATGCTCTTCACCACTACACCACACTGGTATTAGTTGCCACAAAGCAGGATTCAAAGCTTTCACTCCTTCAGAACTTAATCACATCCCTGTTTTTGCTCTCATCAGCAGCATGGATTGTTTTCTCAGCATGTGGCCTATCTCAGGCTGCACTTTTAAGTATGAAATGCTGGTTGGGTTCCCCAAGAAAGTCTTTCCTGGCATGTCACAAAACAAACTGCCATTGTTGTGGACCATAGCAACTTGATTTCTCCTAGATTTAACCTGAGGTTTCATAAACCACAAAAGCAGGTTGCTTACCTGTAACTGATGTTCTTCGAGTGGCCATCTGTGCAGTCACACATATGGGTTCTGCACCTGCGCAGTGCCTTTGGCCGGAAGATTGAAAGCTAATGGTTTTTGGCGGGAAGCTCCGCTCCCCTCCCCCATGGGCTATAAAGAGCGGAGCGTCCGCCATTTGTTCAGTCTTTGACGACTGAACGTGCGCTCCCTTGTGGAAAAATTCTCAGTATGAGATAGGAAAAAAGGGATCGGTACCAAGAAAAAATGGGAAACTTTCGGTACCAATGAATGAGTCCACTCACCGACACCGAGCGGGGCCGGCGGGTGGGTTGTGTGACTGCACAGATGGCCACTCGAAGAACATCAGTTACAGGTAAGCAACCTGCTTTTCTTCGTCGTAGCCTCTGTGCATCACACATATGGGTAGATTAACAAGCTTACCATCAAAGGAGGAGGGAAGGTGTCCTCATTGTAGGACGGAGGAGAGTACAGCTCTACCGAAAGAGCAGTCCTGCCGAGCTCGAACATCGAGACGGTAGTGCCTGGCGAAGGTGCAAGGGTTTGCCCAAGTAGTGGCTCGGCGAACGTCATCGATCGGAACTCCGGATGCGAATGCAGAAGACGTAGCGACAGCTCTAGTGGAATGGCCTCGGGGAACTGTAGGCAGTTCGAGCTTAGCTAACTGATAGCACAAGGTAATAGTGTGGACTATCCACTTAGAGAACCTTTGAGGAGTGACTGGGTCGCCCTGATCTCTAGCCGAATATTTAATGAACAGTTTGTTGGATCGCCGAATAGACTCCGTTCGCGATTGATAAAAGGCTAAACAATGCCGAACATCGAGAGAGTGCAAAGATCTTTCCAAGGGATTTGACAGCGATGGAAAAAAGGCAGGCAGTACAATGTCTTGTCCTGAATGGAAAGGTGTAGAGACTTTGGGCAAGAAAGATGGGTCGAGACGTAAAACGACCTTTTCTCTATGGAAGTTTAGATAAGGAGGGTCGATGCGGAGGGCGCAAAGCTCACTAGCTCTCCGGGCTGACGTGACAGCTACAAGGAACGCAGTCTTCCACGAAACTAATCGGAGATCCACAGTCGCCAAAGGTTCAAAGGGGGCCCTCATAAGGGCCTGTAGAACTACAGAAAGGCTCCACGTGGGCATAACCGGTCTAATCGATGGATTAAGATTATACAGTCCTTTCAAAAATCTCTTGAGAATAGGATGAGAAAACAGGGTGATCCGTCGACTAAGCCACGGTAGTAGGCTATTGCGGCCGTATACACTTTAATAGAAGACGGCTTCAGTCCGGAGTGATGCAACTCCAGAAGGAACTGAAGAATTTGTTCAATTGATGAGACAAGTGGGGAGAACGAATGAGACTCGGCGAAGGCGAAAAACCGCTTCCATTTAGCCGTATATGACTTTCTTGTGGACGGCTTTAGAGCAGCGTTGATAATATGCTAAATCTCAGGGTGCAAGAGCGTTGGATTCGAATTCGACGGGGTCTGTCTCGAACCGGATGGTACAGAGAGATTGTGGCAGTGAGAAGCACCCGCATGGTTGGATTCGAGAATCGGGGCCGAAGCGGTCGAAGTGATCGTCGATACCGATGAATTAATAGAAGCTGTAGGATTCGAAGCTCTCGAATCCGTCGCCGGCCCCAATGCAAGGTCAATCATCGAATCCGCCACGCTGTCAGATTCAATGAGAGCAAGTCCAGGTGACGAAGTGTGCCATCCATTTGCGTTATAAGATACGGAAGTGTCGGAAGATGAAGAAACTCCCTGCGGGAGATGTCGAGCAGTTTCGCAAACCACGCTTGGCGTGGCCACCAGGGGGCAACTAGTATCCCCGATGCACGGTCGCTCGCTATCTTTGCTATGACCTTCATCAAAAGAGGGATCAGAGGGAAGGCGTAGAAGTTCATATTGTTCCAAGGGATCATGAATGCGTCCCCTAGGGATGCGTGTCTGATTCCCGCTCTCAAGCAGTAAGCCTCGCACACCCTGTTCTGTTGGGTAGCGAATAAGTCCACATCGGGAAATCCCCAGCGCCTGAACAGATGGTTGCGCGTGCGAGGGTCCAGTTCCCATTCGTGAGAAGTGAAGATGTGCCTGCTGAGAAGATCCGCGTGCACATTGTCTGTGCCAGCCAGATGAACGGCCATCAGAGTGATGTGTCTCTGAATGCACCAGTCCCAAATTCTCAAAGAAAGCCTGGCTAAGGTCGGTGACTTCGTCCCTCCCTGTTTGTTCAGATAAAAAACGGTCGCTATATTGTCGTCTGAAGTTATCTGAACGATCTGATAATGAAGGAGGTCTTTGAAAGAACGAAGGGCCTTGAAGACTGCCAATAGCTCTAGGAAGTTGATATGATTCGTGGATTCTAGACGAGTCCACGTACCCTGGGTAGACAGGCCAGAGCATATCGCTCCCCATCCTAGGAGAGACGCGTCAGTGCTGAGAGTTATCGTAGGAGGTCGCGCCCGAAGGGGACTCCCATCACTAGATTGGTCGGCTTCAGCCACCAGGACAGGAAGTGGAGCACGGAAGACGGGATCCGAATCAGTTTCGATTGTGGGTCCCTTTGAGGATGATACACCTTGTTGAACAATAGTTGTAAGGGGCGAAGCTGAAGTCTGGCATGTGGAACTACGGCAAGTGAGGAGGCCATATGCCCCAGGACCCTCTGGATGGATCTCGCCATAACCGTTCCCTGTCGATGGATTCGATGAATATGGTGAGCGAGGGTCTGCTGTCTGTCCCGAGGAAGGAAGGCTTTCTCCAACGTCGAATCCAAGTGGGCTCCAATGAGGGCTCTTCTCTGTGTCGGGAGAAGAGAAGATTTCTCTGTATTAATACGGAGGCCCAGACTATCTAGTAAGGTACATGTTGAATGGATGGCATCCAAGAGTCCTTCTTTGGACTGCGAAACCAACAGCCAGTCATCAAGGTACGGGTAAATTTGTATACCCTGAAGGCGTAGGAAGGCACAGACAGGAGCCACGCATTTAGTAAAAGTTCTTGGAGCCGTAGCCAGTCCGAAAGGTAAAACTTTAAACTCATAAAGTTGGTTTTCAACAGCAAAATGAAGGAAACGCCTGTAAGTTGGATGAATTGAAATATGAAAGTAGGTGTCCTTCAGGTCCAGTGAGGCGAACCAATCCCCTCTCCTTAACAATGGCAAAATGTTATGAAGGGTGGTCATACGAAACTTTCTCTGAATAATAAACTTATTCAAGTCCCGTAAATCCAAAATCAGACGTAGACCACCGTCCCGCTTGGGGACTGTAAAGTATCTGGAATAGAACCCGTGGAGTCCGTCAGATGGAGATACTTGGTGAATTGCTCCTTTTCGGAGAAGTTGCTGTATTTTGTTGAGAAGTACCGGCGAACATGAAGTAACCCGGATCGGACTCGATGGGGGAACGATGTCGAATTCTATTCGATAGCCGTGTTGAACGATGGATAATACCCACCGGTCAGATGTGATGGACTCCCAAATGGGAAGTCGGCTCCGGAGCCGATCCCCAGATGAGAGAGGGGTGGGTATTTGAGGAGTGTGAGGAGTGGTTCACCAATCACGTCAGCGCTGCCTCCGATCGTCGAATTGGCGACGGCCCTGCTGGTATCTTTGTTGAGGTTGCTGACGGCGGTGTTGCTGTTGCTGCCGATGTTGAAGCTGTTGCCTGGGGTAATACTGCTGTCTGTAGGGCGGACGGTTCCATGGCCACTTACATTTGGGCAGCGACTGAAGCTCCATTCGTCGGGCCGTCATCCGAGACTCATGGAGTTTCTTGAGCTTATGGTCCGTCTTAGCGTGGAATAGCCCAGACCCATCGAAGGGCATTTCTTCGATGCGCCGTTTGGTCTCCTCAGGGAAATTGGCGCTCCGTAGCCACGCATGTCTCCGAAGCGAGACAGCACCAACCAGTGCCCTCGAATTGGTGTCCACATGGTGCCTGGCTGTGGACAATTGTTGCACCGCCACGTGCATCGCCTCTTTGATGAGGATCTTGGCCAATTCGCCCTGTTGATCCGGGAGGGCCGAGACGACGTTGCTGAGACGCTGCATTATGAAATACTGGTATCTCGCCAACGTCGCCTCGTAATTAGAGATACGCAATCCCAAGCCTGAGGCTGCGTAAACTCTCCTGGCCAGTGCATCTATCTTACGGCCCTCCTTGTCTCTTGGCGCGGTATGACCCCTTGCCTCCCTTCCCTGGGAGGACTCCACCATGACTGAGTTCGGCTTGGGGTGTCGGAGGAGGAATGGAATGTCCTCCTCCCGAACCCGGTACATGGCCTCGTACCTCCGGGATGTAGGTTGAGGATGGGATGGCAAGTCCCAGGGTTGGGTCATCGCCTGCCGCAAGGTGGTAATCAGTGGCAGGATGATGGAGGTGGGCTGCTCCCCGCAGACGACGTCGTATATTTTGTCCGTAGACAGCCCTGGCCGTTGGACGGCGTCGATGTCCAAAGATTGGACGAGCCTGCCCATTAGCTCTGCAAAGGACACATGTGACTCGTCTGGTGATGCGGGGCCCTGGGAGGTAACCGCGGCATCAGGAGAGGTCGAATCCAAATCGGAGTCGACGGAATCCGCGCCGTAATAAGGAGGAGCCGAAGAGGAAGACTCTGCTGGCGAGACGGAGCGACTGCTATCATCCCGTGGTACTGGGGATGAGCGCCTTGGATCCGGATGGGGCGGGCGGTCACGAAGGTGGAATTGTGGTTGATCCCTTGAAGCGGGATAGAATCCGGTCGAGTATGGCTCGTCCCAAGGTGGATAATAGGGACGACGCCAGTCCTCGACCCTCTCGGAGCGCAGCTCCCTAGAATGGCTTCTGCGGGTCCTAGGCGGGGTGTCAACCACATCCGCCTCCAGCGTAGCCGCGGGCATAGGGGTTGGTGACCTAGCCCTGGGAGGAGAGTCCTGGATCTCTCCATCCAAGATCGAACCCCGTTGGACAGCTGGCGGCGGTTCAACCAGGGGATCAGCCACACGGCGAGGAGACCCTTGAGGGGTGACCCTCATGGCTGCCTGGATCGCCAGCTCGGGTGGTGTCGGCACGGTAGGAGGCGTCGGTACCGATGCTACTGTCGAACCCGAGGTACGGTGTCGGGGTCGATCCGGATCCTTAGCCTTCGGGGTCGACTTAGAAGGCATCTCCTTCCTGGCCTTTTTGGCAGGTTTTACAGCCTCGGCATGCTTGCGCTTCTCCCTTTTTTTCTTAGGGGAAGCTGGTGGGGCCCTCAAAGCAGAGGCACTTTCATCTGATGGACGGGAGGGCGGTACCACCGCAGCCGGGCAAGGCTTCTGAGCAGTGACCAATGGGTCGGACTGCATAAGAGCCTGATCCCACAGGAGTCTCCGGAGGTGGTTCTCCCGGTTTTTTCTGGCCTGTTTGGAGAAGGCCAGACAGTGGGAGCACCTGTCAGTCCTATGCCCCTCCCCCAAACAGAGGAGGCATAGATCGTACGGGTCGGATGGAGACATTTTCGATCCACACTCTGCACACTTGCGGAAGGCCGCTCGCTGCGCCATCACAAGAAGAAGAAAAAGGAAGACAGTGCAGAGGGTAAGAATATATTTTTGTTTTTTTGTTTTTTTTTTAGAAGGAGAAATGGAGCACTAGAATGATAGAAGAAGAAACTAGAAGTAACGAGTTTTAGAGATATAAAAACTGGGAATGAAAAGAAGACAATAGCTACGAGGAAACGGTCAAGCGAAAGACGAAAGCGGCACGAGGCACAGCGAACGGCGGTCACAAAGACTGAACAAATGGCGGACGCTCCGCTCTTTATAGCCCATGGGGGAGGGGAGCGGAGCTTCCCGCCAAAAACTGTTAGCTTTCAATCTTCCGGCCAAAGGCACTGCGCAGGCGCAGAACCCATATGTGTGATGCACAGAGGCCACGACGAAGAATTATACTAACCATTGCCATGAGGTCAAAAGTATTTTGAATCTACCTCTGAGATGACTGTCAGACTGAATATAATGATAGAAAGTGTTCTTCAAATGACTATATGTAAAAAGAAGTTCGTATCTATATTTTCAGAATTTTATCCAAACTAAAGGCTCTGGAAGTGTGGAAACACAGCAACCATTGCAATAAGACAGCAAAGAAAATCACAGGTTTTCCTTTCAGAAATGCTGCCAGTTTTTGCTCCTTCTAAGTGGCCAGCTGCATAATCACCCAAGAGCAGAAGCACCATTTTTTTCCTCAAGCATGTTGTTATAGAAAGATTTGCCAGGGTAATGTTAACATAAGACAGAAGCTTTGCTATAAAGATCATCCAAATCAAAGAGCCCCTTATTTTCATTAACCAAACATTAAAGTGTATACCATCATCAGACCCTTTTGCTACCAATGCACACAAAACTGTATGTACAATATGTAAAGGCAGTTGTAGAAGATGACCACTGTGGCTGCAACCTTAAGCCACTAATTCTGAACTACAAAGCATTCTATATGTTTAGAATAAATACCTATGTTTCTCCATTTTCTTTTTAGAATGATCAGGGAATGATCTTGCTGCATCACAAAACTGAATGAAATTAGTATTTCATTTAAATTCTAACCAGTATTTAAATCACATATTGAGTGGCTGAGATGGTGGGCTTACCAGATAAACACCGCAGTAATGTCTGAAGGGATGTAAAGCTCATTTTCCATTTCAGCTTGCACTCTGAGACAAATTCATATAAGCCTGTTATTGCCAATGAGAGGCCCACAGAAGCCATGGTAGGAGGAAGATCATAGTTGAAGGTATAGGTCTTCTTTGTATACTGCTGGGTTCTGCTAACTTTTGGAAGTCTCCTAGCCTCACTACCTATGTGTATGTTTGGGTTGCTCTACTACATGCTCCACATGCTCCACTGAAAATGGGAAGCTGATCTGCAGCAAGAGCTCTATTAATCAGAGCACCAGAAGAACCTCAGCTGCCACCATCTCCCTGCCTCCCCAACAGCAGCAGCAATGCCCAGTGTCTACTTCTCTTCAGTGGACCTGCAAGCAATTCAGGCTGTGTTTACTTGGCAACCCTTCTTTCCAAGGCCAACTTGCCAGGAATGTGGGGAAAAGCAACTACGGCAATAACACACAGCTGCCAAGACACTGGAGAAGGGACTGAGCAGAAAGCACTGAGCACACTGCTTTTATCAACAGCTCCCCAAAAAGTTAGGCTTCAGCACCTCTCCATCTCCTTTTCCTTCTAGGTCAGTGATGGTGAACCTTTTAGAGACCAAGTGCCCAAACTGCAACTCAGAACCCAGTTATTTATCACAAAGTGTCAACACTGCAATACAACCTGAATTTGCTGACCACCAGCACAACGGGGCAACGTTCCACTGACCACCAGCTTTTGGCCGGCCCTGAAAAAGGCATCTGAGAGTATTTCCTTCCTGAGTGTATTTTCTACTTTTCCTACCTTTTGCTAAAATCACAGTCCAA
This sequence comes from Varanus komodoensis, assembly GCF_004798865.1. Lineage (NCBI taxonomy): Eukaryota > Metazoa > Chordata > Lepidosauria > Squamata > Varanidae > Varanus > Varanus komodoensis. The sequence continues at coordinate 3,399,793 of NW_025336334.1, read as the reverse complement.
ATAATTCCCTGGCAGCTCACTGACCTGCCATGCGAAAGCTCGTGGAGTCAGGGCTAATGAGGGATGTCCTTGCCTGACGCCCTTGATCTTTCCGAATATGTGCATGGCTGCTGGGGCAATCACATGCTGCTAGAGAGGGCTCTGCATGCCCCTTCAGACATGCATGCCATAGGTCCGCCATCACTGTTCTAGGTGAATGATACTTCTGATTCAACACAGAAAAACTCAGATTCTCTGCTCTTTATCCTTTGCTTCTGACTTTCTAGCTGACAACTGGGACCATCCATGATTCAAAGTTAGGGCTGGATGTATTCTCGTTCTACCATCCCCTGCTATCTGAGCACTGAAATCTGGAAGCTCTGATTTCTCATATACACACACAAGCAACAACTCAGTTACTGGCATGTTTACTCATAAGTATGCCCTCCAATGGGATTTGCTGTGTCTCACACACAGACCCCACCCATACACACATTCTTTAGATTTTCATAGGGTTTGGTAAAAGTGAAATCCAGTAAAATTATAGTATATACTTTTGAATTTAGTTTTACATGGGATTCTTACAAACCATTTTCAAATTAAAACTGCCTTGCAACAGTGACTCATGCGCTGGTGACTTCCCGTCTTGACTTCTGTAACGCGCTCTACGTGGGGCTACCCTTGAAGACGGTCCGGATACTTCAATTGGTTCAGAATAGAGCTGCCAGGCTGCTGACGGGGACTGGACGTTATGTTCACATGACGCCAGTTCTCCGTCAGCTTCACTGGCTCCCCATTGAAGTCCGGGCCCAATTCAAGGTGTTGGTAATGACCTATAAAGCCCTAAACGGCTTGGGTCCTGGTTACCTGAAGGAGCGCTTACATCCATATTTGCCCAGTCGCCCCCTGAGATCGGCGGGAGAGGCCCTTCTCCGGGAGCCCTCCGTGAGAGAAATTAGGAGGGTGGTTACTCGGAGAAGGGCTTTCTCAGCGGTGGCGCCTAAGTTATGGAATGCGCTCCCCAGAGAGGTCCGCCTGGCGCCGTCGTTATTTGTTTTTCGGCGCCAGGCTAAGACCTTTTTATTTAAGCAACATTTTAAATGCTAAATACAATTGAATTTTATCTGGCCAGGGCGGCTTATTTTATAATGTGAGTTTTAATTAAGATTATTTTATATGGATTTTAACTTGTTTTATCTATGTTGTAAGCCGCCCCGAGGCTTCGGCGAATGGGGCGGCATAAAAATGTTTTAATAAATAAATAAATAAATAAAACTTTGATAAGAGTGTTCAATTCTCAGATTCACAGTCACAGCACCACCACAGCATGAACAAATAGTCTGAGGCACACATCTTTATGGATTCTCCCTACATTTCTAAGCAATTCCTCTGAATATGCCATAAGACATGTAACAATCTTAATGTATCCACATGCTGAAAAACAGTGCAAACCCATGATCAGTCTACTGTATTTGAATATTATCTGTGAAATTAGTAGATTTTTTTGGCAATGATAGCAACTATGAGTTAAGAATGCATTTTGTATAGATGGTATATATCAGCATTCATAATGGTCGTGGGAGATACAGTCTGTTAATCAGTTTGAATTGCTAAATATTACAAAAATGAAAAGCATGTGTACAACAGTCTAACAAAACAACATTGGAAAACTGCTCCAGTTCAAGTGTCAGTTTTTCATAAAAATTAAGCAAGAGATGATATTCAATCTAGCCCTCTGTTAAAAAAAACAAAGGAATGATATCCAGTCAGATTATTCATGCCTAAATTACATCCTGGTAAAGATTTATCACAAACCACAATTATAGTGTGACCCTGGATAACCAATACCACTAAGTATTGTCCATCTGTGTAGCAGCTTGAAGTGCAGCTGAACTTCAAACAAATTTGGAATGTCCTCTCACCCAATCAACTGAAGAATTCTGAAGAAAGCCAAAGTATATTTGGGGGATGGGCAGGAGATAATTCCTAACATTTCTGGAAAGTTCTCTCACCTTGGCTAGTTACCACACTTCATCTAAGGTACATTCAGAAAAAAACAACCCAAAAAGGAAGTGAATAAGACTCATTTCACTTCTTCGGAAAGATTTAATTATTTTCTCCCTCACTGCTTCAGTTTACACAATTATCTCTTACTATCAACCATACCTATTTCTTTTCAGCTCAAACTTCATCAATATTGTGGACACTAAATTGAAAGCTTTACTGGATACTCATAACAATTACATAGTACTCATAATATTTAAGCAGGTTACTCTCACAACGGAACTGCATTCTCAGGTGTACACGACCAGGGTTGCACACACTTTCAACAAAAGCTTTCTTTAACATTAATATCACTATCACTACACTTTAGAAAGGATATGTTCAGTAAGACCAAGTATCAAAGACTAACAGCCTCCAGTTTTGACAAGAATTTATCTAACCAGTCCTAACAACAGGACTTTTCTTTCACCAGAGAATTACCTGATTTCTGAGTTGAAAATATTTCTCCCCACTGGTCAAATTTAATCAAGTATGTAAAATTGATGTGCTGCAAGCTAACCTATCTAACTGTTTATTTCAGTTGACTGATCAAATGTCAGCTGAAGCAAAAGCTTCAGGACTAGCTACAATGACCAAGTTTGGTTAGATTCAATTACAAGTCCTAATGTAAAGTGACAACAATGAATCTGGGATATTCAGAAAGTTAGAAAACAGGACATAATGAAGATCAACTAGCCCAGTTTGTTTTAAAACTGTCTAAAAAGATGTAGTTTCTCCACTTGATTACTACCCTTCAAAAGAAGCAATTGTAAAGGTCATCTTAGCATGAAAGAAAACTTACCCCATATTATCTTTGGAATATTACAGCTGATTTTGTTTGTTTTTTGAGTAGGGTTTTTAAGAACTTTTTAAGGCACCAGGAAAATTCTTCATTACTCTCATAGTGTTTGTATATGGAACTCCAGTATCTGAATCAGTTTACAACGCTGTTCAAAGGATACAAGGATTATTGTCATCAATAGTGCAGTTATCCAGGATCAAAGGGATTCCATCTAAGTCATACACCTGTAAGAAAATAAAACATAGTTCATAAAATATTACTCCTTGGTTGGTAAGTAGGGAGGTACATAAAAATCCATCATCTGATTTCAACTATGAGTAGGCATCTTTATGTTAATTGCTGATAAAACCATGGATTAGATAGTCAGACATAATACTTAACAACTGGCCACAAAGTGGGATAGGAAATATAGTGTTTGAAATTAGTTTGAAAAGCATGGCTTCCACTGGATTAGCCATGGTTAAGTGTTACATCTGTACCATGGTTAAAATTCTCCAGCCTTCAGATGTGTGGATTTTATTAGTATTTCCTTATACCCATCTTTCAGGAATAGGTCTTAGCTTTGTATGTTAAACCATGCATTTCCCTGTACATTTGGGATCCGAAATCAGAACTCAGGCAGTGGATCACTGCAACTATCATGACATGCATTATATACATAATATGCACAACATTAAGTATGTAATACAGAGTAAAATTATTTCTATAATTTCTAATACCAATGCAATTCTATGTCCTGGCAGAAATGCAAAGACAACTCAGTAGAACTGTGATTTAGAAGGCAAACTAGGTAACATTAGACAGTGGCTGGCTGCGAGATTGACCCATTGCAGACAGAGTGCTTCCAAGCTTTTAACCATGGTTAAAAGGTACATGTACTCTTCTCTCCTTACCTCCCCAGCACCCATTTCTTTCTTTCTTAAATCATGTTTATTGTTATGGCATCCACTGGAATTAACTGTAGCTAATATCACCATGTGTCCTATTAAGCAGGGTGGCAAACTATGATTTCAAGCTTGATTAGGAAGTCTTCAGAAGGAGGGAAAACACAAATCTGGGGCCAGTCCCAATCCCTGAGCCATGGTTAAATGATGAGCAGTGTTATATCCGCACCAAGCCTATTATTGTTGTAGTATACAGCTGCATCTTAACATCACAATTTGCAGACGTGCTACATGCACTTTGGAGACTACATTAATTTTAGCAATGCTTTTATTCAAGCCTATGTATTTGAGATTCATGGTCATAATACAACTGCAGATTTCTGTTCCACATTGTGCATGAATTCTCTCCTAAGTTATGTTTCTTTATATTTCTCACATAACCATTTCACAACAACAGACACATTTTCAAAATCTACATTTAATCAGATTTATTTAGTGTGGAGTTGAAGTTAAAGCATACTGTTCAATTTAAGTAAAGGATATTTTGCTGTCAATTGTCATCAATCATTGTTCTTGGTCTAGTTAACCTTTTGCAAAGTACTATTTCAAATATAATAAGGTTCTTGGAACAAAACAAAACAAAAATCTCAGGGCTAAAATGCAATTTGCAACTGTCTACAGTAGCATCACAATACACTAGTTAAATTGTCTTCCCACAAGAAAATAAAGTATAGCATGTATTCGTTTTAAATGTTTTGTTATGTCCAGACATGCCAAGCATGAAGATCTCTCTTTGACACAGTATTTACCTATTTGAACAGTTTTCATTCCAGAAGGTATACATCAGAAGTGAAGTCAGTCTCTGATGGAGAGTTCAGAAACAATGGAAATGGAGCATATGGTCTACTGTGCTGTTAATGTTAGTTTTAATTTGAAAACTGAAGCCAGTTCTCAGTCTGCATTACTGGAAAGGTAGTGGGGCAGAGTTGGATGAAATCTCAAAAAATAGTATGAGCCATGGCAGAATGGCCACATCCAGTTCTCTGCTCTTACCGTTACTATCCCCTGCTTCCCCCTCACTATCAAGCTAGTATAGCATAGTGGTTAAGAAATTATGCTTGAAAAAGAGACTTCTTCCCCAGTCCAAGTTTAACCTAATCCATTAATTCACTGGTAGTCTAATAAAAATGAGTGACCTTCAGCCTCGGGACTCCTCACCCCTCCACACACATTCACAGAGTAATAGGGAATAATAATGCTTTCCCTACTGAGTCAGGAATACTTTTAAGAAAGGATTGAAACAGTCATTACATAATAATGGCAGGCCATGATGCCATTATTATGTAATAATGCCCTCCAGCAGTTGGGTGGAGTCATCATGTGTGAGGGAGAGGAGCATCAGTGTAAAACATTTGCTTCAGTGCAACATACTTATTTATAAAATTTCTATATTGTCCATCAGCCAAAAAGGCTCTCTGGAAGTTCACATATGAAGCACTTTGAGCTTTTAGAAAAAGTTATATATAAATGTAAGAAATTATCAGTGGCAAGTTGATAATCCCTTCCTCCCTCTATTCTATTTTCTCCTACTCTACATCTAAAATGCTTACTTCTCCAAAATTATTATTAAAATTAATCTTGAAAGAAGACATAATGTACAAAATAATGTAGACTGCAGTGGAGTTTAGGATGATCTGGCAGATGCAACCATGAAAGTGAAGATATACAGTTGACCTGGTATCTACCTCATTAAAAATTAGGAAGACCACTGTATCAGGGTAGGCATAGCCTTCCTTCCTTCACTGGACCACACACAGCAATATTAGGGATTAATATGGTACATCAAAAATATAGCCCAAATACAAAGTGCAAATGTCTCATTCTCAGTGTCTACTAAGAACTTACAAACTGGCAAGTAGTACAATTACATCTTATGGAATGCCATGAACGGAATCGTTACAAATACGTTGCAAAGATTAGCAATTTATCTTGAGACATAGTTGAGAGTTGAAAGCAAACAGATTAATGTATTTGAGTCTATAACACCTTCCTTGCTTTAAAAGTAGGCTTATTAGAGTTTGCAAGGAACAAGGTGTGCAATTCTTGTCCCTATTGACCTGTTTTCATATATACAGGCAGTCTTTAAAAGTCATATAAATTAAAAGATTTTTTGTATCTCAGAATTTTAGGAAATATTTATATCCCTGAGTTTTAGAAAAACAGCTGTAAGCAGAGGCTTCTCTTAAACCATGACACACTGGTCAACTAATGATAAATCATCACAAATGGACTGGCATATTAAGTGAACCAGTATGAACTTCTTAACAAACCACAACAGTTTCAGTTAGATTGTACAGGTACAAAGTAAGCTACAGGTAGCTTTATATTTTAGATACTCTCTCCCCACAGGGGTAAGGTGCAAGTTCCTATCTAATCCAAAGAAACAGTGCTCGGTTACTCTCTAACACTCAGATTTCATTGCCTTGGATATAGGCACTTTGGCTTATAATAGATGCAACTGTGGCTTGTGGCAAACAACTCTATTATTGGAAGCCACCACATCCTGCAAATCTGCTGAAATATTTGTGGAAAGAAGTTCCTTTCCCCAGGATGCATGCTGGAATGTCAGTCTCTGATGTGACACACACTTCCCCATTGAGATGGATGGCATACGGAATGGAGATCCTTTCCCAGCCACATCAGGAAGCCCCATGCCCACCCATTCAAAGTAGAACTAAGAACTTTGCCTCTACTGAGTGCAGATTTATGCTGCTATCTTAGCACTATGATATCTTTAAAGATAAATGTATAAGAGTAAAAATAATTTTGTCCTGCCAATATAACCAGAATTTTGTCCTTTTCCTCTCTGCAAAAACATTACATATACTTCCCCCTCCACACAATTGAACAGGTATATGAGTCCTTCAGATAAATTGGTTACATACTGGCACATTTTTTTAGTAATCACACTGAAAATTAAACAAACATTTAGATTCAAAACACAATAAGCAAGTATTTATAACATTGATCTATTTCCTATTTCAAACACGGGACTGTTTCTGTTGATAATTATAACATAGCAAGGTAATAGTCAGGGGCATAAAAGTAAGCATCTATCAAAACCATTAAGTTTGCTTTTAGCAGTAGCAATGCAAAAATCTATTCTATAGCAAGGATAAAAAAATCTATGCAGAGTGATAAGGGAGTGGTTGAAACAGTAATAGGTAAAATGGATAATATACATATATTTTTATCTTTTCTGACACTGAAGTCAAGTTTTTTCCTGGGGTATACAAGAAAAATACAGTGTCTTGCCAAATACAGGAAACACAGTGTAACATAAACTAATCTACACAGTTAAGTCACTGTAAATATGAAAGGCACCCTTTGCCTTACTTTATCATTCAGCCCTGACCCGACTAGGCACTTAATATTCCACCAAGTTGCTCAAGGCTGCAAGTGCAGTTTTCCCTTTCTCCCATTTTATCCTCTTAACAATTCTGTGAGGTAGAATAGCCTGAGAGATGCAGAATGGTCGAAAGTCGCCTGTGAGTTTCAATGCGGAAGTAAAGTCTCTTTGTTCCAAGTACAATACTTCACAGTCTATTACATCAAGTTAGTTCATGACCGAACTAGATATTCACTGCATTCATGTAACTTTATTTTTGTTATATGAAAGTGAAATTTGAGCAACCTTGGGTTAAGTATAATTCTTATCACCTTTACAAAACTGCTATTTGAATTTAACAGGAGATTCTATTGGTGACCATGCAGGCTTTAAGCAGAATATAAACAGGAGCTTCTGGGGGGCCATTTTTGTCAGGAGTATGACAGTGGAATCGTATTCTCTTCATTTCCCAAGGTCCTGAGGTTACTCGGTGTTCCCCTCCATTCCTGTTTACCTAGAATAAAATGCACATTAATTTCATTCACACAATTAAGATCACATATAGTTTAGCCCTTGTTGCCAAATCATGGCTTCTTCCTTTTTTTCCTAAGAGTCTTTAAAAAGATGATCTGAGTAAATTTAGACAACTGGTTGAAGCATGTTGATTACATAAACATTTGCCAATGGGTCATCTGGGGTGTCCAAACATAACCATAGCTCAACAACTGAACACAAACTCTGGAAATCAAGCAGAATAATGTGAAGCTTAATTGTCATATAAATATTTTTAATATTACATGACATTCCTTCTTCCAAGATCAAGAAGAGCAGGTTGCTTACCTGTAACTGATGTTCTTCGAGTGGCCATCTGTGCAGTCACACATATGGGTTCTGCACCTGCACAGTGCCTTTGGCCGGAAGATTAACAGCTAACAGTTTTTGGCAGGAACTCCGCTCCCCCTCCCACCTAGCATTATATAAGGAGTGGAGTGTCCGCCATTTTCCAGTCTTTGAAAGACTGACGTTCGCTCCCTTAATAAAGTTATTGTCATCATGGCAAAAAACCAAAACTTCAGTGGTACAACAAATATCTAAATAGATCCTAGCATCAAAGAGAAGGAAGTCGGAACACCCATGACACCAAGCGGGGTCGGAGGGTGGGTTGTGTGACTGCACAGATGGCTGCTCAAAGAACATCAGTTACAGGTAAGCAGCCTGCTCTTCTTCGTTGTGGCCTCTGTGCATCACACATATGGGTAGAATAGCAAGCTTACCCAAACTGGAGGAGGGAGGTGTCATCAACGAAGAACAGAAGAAGGAACAGCCCTGCTAAAAGAGCAATCTTGTCTGGCATGGACATCAAGTCTATAGTGTCTGGCGAAGGTACATGGGGTAGCCCAAGTGGCAGCTCTGCAGATGTCTTCCATCGGGACTCCCGATGCAAAGGCCGAAGAAGTAGCAACAGCCCTTGTAGAATGACCTCTTGGAGTAGATGGTAAGTCCAATTTAGCCAACTGGTAAGACAGAGCAATCGTTTTTACTATCCATTTGGAAAGTCGTTGGGAAGTGACCGGATAGCCCCGGTATGTCCCGAGTATTTTACAAAAAGTCTATTGGAGTGTCGAACAGACTCAGTCCTGGACCTATAAAAGGCTAAGCAACGACGAACATCCAGCATATGCAGAGATCTCTCTATCGGATTAGAAGGAGTTGGAAAGAAGGCTGGTAAAATGATCTCTTGCTGCACGTGAAACGAAGTAGCAATCTTAGGAAGAAAGGACGGATTCAGCCGTAGAACTACCTTTTCCTTATGAAAATTCAGAAAAGGGGGGGTCTACCCTAAGGGCACAAACCTCAGAAGATCTATGGGCTGAAGTAACTGCTACGAGGAAAGCAGTCTTCCATGAGACAAGGCGTAGATCAATTGTTGCCATGGGTTCAAAAGGTGGCCGAGTCAGTGCTTGTAAAACTACTGAAAGACTCTAAGTGGGCATCAGGGGCCTTCTTGTTGGATGGAGGTTACCCAATCCTCTCAAAAATCTTTTAATCAAAGGTTGAGAAAAAATGGAGAAACCGTGTACATTTCCACGGTAGTAAGAAATCGCTGCTGTATATACTTTTATGGAAGAAGGTTAAAGTCCAGACTGGTGCAATTCAAAGAGGAATTGAAGAATCTGCTGAATATACTGCAGATCTGGATATAAGGTTTGTGAAGTAGAGGTAGTAGGGATTGTCAGTGGCGTCGACACCGGTGCAGCACATACGGTTATCGGATCCTCCAGGCAGTCAGTTTCAGCGACAACAGGTTTGGGTGTCGGATTGTGCCTTCCCTCTGGGTAATGAGATAAGGAAGAAGAGGGAGTTGGAGAAAATCCTCCCGAGTGATCAGAAGGAGAGTTGAGAACCATGGTGAGCCACCAGGGGGTTATTAGTAGCCCTGTGGCCCCTTCGTGAATGATCTTTACCAACACTCTCATGATGAGGAGGATCAGTGGGAAAGCGTAAAAGGCCATGTCGTTCCAGGGGATCATGAAGGCGTCCCCGGACGACCCCTGTCCTATCCCCGCTCTGGAACAATAGTTCATGCACACCCTGTTCTGTTGTGTGGCAAACAGGTCTATGTCTGGCAGATCCCAGAGGTGAAACAGTCTGTCGCGAACCCAACAGTCTAGTTCCCATTCGTGTGACTGCGACATATGTCTGCTCAAGAGATCTGCTTCTACATTGTCCGTGCCTACAAGATGTACTACTAGAAGACTGATACCTTTCGGTATGCACCAGTCCCAAATTTGTATCGACAGGCGGGCTAGTTTCAGGGACCGGGTTCCCCCTTGTTTGTTCAAATAAAAGACTGTAGCCATGTTGTCCGAGGTCACCTGGAAAACAGCAGGAAGTTCCAGGAAGTTGATGTGGTTCCTGGAATCCCGGGACTCCACACCCCTTGGGTACATAGGTCGGAGCAAATGGCTCCCCATCCGAGAAGAGATGCGTCAGTACCGAGAGTCACTGTAGGGTACCGAGGTCGAAATGGGACACCAACATTTAAATTGGCTGGTTCTATCCACCATAACAGGGACTGAAGAACGGAGGCCAGGAGCCGAATCCGTTTGGTAGGTGGATCTCTCTGTGGTCGGAACATCCTGTTGAAGAATAACTGGAGAGGGCGTAGCCTGAGTTTGGCATGTGGAACCACGGCGATGGATGCAGACATGTGTCCCAACAGGGTCTGGATAGATCGGGCAGGGACAGTTCTTTCTTGTCGAATCCGAGATATGCACCGAGCAAAAGCAAGCTGTCTGTCTTGAGGAAGAAAGGCTCTTGTCAACATCGAATCCAGTCGGGCTCCGATAAAGTTGATCGTCTGTGTAGGGAGAAGAGAAGACTTCTGTTGATTAATGCAGAGTCCAAGGTCTTGTAATAGAGCACAAGTAATATCAACAGCAGACGAAAGTCCTGCTTTAGTGTCGGAAACCAACAACCAATCATCAAGGTACGGGTATATCCTAATTCCACGTAGATGAAGGTGAGCGCAGACAGGGGCCATACACTTCGTAAAAACTCTTGGTGCAGTGGCTAATCCAAATGGTAACACCTTAAATTCGTAGATTTCAGAGTCTACTGCAAAACAAAGGAAGCGCCTATGACACGGATGTATTGAAATATGAAAATAGGCATCTTTCAAATCCAGCGAGGTGAACCAATCCCCCCTCCCCAGCAACAGAAGTATATTTTGGAGAGTGGTCATCCGAAACTTCTTTGGTGTTATCAATCTATTGAGAGATCTCAAGTCCAATATGGGTCGGAGACCCCCATCTCGTTTCAGGACCGTAAAATATCTGGAATAGAATCCGTGGAGTCCTTCTGGTAACGATAAGCGACGAACAGCTCCTTTAGTAAGGAGTTGGTGAATCTCGTCCAACAGTACCGACGAGGTTGGTGTAAAACAGATAGGATTCAGTGATGGAACAACGTCGAATTCAATTCTATAGCCGTGCTGGATGATGGATAACACCCACCCATCAGATGTAATGGACTCCCAAGTGGAGAGCCGACTTTTCAGCCGGTCCCCAAATGAGAGAAGGGAGGGTGAAATTGGGAGGAGAGGAAAGGCTCGCTCGTCGCATCAGCGCTGTCACCTGTCCATGTCGAAGTGGCGGCGGCCCTGCTGGAAGCGCTGGGACGGTTGCTGTCTGCGGCGTTGCTGGCGTTGATGTGGTTGTTGTTGCCGAGGTTGGAATTGTTGGCGGTATTGCGGGTGTGACCATGACCACTTACGTCGAGGCTGGGATTGCAGTTCCATACGATGGGCTGTTATTCTGGATTCATAAATCTTTTTCAGTTTACTATCTGTCTTCGCGTTGAAGAGACCGGATCCATCAAACGGCATCTCCTCAATTCTCCGCTTCATTTCTTCAGGAAAATTGCAATTACGCAACCAGGCATGTCTGCGGAGGGAAATGACACTGACAAGCGACCTCGAATCAGAGTCAACATGGTGCCTCGCTGTGGAAAGCTGTTGCACCGCCACTTGCATAGCTTCCTTAACAAAGGTTTTTGCTACTTCGTCCTGGTTTCCTGGAAAGGTGTCAATGATGGTGTCTAGGCGCTGCATAAGAAAATATTGATAGCGCGCCAGGGTCGCCTCATAATTTGAAATTGGTAATCCAAGGCTCAAAACTGCATACACCCGGCGGGCGAGGGAGTCAACTTTTCTTCCCTCCTTATCGCGAGGCAAGGTGTGTCCACGTGCTTCCTGGCCCTGAGAAGATTCCACAACAACCGAGTTCAGCTTGGGGTGACGGAGGAGGAACGGGATGTCCTCCTCCCGAACCCAATACATAGATTCATATTTACGTGAAGTCGGTTGTGGGTGGGTCGGGAGGTCCCATGGCTGAGTCATTGCCTGCTGCAGAGTCATAATCAACGGTAAGGCAATAGAGGTGGATCATTCGCCCCTGACCACATCATAAAAATGGTCAGTGCTCGGTCCCGGTTGTTGGTGGGCTTCGATGTCGAGCGACCTCACCAGCCTGGCCATTAATTCATTGAAAGAGATGTACGGTTCTTCGGGTGACCCCGGGCCTTGTGAAGTAACCACTGCATCTGGTGAGGTCGAGTCAACCTCAGACTCATCAGATTCCATCCAGTAAGGAGGTGGTGCCCTGGAAGAGGAATCTCCTGGAGACTCCGATCTGCCGCTCTCTCTAGATGGAGCCCTCAGGGCGTCTCTAGGTGTAGAATGGAAACGGTCCCGAGGAGCTGGTGGTGAGGATCGTCCCCTGGAAACCGGGTAATAGGCCACGGATTGGTACTCTTCCTGTCTCGGAGTGGAGGAGTATCTGGAATGGTACCAGTCATCAGATCTAGCATCTGAAGAACGGCTCCTGCGGCTTCTCGGAGGAGAGATGGCGATGTCGGTATCCAGAGGGACAGGCAGCATTGGTGTTGGCGACCGAGCTCTCGGTGGAGAATCTCTTATTTCACCAACCAAGATGGAGCCACGCCGTGGGTCCAAAAGGGGTTCGGCTGCCGGTCGGCGCGGTGAGCCTGGTGGAGTAACCCTCATAGCCGCCTGGATGGTCAGGACCGAGGGGGTCGGTTCTGTGGCTGGAGTTGGGATCGAGGAAGTCGCCGAACCCGAGTGGTGATGCTTTGCATGCTCAGGATTCCTCGGCTTCTTAACCGGCTTGCCAGCCTTATCTTTTTTGGCCTTCTTATGCACAGGATGTTTGTCCGGATCACTGTGCTTCCTCTTCTCCTTTTGTTTCCTTGGTAGGGAAATGGGCTGATCGGCCATGCTAGGAGCACCTTCTTCAGAAGGGCGTGAGGGCAGAGCAATGGAGGAAGAGGATGGGTGTTGCGGCAGGTCGGCCAAAGTTGGACGGTCTTCGGGTGGAGCCACAGTTGTGGGAGGCTTAGCCACCAGCCGGTCCGATTGGAGGAGAGCCTGATCCCACAAGAGCTTGCAGAGGCGGTCCTCCCGATTCTTCCTCACCTGTTTGGAGAAGGCCAAGCAGTGGCCGCATTTATCTGTCCTGTGCCCTTCCCCCAGGCAAAGGAGGCACAGGTCATGCGGGTCCGCGGCAGGCATTTTGGAGCTGCACTTCCCGCACTTGCGGAACGCCACCCGTTGCGCCATCGTAGAAACAGAAGAGAAGGAGACAGTAAAGCGGGAGAGTAATATTTTTGGTTGTTTTTTTTTTTTTTTATAGGAACAAGAGAGAAAAAAGGTGAAAAGCAAAAACTAAGTGAAAATACTAAAAGTAACAGGAACAAGGGAATACTAACTTGGTAAGAAAAAGGGAAGTTTTTCAACAAGCGAGAGGCAAGTAATGACCTAAGCGAGCACGAAGCGGCACGAGGCACAACGAACGGCAGTCGCAAAGACTGGAAAATGGCGGACACTCCGCTCCTTATATAATGCTAGGAGGGAGGGGGAGCGGGGTTCCCGCCAAAAACCATTAGCTGTTAATCTTCCGGCCAAAGGCACTGCGCAGGCACAGAACCCATATGTGTGATGCACAGAGGCCACGAAGAAGAAGATTTACTATGCAGGTAAGCCATTATGTATAAAACAGAACAAATACAATTCTGTAAAAACAAAACAAAACTGCTACAAGAACAAGGCTTACATCATCTTTTAAAACAACCATTATCACTCCTTGGTCTTGATTTATTGTTTAGTCATACCAACAGCTTGGGTAAGAATCAGGTTAGATTTTGTTATCAACAACACATATCCTTTAATTTGTTTAAAATAGTGTTCAGATTAAGAATGTTGAAGTGGCCTCCAAAATGAGTGTGTGTAATAATAGATCACACTGTTTATGCTGATGACTTATGTCTAAGACAGAACTCCATCTCATGCTGAGATTGTAATTCCCAAGGTTCATTTGCAGACTGAAGCAGAGATCTGAGCACCACAGCCACCCAAGTAGTGGCAACTTCCCAGAACGGCACACCCTACATCCTATTGCAATTATGATTACAGTTTCCACAAGTGATCCACAATAAACCATCTGCAGTGTCATTGCTGAAAATATCTCTCATCTGACAACCTTTCATAGAGCAAAATGAAAACCAATGGGCTGCATTTTCAATTATTTTTTTCTATTACTATTACATCCTCCTGAAAGAAGGACAAAGAAAGAGGGAGGGAGGGAAGTCTGAAATAGCTGAGGGAAATAACACTTTCCTACGAACAATGTCCAGTTTACCTTTTGCATCAAAGTTAAACATTGGGAAATTTTTACTATAAGCATCATGTTAGACTCTCAGCTTTGGCTCTACTGTAAGATGTAATCTTCTGCTATGTTTATCAGTGCATGAAAACACAATTACTTTATCCAGCTGCTCAAGTAATAATTGCCCAGTAAAATCATATTATTAACACGTAAGAATGGGAACACAGAAACTAACAATTTTTAATTGTGGCAATAAGGTCCAAGAGTGAATCCATCCATATTTCTCCTGACTACACTGCTACAGGTTTTATTATTCAAGGAATCCAAACTCACTCACGAAGGTACAATGATTGCCTTTTACTGTAAGAACCAGCAGAAATATTACCAAGAATTATTATTTTACAAATGCACCTTATTTTGCTGTACTTTTATTTTTTTCATATGGAAAAATGTGGTTAGTATGCATGGTATTTGACATACAAAGCAATCTCATGTGCAATCTTTTCTACTGTAATCAAACATACTGCTTTCTACCAGTCCAAATCAGGAGTGCAATCCTGATTAAAGCTAGGTGTTTCAATTTTAGTCTGAGCATGATATCTGAATTAGGCAAGTTCTAATTGACAAGCAAAAAGTGAGAGACAGGGTCAAAGTGCTCAGAGTGTGGCCAGCATTCATGGTTTTGGCCCTAACATCTGAAACAGGCCACTGTCTCCTCCTACATGGTTTTCCACCCCACACCCCCATTCTTGGGCCTATGTTTATGAAATGTTTGTGTGTGTGTGTGTGTGTGTGTGGGGGACATATGCATGTGTGACAACTCAATCAACTGATCTATAACTGCATACATGAAAGGGAAAATGAGAAACCGCATACTATTGCCATAGTAGGACATATAGTTATTTAAAAAATGATCCTACATTTAAAATAAAAGATTACTTCAAGGCATATTAGCATTTTGTGTACTAGAAGGCTCGCAAAAATAAGTAAAACAAGCAAAAGAAATTGTTGATATTTTATTTTTTGTCAGCCGCCCCGAGGCTTTGTTGTGATGGGGGCAGCATAGAAATGTTTTAAATAAACAAATAAATATTTTTCAGAAACAGAATTATGCTCTTAAATTTTTCATTTTAAAAACATGAATCACTGGGAATATTGCATAAGGATTTTTTAAAAGCACAGCACCTCCTATAATATACATTATATGGAAATAGGAAAAAATCCCCTGCAACATACACTGACAGTAAAAATATTCTTATTTTATATGTAAAAATATATGATTTTTTTCTCATAAAATTTGTTAATGGAAGCAGAACTATATGCAAATAAAATGTATAAACAAAACTCCATCCAAAGTAGTTTTAAAACAAATATAAAAATCTTTAATTCCTTCTTTCCTTGCTCCCAATTTTATAGAATTACCACCAATATTTTATTGATCTTTAAGATTTATTCAAACAATATCAGGTGCCAACTCATATATGTGTGATGCACAGAGACCACGATGAAGAAGTAGTACTACTGGGATGTTCACATAAAAAAACCTTTAAAAAGGTTAATAAGCATTCCTTCTTACATCAACTACACCTTAAGTAACAGCTTTGGACTCCATTTTCTCAGAAAATTAGTACTTGGAGAAATATTGCTGCACAGAGGTGCATGTCCAAGTTTGAATTGAAGAACTCTTCAATTACAAGGTAGGCCCTCTGGTGAGGTTAGTATTTCTCCTGTTGCCTTGGACAGGCATAGTAATAAAGGGACCAAGGTTGGAATGAAGAAAGTTTCTGGAGATGAATCACTGTTATCTGGGGAAGTTTACAAGGAAATATTCTTGGCAGTGGGGACAAAAGAGGTTTATCCCCTGGAGTTTTTCCTCCCACTTCATCAAGAATGATTTGAAGGAACAATTGTTTCAGTGGCTGCTTCCTGAGACTGTCTCCAGAAGGAGGACTTCTCCATTATCCCCATTAATGCCCTCTTCTAATGCAGAAGTGTCTGAATCCATGACTATATATCTGAGACTGAGAAAGAAAAACAAACTGCCTTTTACATGGTTAGCACCCCTATGTGTACTTATGGTTAAATGCTTCACTGCAAGTAACATCCCACTCTACCTTAGACTTTAAAAGTTATACCATCTTCATTCTATACATCATATGCTTATTTGCACACACCTTTTCATATTTTGTTGGCTACCTGCTCAGAGGTAGAGAGGCACTGTAGCCTACCAGGACAGGAGCAACCATAGAGACTGCTACTCTCAGAAGTCCATTCAGTCCACTCTAAACAAGGCAAGGCAAGGTCCGGAAAGCACGTGAAACAGTGTTGCCTAAAATCCTGAAGATCACGTATGCAAGATCAGATCTAGCAGCATAAAGCTAGTCAAACTTGCACATGTTAAAAAACAACCAGATGGGAAAACATCAATTTAGGATGAAATCCTATCTTGGCTGGGAAATGCTGGAAGCTGTATGACTCTTTTCTATCTAAACATGCACAGGATTGCATCCTTGATTATATATGCGTATGCCACCCTGAATCAGTATCAGCTTGCATAAGGTAATATGTACAACTAAGAATGTCTAAACTTCTGGAAAGGTTACCATTATAGACCCAGCACTTCATTAAATGGTTTGCCAATCCTGAATAGGTCATTTTGTATTTGTGATGGCTCTGAGCAACACTTTCCCAACCCAGTTGCTACAGCCCAGAATGGCTAACAATACCACTGGGAATGTGTCTGCAACCTTTATTTTGCTTTGACTTGTCAGCTACGATTTCTGTGTTTTTGATGCTTTTGTCAAAACACAATATACACTGTGCTGCTTCCTTGGTGTGCTGCGTACCAAATTTGTTCCATCTAGCTGCTGAAAGCATGCCGTTTTTCACTGGACCAATTCCATTTGTGGCTGTTGGATTAATAATACGCTGAGACCATGCTAATGACAGTGCCTTGATCTCTTGGTCTTCCACAGCAGGATTCCTTCTGCTTTTTGGAACATGGCACTGGCCAGAGAGAGATTTTGAGAGGCTTCTGCCACCCTGTCTGCAACCTTTTGCATCAACTCTCCACAGTCTGACTGCCCAGATTCTCATCCTGACCAATAAAGGCATCCTCTGCAACCCCCTTTTTTCAAACAGGCGTATTTTCCTGCTGGAACCCTAAGAGTTTCAACACACTTCAATGTTCAGCTTCAGCTATAGGTTACTCAGCCCAAGTAGAGGTATCTTTCACAACTCAATTCTATTTTCAAAGAGGACCTTCTTCTATAAAGTATACTCTACCTTACTTACCTATTTCAAATCTCTTTAAAATCACTTATTTACCCCACTCATTGCAATCTCACAACATTCCCATAATAGCATTAAGTCTCCCTATCTGCTTAACCCCAACCTCTTTAGACTCTGAAGCCCTACCCAGTTGAATGATATATGCATAACCACAGCCTAGCTCACACACCATAGTTCTCAGTCTAACTACCGAACAAACTAAGCAAATTTCCCTGTAATCTCATTCATTTCAGAAGCACTGAGGTCTGTAACTTCTCTAGCAAGACCATTTTCCCGATTAATGAAGGTATATCTTAAATGCCTGTCTATGTGTAACAAACAGAGAGGAAAAGAGAATGATCAGTGGGTCTCCTTGCCAGACAACTTACTGCCAAACTTAAAAGCTCCCAAATAAACAGATGTCTTAAAAATACGTGCAGGTTGGTAGCCATGTCTCAAGGAGCACATCTCATAACAGTGTTAGGAGCAACATTAAACAATTGTAGGGCATACTTTTGATATGAGTGAATATTTTTAAGGAGCTTCCATCCACAACACATGCTTTGAATCATAAAACAATATTTAATATTAAATAAATTCAGCACCGATGCAGTGGTTAATATTTTGAATGAATACAGGAGATCCAAAATTAATACTGCTGAATTAATATATACTCATTTGTTTGTCGTGGGTAGAAAAGTTTGCACATCTTTACCAATGCAGACTGATACATTTGAATAAAAAAATTAATGACAACAGAAGGATTTAATATTGATTATGTTGTGATATACTGACAGAACTTAAGAGTGCAACACTTTCCACAAAGGAATCCACCAAGTTTGCCCCTGAAGACTATTCAGAAGTTGCAGTTTGTGCAAAATGCAGCAGCTAGACTCTTAAGTGGGATCAGAAATTCTGAATATAGAACACCAATTCTGGCATGCTTGCACTGGCTGACAATATGCTTCCAGTTCCAATTCAAAGTATGGGCTTTAACCTACTAAGCTTTATGTAGCTTGGAGCCATGGCACTTGTTGCAACACAACCACAGTCTATGCTTCCACTGGCCTTAATTTCTGGGGCCTCCCTCTGAATTCAACCTGCAAAGGAAGCAAGATGGAAGAGAGCCTTCCCTCTGGTAGCCCCCAAATATGGAATCATCTACCTACTGAGGCTTACCTGCCACCAACTGTATTATCCATTTGGCACCAGGTTAACAATGTCCTCTATGTTGAGGCATCTAACAGTTTTAAATAGCACATAGCAGGAGGTGTATGTCAGCTTTTTTTAAATAAATCTAGTTATATAGACCAATCTTTGTTCAGTCATTTAAAATTTGGTTTTAAATCTCTAGTGAAATTCTATAATGTCTTTACAATATATTGTTATAATTTTATACTGTATTTTATTATACTTTATTAATTGCATACTGTCCCACAAGCTGCAGCTATTGGACAATATAAAAATAGCAATAAGAATAGTAATAAGAATAATAGCAGCAGCGTAGTAGTAAGTGAAAACCTGATAATACATGTTCCTATTATATATTAGCTAGATGTTCTGATCATAAACCAAGACATAAAGATTTCAGAAGGTTGCCTACTTTTCTTTCACTAATAATTGCACTCACTCCACAAACAGCTGGCACATTTCTTATCCTCCAAGCTGTCCCCATAATTGCATGGATCTTATTTGAGTACCATATCCATATAAACAAAGTTTAAGTTTAAAACAACTAAGCTTTGTATAAACTTGTAACTTGCCTTTGTGATTTATGTCTGTAAAAGGCATATATTTTCTGTAAATAATATACAATAACTAAGGTATGCATATATGTAGTACTGAGTGTTGGAGTGCAGACGACTGATGCCTTGGGCTCTTCTCAACAAGACAATACATGAAGCAATCTATCAGAAGATTATAAACTGCCTTCTAAGTCAAAGTTAAGTGACTGTGATTTCATGGTATGTTTGCTTTATCTAGATATCAGGCAGCTTGGCAATAACCATCTACTTCAATAAAAAGGGAGGGTAAAAATATACCCTTAGTTACCACAGAGTTGTCATGTTGTAGTGAACTCCACTGTCCTATTTCTTGTTCACCATTTATACAAATTGAGGAAATGGGGGGTATACACAATTTAGAAGCCTTTCATGTGAAGAAAGTGTCTCCCCAAAAGTTTAGGTTATGACCAGATCTGCTGCAAACCTTATTTCTTTTAGCACTATAGCAAAGAAGTAGTAATCAGGATATCCCAAGTGTCAAAAAGTTCACATGTAACTCTTGGAGAGAGCTCAAAGTCATGCGGGATAATTCCTGACATGCTGAGTAAGTCTGCTAGTCCACTGGACATTCCCACAAGGTAAATGGTGATGGGAGTGATGTGGTGGTATACACACCAGTCTGAAAAATTGAGGTTTAATCACAGAAAGGGAAACAATATCCAAGACAACTGTGATAAATTTGGAGAGATTACCCTTGGGGCTTTAGCAGCAGCCAAAGTTCAAGTACATATCTAGGGATCTCTTCCATTCGGAGCACAACTCCTTTTTTCGAATGAATCCTAGCCAGCTCCCCACCTGATGATGGTCAGGGAAGGGTGGAAAGTCTGCAGAGAGCATTGGACTGACTCTGAACACACAAAATCTGGGGTCTTTTTCTGGATTGAATATTCCTAAGAACCATAATCAGAGCAGTCTCATATAGAAATGTGCTAAGGGAGCTCCTGAAGTGGCAGTAGCATTTAATGCTGGTTGTTCAGCTTTGGCATGTAGTCCTTAGTTTCATGCAAGACATTTTGGATGTCTGTTCTGTCTGCAAAAAGTAGGTGCAGGCTAGAGCAGAGTCAAGAAGTTCCCCTATGAACTATTCAGTCTGAGTCATGATTTTTGTTGACTTACAAGCCAAGAAATTCTTGAAGCATAAGGGCTATGTTGATGCTGGCACTAAAGTAGTGGGAGTTATGTATGTAAAAGGAAGTTATGAAGAGCCAGCTATCTATGCATGAGAAGATGATGATGATCCCATGAATTCTCAGAAACACCACCACTACTGCCATTTGCTTGCAAAAACCCATGATGTGCTGAATAGAGATAGGCTGAGAAGAACCTTGAAATAAAGGAAGTTGAAAGGACAGGTTTTGGAGATAAGTAAGTAAACATCAGTCAGATCTATTGTAGCAAACCAGTCTTCTTGAGACAGGTGGAAACAATGATGAGAGTGGAGAAATCCTGAATTTCTTTAGGCAGATGTAGCAACTAATGCCTTGAAGGTCTTTTAGGGAATGTAAAATGCCTGGAGAAGAAATCAGTGGTCAGCACGGATAGAACTTTCTTTCCAGATAAATCCATTTTTTCACCTATAAAGCCCTTAACGGCTTGGGACCTGGTTATCTAAAGGAGTGCTTGCGTCCATATCTGCCCTCCCGCCCCTTGAGATCGGGGCAGAGGCCCTTCTCCGGGAGGGTGAGCACCTGGAGGAGGGCCTTCTCTGTGGTGGCGCCCCACTTATGGAATGTGCTCCACCTGGCGCTGTTATTTGTTTTTTGGCACCAGGCCAAGACCTTTTTATTTAAACGTTATCTTAATTGTTGAACTTATTCATCGATTTTATTTCTATGCTGGATGTCTCCAGATTTTTAATGCAATTGTATAGTTATTTATTTGTATTGGAAGCCGCCCTGAGGCTTTTGCAAATGGGGCGGCATATAAGTGTTCCAAATAAATAAATAAAATAAAATAAATTTATGGCAAAGGTCACCAATACACTCCCAGTGACACCCAATATCATGTCCATGTGCAGTCAAAATCTGTGTTTTGTTTTTAATTTTTTAAAAAACATCCCTGGATGGATTTGTACATAAATTAGCAATTATATATGGGTTTCCACAAAAGGGGACCAAATATCCAAATACCTGCATCTAAAGTTGATATCCAGGTGCTATCTGTTCATGTATCAACAGTGTTGTAAGATCCTCAATCCAATGCATTACAGAAGGTAAGTGTTGATGTTGTGCTGCTTTATCAAACACAGATTGAAAGGGGCACTCCATGTACTAGCTGAGCATTGCCAATAAGAAAGTTTGGAAATTAACTACTCCAAAACCAAAGTTGTGGTTTTTCCCAAGTACCCTAAGATGCATGTTTGGTGACAAAATAACCATCTAATAGATTAAGTTAAATCCTTCAAATACCTGGGGATTGTCTTCCATGCTTTGGGTAACCATAAATCTCATGCTAATTATGTCATCTTCAACACACAAAAATCAGTGTTGACTTTACAAACTTTTTATTTCTCCAAAGGAGCACAGCATATACCCACAGCAATTAAAGTCTTCTCAGCTAAGATATGAGCCCAGCTCCTGTTCAGAGCTCACTTGGGACCCTACAGGCCTATTCTTCCATTGGAAAGAATCCAGTCCAAGTTCTTGAGAATCATCTTTCAAGCACCTCACTGCATTTCAAATATGGTCCTTCAACATGAAGCTGACCTCCTTAAAATTGAAACTTCAGATATCAAAAAATTCCCTTTGAACAGAGAGTGTCTCCATGTGGGGAAGAAATAATTGAATCACTGGAACATGTTATTCTTTATTGCCCTCTCTATGCAGGTGCTCGCCAGGACTTGTTATTCCCACTCTCTTCTAAATATCCTGGTCATTCTGATCCTTTTTATCTTAGGATGCTTTTATCTAATTTTATCTCTTTGACCACAGCCAAGTACTGTTCAATAGTTTGTACAGTCCACTGTAGAATCAACTGTAAATGTTGGTAGCCTTTTATTAGAATAATTGCATTTTTCCTTATCTTAATTAACTGTAATTTTAGAATTACTGTATTTTCCTTATTTTAACTAATTATAATTTTGTATTTTATTTGCTGGTCAATGACCAAATAAGGAATTGATTGATTGATAGGAGGTAAGTGTTTATATTTCTAATTTTGTAATATCAGACTTTTAGCTGTTAAAGGAGTGCAGGGAATCCATCTCCCCTCCCATTTGTTACCTTGCATGAAACAGGTAAATAGTTTAAAAGAGCATGTGCATCCATGAGCATTTAAGACTTACCTGTACAAAATGTATCCATGTAATAACCTCTTCTCCAAAAGAAGCTATTACTTACTGTAAATGAAGCATTTGCCATAATGCACTGCCAGCAATTTGCTGAATTTGAAAAATGCTCATTAAAGAGGCACTGCAATGTCCAACAGATGAAACAACTTTGTTGAATAAGGCACAGGCTAAAATCCAGAGTTATGACAGGTAGACGCCAAAGTGATTTACTGATTAGGCATTTTGTGCTGGTGCCCACAGCAGTTTCTCAAATTCCCAAATGTTGCCACAAGTCCAGAAGAGTCAGGGACACCAAATTAGGGCAATGAACAAGCTCTACATTCTTTGGCAGCCACTATCCAAATGCCCTAAGTTGCCTATCCCTATAATGCAATGAAAAGGAAGGAATCTGACTGAATGCACACACACCACCACCACTACCAAGAACTAATAGCCATGGAAGGCATTGTATGTTCTTTTATCATCAAAAGTTACAACCAGAAACTTCATTAGGATGAATATCACAAGGTAGATAGGGATGAACATCTGCATTTGTTTCACACATCAAAACTTGCTTACATGCATGACTTTCTCTCACAGAATCAGAGCAAAAGCATCGTTTATTACATTTACTTCTATTTCTGAAATTATCTACAGGTAGTTTGGATGATCCTTCCTATCACAGAACAGTTATCAGTATAATTCAAAAGAGTGTTCCAGAACCATCTCAGAAAGCCATTATAGGTTATTTTGAAATAATTACTCCAAGTAAACACAAATCTCACTGAAAAATTAAAATTAAAAGATCCTATAATACCCTAAGCATAATCATGACCATCTGCTTTAAGCCCTCAAACTTCCAATCTCTAGTGTTTCAACTTAATCAACATTTCTTATTTCTTTAGTTTCTTCTGTCCTAATTCTCTCAAAAATTAAGTGAGGCCAGAAGAATGGCAGGACAGCTGAGCTTGCTCATAAAATTCACTATTGAATTTTATAGTTCAAAGATGAACTCCCTACATCTTTATGAAGAATGGAAACATTGTAAAACAATCCCCTCTTCTCATACCAGGTATCACAGTCAATTTAGTTATAACTCCCTTCCAGTATATCAAAAGTTGTTGAAAGATTCAAGTTTGATTAAAATTTATCAATCCTTTATTCTCTCACAAACATCAGTGGATCTTTTAAACAGATACTGCTTACAAGGATATGATTTTTCTTATTCATTTACACATCTATATTCATACATTAAAATAAACCTTATACCAAGCAGTTTCAGATCAATTTACACATTACCTTTGTGTGACAAGTGGTAATTATACATTACCACTTGCTGTGACAAAGCTGTTTTGCTGTTGTCTGCTCCCTCATTGAGGCATCCCACAGCGATTAATAAATACATTGCAATGTGGGTTGCCCTTGTAATGTGGGTAATTCGCACAATAGGGAAAGTGGCAGTGGGCTAAAGGAGAAAAAACAAATAGCTCCATAGATAGGATGGGCTGGTCTCCAGAAATCCAGTGTCTGAATTTGGCCCATTTCAGATTCTATCATACTCCACCATTACAATTGCATGCATGGTAACCCGCTGAAGCAATCAGATGTAGAAGACCCAAGCCATGAGATACAAAGAATACTTTACTGCTAAGCAAAATTCTAAAATATTTCAAACAGTTCTTCAGGGGAAACTGAAGTTGATCATATCTCAATGTATCAAGCTGAGATTTGCAGACATTCCCCCAAAAATACAACCCCTTTGCATGAGATGTGATTAAACCAATAAGTATCTAACAGCAGTTTCTTGTTTTTCTGAACCAGGAACTACAGTTACCAACTTCTGAACAGGACATGTTATGATCAAATTCAAACTAGTATATAATCTCCAGGATTGCTCTGAAGTTAGCAAACTTAGTATATTAGCTCAAATTAAACTGACAGCTATGGTTAGGGGTTTCTGAGTCCAACTGCTGCATGCCTTGTGTGGGAAAAGGCTTGCACAAATCCTAAAAGGCTTGCACAAATCCTAACAATCCTAACACGGTAACATACAGACACTAGAGCATGGCCTCTGTAAGATTTCTTAGGTACCTTTGAACAATGCAAATTTTCAGGGTCTTAATGCTGCTTTCTGCTATCAAGAGCAAACCTGCTTCAGGAGCTAAGTCCAGAATTGGCTCCAACTCAATTTGCTCAGAAGAAGAAACTGAATTCTTCTGTTAAAAATACATAAAGCAGCTAAATGGGCAACTGAGGTCCCCTAACCTGATGCTCCTTTCAGTGGACAGAGAAGGCATGACAGAGATCACAGGTTACTGCATAACCTGGCCTGTCCTCTCCCTTCTCCACCCACCAGTGTGCCCTGTTTTCTCCATCTCTTTTCAGCCTTTGAATTATTAAAAAAAATGTTTGGACTCTACTATTATGCCTTGTCATGGGTTTTAGATTTTATCCTTATTTTAATTATATACTTTATGATTTGAACTTTTACTGTTAGAAGCTGAAAGAGTCAGTCTTCATTGAATGTTACATAAAGATTAGAAAGAAAGACAGACCTTCCAATCTGGATTTAAGAGACCTATCTGGCTTGGTATAAACAGCATACTACTAAACAGACATTCCTTGCAGAATTTTGTAGAACCTGCAATTGATTCTTACCTTGTCTTGGTTAGCCTTATTCTTGTAACATAAATTTCCAATTAAACGAATTAGATGTGCTTTAAAGCCCACAGCTGGGTGAGACTTTTGCTCTTGCCCTGTTGCAGAATGAGTCGCTGTGAAGATGTTTGTGTTCTGTTTCCCAGAAAGATGTACAAGTTGCAAAGTATCTATTCATTAATAATTATAGAGAACAAATAATTATAGAGAACATTATAGAGAACATTATAAAAGTTTTTTAAAAAATAAGTATCACAGACATTATAATGGTGATTAAGTTTTATTCTGCAGTTATCAACAGCTAATTTAAAAGGGAATTCATTTGAATCCTACTGCAGCTGAAAGAAACATTAACATCCAGAATACTCTGAATAGTAGAATAAAAAGGAAGGGTAGCATGTGAGTATATGATATTTCTCCTGGATCATGTTCCCCAGCAGAGGACATACAGGAGTATCCTGCCGTGCATAGCAGAGGCAATATAGCCTCATGATTAGTAGCCACTGGCAGCCTCCATAAATGTATTTAAGCCCTTCTTAAAGTTGTACAAGGGATGCGGTGGTGCAGTGGGTTGAGCTGCTGGGCTGGTTGACAGAAAGGGTGACAGTTCAAATCTGCAGATGGGGTGAGCTCCCGTACTCTGTCCAAGCTCCTGCCAACCTTGCAGTTCAAAAGCATGCAAATGCAAGTAGATAAAAAGGTACCACTTTGGTGGGAAGCTAATAGCGTGTTCCATGGACTTTGGTGTTTAGTCATGCTGGCCACATGACCACAGAAACTGTCTGCGGGCAAATGCTGGCTCCCTCAGCTAGGAAATGGAGATGAGCACCCCCCAAGAGTCAGACATGACTGGACATTAATGTCATGGGGAAACCTTTTTAAAGTTGTACAAGTTGGTGCCCATCCCCATATTTTGTGGTAGCAAATTGCACAGCTTAACTATGCACTGAGTGAAAAAGTTTCTTCCTTTTATTTATCCTGAATATCCCACCACTGAGCTTCATTAGATGGCCTGGGTCATAAGGAAAGAGATGACTGAGAGTTTGACTATCTCTGATCCAAAAGAAGACAAAACAAAGAGATGCATTAAGCCTCCTTGTATGGGCATCCAATTATGAACCAGAATTCTAGAGAAACCTGGCTTACTCATGAGCAGCATATGTACCTGCATAGCACCTTCTTACTCCCACCTGGCTCTCCAAACCAGAAAGGGCAGCTTATGAATATTACACTCAAAGCCAGGAATTGTAAATTTAAAACAAACCCTGAATTGTTATTCTGGCTTATCTGGAGAGTAACAAACTGGGAGCTGAGTTTGAACATAATGTAATTATTTTCTGCTGGTAAGGTCCTGCCTTATTTAGCTGTGCTGAGGGGAAACAATGTGAGAGTGAAACTGGGTTTGTGTCTACCACATCCCACCATGTCCTTCTCCTCTTGAAGTTACTCAACATATGTGAGAAAAACATATGTGTGAAGCAGCTCACAGAATTCTTCCAAAACATCAGTAAAGTTGGTAGGACTCCTTTCACAGAAACTCTCCCTTCTGTTTAGAGATTACTTTGGAGTATTTAGTCCTGTTTGGGTGGATGTTGAGAGACTTGTGTTAATGTTTCAACTCCAGCTTGCTTTATTCAGTGTTCTTACTTTACTCCTGTTCTTACTTTAATTGTTATTTTTATTTGTTATTCTGTTTGGCATACTGTAAGAATGTTTACCTATAATATATTATAATAAAACAAAGAATAAAGTACTTCCAGTTCTTACTTGGTACAAAGATGGTCATTCAAGCAACATGTCTCAAACCATTTAGATCCAAGAAATAGCCAGCACTATGTATTTTCCCCAACAGCATATACATTTGTTTTTACTTCATGTATTTATGTTATTGTTTTTATTTTGACTTTCTGCAAAAACAACAAAGTCTCCACACAAAACTTAAAAACAATAAAGTGTGACATCATGAAAACATTTACTCTATCAGTTAAAGTATTAAAGCATAAAAGTCATCAAAAGCATTAAACAACAATAAAAAATAACATAAACGGCCAAGTTAAAGGTAGAAAAGGTGAAAATTGATTGTAATCTCAAAGGGAGTGTATTCTACAATTTTGGAGTGATGTAGGGGTAAGTCTTCCCTGCCCATTAAGTAGGTTTCTACAATGGCTGAAACAATATGCAGATTGTCAGCATGCCTCTGGGGATTCTGGGACTTGCAGTAACCTTTCTAAGTGACTCCTAGCTCAGATCACAAACTGCTTTTAAAAGGCTGCCAGATTTCAATGCGGCAGGGAGATGATCCTAATCTAGAAACACAAACCCAACACTCTCTTGTGTGTCTAGAACCATCTGGATCCCCATCACTGGGATAGTACTGCTGAGAGAAAATAAAGAACTTAAGAAAGTATTTGATAAGTAGCCTCCCCTAAAAAAAAAAAAAGTATGGCGGCAAAAAAGAAAAAAGATTTTGCAACATTTAACTATTGTCTTTTCTCTTTTATCAATATGCAGTTTTAACTGCCAAGTTTCCATTGTTAAATATATTTTCAAGCAGTACACAAAGCAGTACTTTCACTAAGCTATTCAATTTTAAAAGTGTGGATTTCCTACTTACTAACAGTCATTTTGAGCAAATCAGGACACGCCTGCAAGCACTCCAGTTGTCCAACATGTGATGTCATTTCACACAAAAGATCAAGCAGCTGTATTGTGACTAGCGCTTCCTATGAGAAGAAGGCTAAGAGTTTGAAACCAAACAAAGTTCCCCCACTTCCCCAGAAATATTAAGCTACAATAAAAACATCAAGAATTCAGTATCCTAATAACATATCTTCCACTTCTTAAAAACAGAAATTTCCAGCTCCTTAGGATGGAAAAATAAGGATGACTACTAAAATCTCAAGAGCCAAAAACTTGCTATTTTCATAAAAATGAACACACTGGGCTACAAATATCTTATTCAGGTCAAAATCATAAATGTAGTATTAACATATCCATATTATTTATTCAGCTGGAGAACAACTTCTTACCTAGCTCCAGTAGTACATACAACTTTTGAATTTAATTAGGGATTGCACTGACATACCCCTGTATCATTTGGATTAAACTACCACATTCCCAAGATCTTTTCTAACCAAGAAGTGTTAATCTATACCAGGGGTTCCTAAACTACAGCCCACAGGCTACATGCAATTCCCAAGGTCTTTCCAAACAACTTGTTTACTGCTATCACCCTCAAGGCATTTTCCCTCAGATACACATTGTTCTTCCTGCCTCAAGCAGCACCATCTACTGCTGTTTCTCCTGTCCCCCCCCCCTTTTTTTAACAAAAATCACAATAGAAACACTGTTTCTTCTGGCCTCCATGGTTCCTTCTGTTAGCACCTCTTGGTCTTATCTTCCATACTAGCATTTGGCCATTCTGGGTGCTTTGCTAGCCAGCAGAGCTCAGGTACACATACCACTCAGCTTTTTCATTCCCCTTTGCCATTCGTTACCATGTTGAGGGCTATATGTAGAATTAGAGAATTATACATGAATTATATGAACACGTACCAACTATGGAATGTGCTCCCCAGAGAGGTCCACCTGGCGCAGACGTTATACTGTTTCCAGTGCCAGGTAAAGACCTTTTCATTCAACCATCATTTTAATAATCAGGGTTTTAGAAGTTTTAAGATTTTTTCTTCCTCTCCACAGTCACATTTTCTATTCTTTTCCTCTTTTTTCTTTTCTCTTAGTTCATGATGTGTTGTTTTATATTGTTTTAATAATTGAGGTTTTATTATTGTACTACTGTAATTTTCCTCTTCATGGATCACTGCCTTGTCGTGGCGAAGGGGCTTGCGTAACTCAATGAAGCTATGAGCTATGCCGTGCAGGGCCACCCAAGACAGCCAGGTCATAGCAGAGAGCTCTGACAAAACGTGACTCACTGGAGAAGGAAATGGCAACCCACTCCAGTATCTTTGCCATGAAAACCCCATGGACAGTACCAAAAGGCAAAAAGATATGATGCCGGAAGATGAGCCCCTCAGGTCGAAAGGTGTCCAATATGCTACTGGGGAAGAGTGGAGGGCTAGTACTAGTAGCGCCAGAAAGAATGAAGCGACAGGGTCAAAGCCGAAAGGACACTCAGTTGCTGATGTATCTGGAGGTGAAAGGAAAGTCCGATGCTGCAAAGATCAATACTCCATAGGAACCTGGAATGTAAGATCCATGAATCAAGGCAAGCTGGATGTGGTCAAACAAGCCTGAACATCGACATCTTAGGAATCAGTGAACTAAAATGGACAGGAATGGGTGAATTTAACTCAGATGACCATCAGGTATACTATTGTGGGCAAGAATCCCTCAGAAGAAATGGAGTAGCTTTCATAGTCAATAAAAGAGTAGGAAAAGCAGTACTGGGATACAGTCTCCAAAACGACAGAATGATCTCGGTTCAAATCCAAGGAAAACCATTCAATATCACAATAATCCAAGTATATGCCCCAACCACTGGTGCTGGAGAGGCTGAAGTTGACTGGTTCTATGAAGGCCTACAACACCTTCTAGAATTAACACCAAAAAATGATGTCCTTATCATCATGGGGGATTGGAATGCTAAAGTAGGAAACCAAAAGATAGCCAGAATAACAGGCAAGTTTGGCCTTGGAGTACAAAATGAAGCAGGGCACAGGCTAGTAGAATTTTGTCAAGAGAATACGATGGTCATAGCAAACACTCTTTTCCAACAACCCAAGAGATGACTCTACACATGGACATCACCAGATGGTCAACACAGAAATCAGACTGACTATGTGCTCTGCATCCAAAGATGGAGAACAATTGAATGCAGAGAAAGATACAAACAATTGAATGCAGAATTCCAGAGAATAGCTAGAAGAGATAAGAATGCCTTCTTAAATGAACAGTGAAAATAAACAGAAGAAAACAATAGAATAGGGAGGATCAGAGATCTCTTCAAGAAAATTGGAGATATGAAGGGAACATTTCATGCAAAGATGGGCATGATAAAGGACCAAAATGGCAGGGATCAACTAGAGGCAGAAGAGATTAAGAAAAGGTGGCAAGAGTACACAGAAGAACTATACAAGAAAGAGCTTAATGTCCCTGATAACCATGATGGGGTGGTCACTGACCTCGAGCCAGACATCCTGGAATGTGAAGTCAAATGGGCCTTAGGAAGTCTGAGCAACAACAAAGGTCAGTTTACATTCCGATCCCAAAGAAGGGCAACGCCAAAGAATGTTCAAACTACCGCACCATTGCACTCATTTCACACGCTAGCAAAGTTATGCTCAAAATCCTACAAACTAGGCTCCAGCAGTATGTGGACCGAGAACTCCCAGAAGTACAGGCAGGATTTCGAAGAGGGAGAGGAACTAGAGATCAAATTGCCAACATACGCTGGATCATGGAGAAAGCTAGGGAGTTCCAGAAAAATATCTACTTCGCTTCATTGACTATGCTAAAGCCTTTGATTGTGTGGATCACAACAAACTGTGGCAAGTTCTTAAAGAGATGGGAATACCAGACTATCTTATTTGCCTCTTGACAGTGAGAACTGGACACGGAACCACTGATTGGTTCAAAATTGAGAAAGGAGTTCTGCAAGGCTGTATACTGTCGCCCTACCTATTTAACTTATATGCAGAGCACATCATGAGAAAGGCGGGGCTAGATGAATCACAAGTTGGAATTAAGATTGCCAGGAGAAATATCAACAACCTCAGATATGCAGATGATACCACTCTCATGGCAGAAAGTGAAGAGGAACTAAAGAGCCTCTTGACGCGGATGAAGGAGGAGAGTGCAAAAGTCGGCTTGAAACTCAACATTAAGAAAACTAAGATCATGGCATCCGGTCCTCTCACTTCCTGGCATGTAGATGGGGAAGAAATGGAGGTAGTGAGAGATTTTATTTTCCTGGGCTCCAAGATCACCGCAGACGGGGACTGCAGCCAAGAAATCAAAAGACGCTTGCTCCTGGGCAGGAAAGCTATGGCAAATCTAGACAGCATACTAAAAAGCAGGGACATCACCCTGCCAACAAAAGTGCGTATAGTCAAGGCTATGGTTTTCCCAGTTGCAATGTATGGCTGTGAAAGCTGGACCATAAGGAAGGCTGAGCGCCAAAGGATTGAGGCCTTTGAATTATGGTGCTAGAGGAAACTCCTGCGAGTCCCTTGGACCGCAAGGCGATCAAACCAGTCAGTGCTAGAGGAGATCAACCCAAGACTGCTCTTTAGAAGGCCAAATACTGAAGATGAAACTCAAATACTTTGGCCACCTAATGAGAAGGAAGGACTCCCTGGAGAAGAGCCTAATGTTGGGAACAATAGATGGCAAAAGAAAAAGGGGATGGCAGAGGATGAGGTGGCTAGATGGAGTCACTGAAGCAGTTGGTGTGAGCTTAAGTGGACTCTGGGGGATGGTGGAGGACAGGAAGGCCTGGAGGAATGTTGTCCATGGGGTCGCGATGGGTCGGACACGACTTCGCGACTAACAACAACATTGTAATTTTATATTGTGTATGCCATCCTTAGCACTTGTTGGAAAGATGGGATATAAATCTTTTAAATAAATAAATAAATAAATAAATAAATAAATAAATTTGTGAAAGGAATGTAAAACAGCTGAGTGAATGGGTAGAGGAGCTGTTTGCCTGACCTTCTGTGCTTTCTGACTCAGAATGGATTGAGAATCTTACCTTATCAGCTTCATTTGTTGCAGAAGCCAATTTCAGCACAGCATGACATTTCTCCTCAAAACAGCATGCAAGAAATCTGGCAATTTCTTTATTCATGACTGAATCATTTTCATTCATTTCTGGTAATATTAATTCTAAGAACTTAGTCCTGGAATGAAAAAGCACACCTTGCTTGCTGACATTGACATAGCTTGGAATAACTGAAGACTGCAGAGACAGCACAGCTATCATCAGTTACCAGTACAAAACAATGCATGGCCCACATAATGACTGAATAGTTTAAAGCATTAATCCTTTATTTTTCAAGACCAAGGCCTGTCTTATATTCCAAAATGCAATACATTTCCACTAATTTTTTTTAATATGGGGAAGGTAATTCTATGCTCCCTACACACATTTATGTGTTTGTTCCTTAATATGTATATTACACATTCAAACAAATATATTCTTTTTTCCCTTCTCCCTCTGTCCTTCCATCATATATTTTTTCTTTTCTTTCCCTCCAAACTGGTACAGCTATCTTAAGTAGGGTGGCTATAAGCATAGCAATCATTAGGGAAACTAGCAACCCAAGAACCAAGGACCAATTTTGTTGCTACTTTGCTTCATTTTACATTTCTAGCACTTTTGCCAAAACTAAAAAGGGCAGTTGACATTTTAAATCTACCAACTGTTTGATATAAAACCAGCAGGAACTTTAAAAGTTGCACAATGCATGAAAAAATTAATAGGACATCTTTTGAATATTCACTGTATTAATAGCCAAGAGAGCCTTGGCAACTGGGTGCTTTAAAAATGAATTAAATAAATAAATCAGTATCATAGTTCCTCCCAGACCCATTTCAGACAGATGTCTCAGAAGAATACCAAGGCTGAAGATCTAGTTGAAAAACTCCTTCAGTCAATGAGAGATCTAGCAAAACTGAAAGAGACAACTTCCCCTGACCAGTTTCAAGTATAGATTGACTTCCACAGAACCGAAACAATTTCTGACCCATAACTGGGCCTGAAGCATTATTAAAATAGATAATTAGCATCATCCAGGAATCCTAAACTTGCTCATTCTCTAGCAACTTGCCAACCACCTTCGATCATAATACATGCAGACATAATGAAAACAAACAGCCATGTGAAATAATTATTTTCATCTAATCTTCACTGAGAAACAATTTCCACATTGCCCTTTTAATGATGGTACAAATGTATTCATGCAAGATTAAGTGAGTGACAGTCAGGTTAGTGAAAGAGATATCTGTCATGTAACTTGAGCAGCAAAGTCGCTGTAGCATTCTATCCTTTCAAATGGGCCTGACAAATACAGTTCTCTCATTCAATACAGAACACACTATAACAATTACATCTGATTAATATGGACAGAGCAGTTCTTGGGAAACAAAACAGCTTAACTGTACATTATTACAAGCATATTACATTATGATGAGCACTGGACATTGGGGTATATTTCCAATGCACAGGGGAAAAGAAAGTGGCATGGAAGAGATGTTAGCCTTTATAACCAAAGTCTTGGAGGAAGAGTTTGGCTGACTGTTGCGAAATAAACTGAAAGCTGCAAATATTAATGTTATCCAACTGCAAAAGCATAACTGGGTAAGTAAACTGTAATTTTTAATTAGAGAAACCAATATTTTTCAGCATGTATCTTTTCCTTCTTTTTTTTTAACCTCTGTTTACAGAAAGTGTTTGGAAGATCCAGCTTACCATAGAAGACAGCATTTGCATCTATTTGTTAAGGTCAAGCTGTTTTCTCACCCACCTCAATACCGCATCTGTCCTTTTCTACCCATATGACTCAGTCAGCTGCAAAGGATACCTAAGTAAGGCTGTCACCCTTGTGGTGAAATGTATCCCTTTTTGTCTCCATTTGAGACAATAAGACTCCTATGGTCTAGTTTACAAAGTCAAATTTTTGGGCCAACAAATGGCC
Organism: Varanus komodoensis; assembly: GCF_004798865.1. NCBI lineage: Eukaryota > Metazoa > Chordata > Lepidosauria > Squamata > Varanidae > Varanus > Varanus komodoensis. Next base: position 3,365,873 of record NW_025336334.1, on the reverse strand, counting down.
ATCATTAAATTTTACTGCCACTAACCCCATTTTCCTACCTTGGTCTCTGCCCACAGGGACAATCTGCTGTATATAACTAGAATTCCACAATTTAAAAAAATGAGTTCTATAATGAGAAATTATATAACAAAGTTTAACTTAGTTTTACTTTAATATTAAGCAATATTATTTATTTAATTAATTAATTTAAACCCTTTATATCCCGTCACCACATGCCTCGGCATCTCGAGATGGCTTACAAACGTAGAATATTACTTTTCTTCTACTGCACTACATATATAAAGGAAAACCTTCTACCTTCAACACAGGTGAACAGTAAAAGAAGCAATTTAATCATGCAGACAACAATTGCCATGAAAACAGTCAGAAGTTACAGTGAATTTATCCTGAACTAAAATCAGTTTGGCTCCCTTTCTCATCTATCTGATTTCACAAGACCAATTAAGTGTTTCCATTTCTTGCTAACAAACCTGAGAACCTGGGACAGTTAGGTTCCAAGGCTTATAGCATGATTAGTGCTAAACATAGTTTCTTCTTATGTCTGTAAAGAGATGAAAGTCTGGGTAAAATTATAGCCCCCTTCCACAATATTCTAATATCAAAAGAGTGCACTTGATCACCACTTACGCATTGCAACATACTCCTTTTTGTATGTTTGCTTTTTTCTATGCTGAATTTGCATGTGAGGGTATAGACACAAACTCTTATCACCATTTGTAAAAACACTGATTATGTTTCTCTTTTGTTATTAGGTGAAACAGAGCTGATCTTGTTTTCTGCATATCTGCTCTGTATTCCTTTCTTTCCCCCTTAACTATTAAATGATGGTACACATTGGACCATAAAAAGCAGCAGGGTGCAGTTGTTATGAAAAATCATCAAAAGCATAAAATCTTCCCTTTATCATCTATTTCACTCTTTCTCTCTGCAATTCTATAAAAAGTAAGGGCGCCAACCTGGATTCTGCAACTCCTATCTAAATCCCTGCCAGTTGTGGCTAAACTGTAATGTTAACCAACCAATTTAAAACCATTACTGACATAGAAACATGTATTTAGAGATTCTGTGCCAACTATGAAACCACAGGGTTTTTTTCAAATCATGTGAACAGGATACTCTTATATGGAATGCTAAATGCTAAAACCCACATTGGTTTTTGGGGTTACCTTTCTTGATTGCTCAGTTTGGCATACATGGCATTGACCAACTCCGGGCACTTCAGCAAATGGTTGGTAACAATCAAGAACCTGAAAGGAGAGAAAGAATTGCTCTTGGTTACAAGAAAACTGCAAAGTTAGCTACTTTGCACTTTATTAATTCAGTTCACACTAGTATTTTACAATAGTTGGTCATTAATGAAGCTATATTTATGTAAAATTTTTGTATGCCATCCCTTATGCATGGCATCTCGGGACGGCTTACAATCATTAAAACAACAACAATAGAACAGCTATAAATAACAATTAACCAAAAATACAATTAAATAAGTTAAATAAAATCGAATGTTAAACATTAAATTTTTAAACTAGTTTTTAAAATAACAGTTAAATAAAAAGGTTTTAACCTGGCGCCGAAAAGAATATAAACTCAGAGCCAGATGCACCTCTCTGGGGAGCGCATTCCATATTCCATAGGTATGTATGTATGTATGTATGTATGTATTTATTTATTTATTTATGTGAAACACTTATATGCCACCCCATTCACAAAAGCCCTGGGGCAGCTTCCAATGCAAATAAATAACTTTACAATTACATAAAAATACATAAAAATCTGGAGACATCCCGACATAAATATAAAATCAATCAATAAATTCAACAATTAAAATGACGTTTAAATAGAAAGGTCTTGGCCTGGCGCTGAAAAACAAATAACGACAGCTCCAGGCGGACCTCTCTGGGGAGCGCATTCCATAAGTGGGGCGCCACCACAGAGAAGGCCCTCCTCTGGGTACTCACCCTCCTAATATCTTTCACGGAGGGTTCCCAGAGAAGAGCCTCTGCCGCCGATCTCAAGGGGCGGGAGGGCAGATATGGACACAAGCGCTCCTTTAGATAACCAGGTCCCAAGCCGTTAAGGGCTTTATAGGTGATAACCAGCACCTTGAATTGGGCCCGGACTTCAATGGGAAGCCAGTGAAGCTGATGGAAGACTGGGGTTATATGAGAACAACGCCCAGTCCCCGTCAGCAACCTGGCAGTTCTATTTTGCACCAACTGAAGTATCCGGACCGTCTTCAAGGGCAGCCCCACGTAGAGCGCATTACAGAAGTCTAATCAGGAAGTTACCAATGCATGTGTCACTGTCGCCAGGCAATCGTTCTCCAGGTAGGGACACAGCTGATGGATCAGCCAAAGCTGAAGGAAAGCACTCCTCACCAGTGCTGTCACCTGAGCGTCTAACGATAGCTCTGGGTCGAGGAACACTCCCAAGCTATGAACACTGTCCTTAGAGGGAGTGCAACCCCATTCAGGACAAGGTCCAGGTCCCCTACCCCGAAGCCTGACTCACCTACCAACAGGACCTCCATCTTGTTTGGATTGAGCTTCAGTTTATTGGCCCTCATCCAGCCAATTACGTCGGCCAGGCACTGGTTCAGTACAGCCACTGGTTCAGTACAGCCACTGCCTCACCTGGATTGGTTGAGAAAGAGAGGTAGAGCTGGGTATCATCACCGTACTGATGATTCCACAGCCCACACCTCCTAATGACCTCTCCCAGCGGTTTCGTGTAGATGTTGAATAGCAAGGGGGGCAAAATGGATCCATGGATCCAAGGGGAGCAAAATAGCTGCCATGGCGCAGAACCATAGTCCACCAGCACCACCTTCTGGAATCGGCCATTGCGATAGGAGCAGAACCACTGCCAAGCAGTGCCTCCTACTCCCAATCCCACCAGCCTATCCAGAAGGATACCATGGTCGATGGTATTGAAAGCTGCTGAGAGGTCCAGGAGGACCAACAGGGACGCACTCCCCCTGTCTCTCTCCTTGCACAGGTCATCATACAGGGCGACCAAGGCAGATTCAGTACCATACCCGGGTCTGAAGCCGGACTGAAATGGGTCCAGATAATCAGTCTCATCCAAGAGTGCCTGGAGTTGTCCCGCCACCACCCACTCTAACACCTTGCCCAGGAACGGGATGTTGGCCACCAGTCTATAATTGGTGGCCATCTCTGGATTCAGAGATGCCTTCTTTAGGACTGGCTGGACTACCGCCTTCTTTAAAGGGGCAGGTACCCAGCCGTCCCTCAGAGAGGCGTTGACAACCTGCAGGATCCAGGCCCCTATCCCGTGCTTGGCTTTGTTAAGGAGCCAAAATGGGCAAGGGTCCAATAAGCAGGTGGTGGGACATACTTGTCCAAGCACCTTGTCCACATCATCAGGCCGCAATAACTGGAACTCATCCATCAATTTTGGACCAGACGGCAACATTAGCACCTCCCCTGAAGGCTCTGAATCAGTAGTGGAGTCCAGCTTGTGACAAATCTGAGCGATTTTCTCCTTAAAATGCTTGGCAAAGTCATCACAGCGGGCCATCGAGGGCGGTACAGGATCTTCCTTGGGGCCCAGATGAACCAGCCCCTGTACCACCCGGAAGAACTCCGCTGGATGGCATTGTGAGGAGGCAATGGAAGCGGAGAAGGATTTCTTTTTCGCCACCCTCACCGCTACAGCATAGGCTCAATATTGAGCTCTCAAGTGTGTTCGGTCAGATTCATCCCGTGATTTCCCCCACCTATGCTCTAGACCTCTCCCAACCCGCTTCATCGCCTGTAATTCAGGTGTATACCAGGGGGATGAACGGGCTCTGCCAGGTGGGAGAGGACGCTTAGGAGCAATTGTGTCAATAGCCCTGGTCATTTTCCCATTCCACAGTTCCACCACAGCATCGACAGGAGCACCAGCTTTATCAACTGGAAAATCCCCCAGGGCCTTCAGGAATCCATCTGGATCCATCCGGTTCTGGGGAAAGACCAACACAATCGGGTCCGCACCCTTACAGAGGGAAAGGCCACTCTCGAGCTCAAACCTCACAAGGAAGTGATCTGACCATGACAGGGGAGTCAGACATAAATTCCTCACCCTCAGATCCCCCTCTTCCTGCCCCATTGAGAAAACCAGGACCAGAGTGTGTCCACGTTCATGGGTCGGACCGATGACATGTTGAGACAGCCCCATAGCCGTCATAGAGGCTATGAAGTCCTGAGCCGCCCCCAGTTAGAACTGTCTCGGTGTGGAGATTAAAGTCCCCAGGACCAACATCCTGGGAGTCTTCAACACCAGGTCTGATACGATCTCCGTCAGCTCAGGCAGGGAGACTGCTGGGCAGAAGGGTGCATGGTACACCAACAGAATCCCCAATCTGTCTCAGTTGCCCAACACCAAAGAGAGGCACTCTAGACCTGGCCTCGAGAGAACAGAAAGCCCTGTGAGGGAGAAGGAAGCTCGGTAACCTAAAACGACCCCTCCTCCCCTCCAGACATGGCCGGTGCTGGACCAGATACCTGGGCCATGAGAGAGGGAGACATCCCCCCCTCTCCCGCCCAAGTCTCTGTGATGCAAGCCAGGTTGGCCCCCTCATCCACAATTGTGGATGAGGGATGATTTATTATGGACCAACCTGGCATTAAGCAACAACACCGACAGGCCCGGGGGGTGGTTGAGAAGCCTACCTGGAACCCTCCGGCTGGGGGAAGAACCAGAAGGAGGAACAGGTGTCAACCATCTGTCCCTCCTTCTTCTACATGGACTCGTTAGACACCCAACCCCATAACGGCCATTGTCCATGACCACCCCAATGGTGGCGCCCACGCACCCCAGGCAACCCCATAACCATAGCCGGAGATGAATCCATTAAAAATTAGACTAAAAGCACGTTAAAAATCCTTAAAAACTCCCCCTCAACCACCCAGTACAAAATTACAATTTACAATTCCCACCAGCCAGCCAACTAACAAAGTCCCTGGCCAGCCCAGCCCCCGCATGGTCCCAAACGGTTCCAAATGGCGACGACCGCCCTTAGGCCATCGCCCTTCGACTGCCAGGCCGAGGTCTCCAGCTCCGGCCACGTCCAGCGAGATATGCCAGTGGCTCGTCCCCGTGCCCTGCCCCCAATCCGGTGTATCTCTCACCCATGCCGGTGGGGGAGGGGGCAAGGGTGGCCCCACAGCACTCGCCAGCAAGTTGGCATCCCCGGTGTCTGTCCACGGGCAATATCTGGCCCGCAGTCTGGCTGCAGCGTCCTCCAGCCCCCGGGTCCAGCGATGGCCGCCATCAGCAGCATCAGCTGTCCCAGGTCTGGCAGGTGCGCTTGCGGAGTCCTCGGCGGCGGCACGGCACGGCGGCAGGTGGTGATGGGGATGCCCAGTTCTGGCCCCGGCCCAGCCGTCTCTGGCGAGATATGCCAGCAGCTCATCCCCGCCCCCCGCCCCCAGTCCAGCGTAGCTCTCACCCACGCCAGTGGGGGAGAGGGCAAGGGTGGCCACAACGTAATGTTTACATTGAACATTATAGGGAAATTTGACTTGGCTCATGACCAATTTGGGTTGCAACCAGAGTTGTGGAATGGATTAAGTTCGTGAGCCAAGGTGCCACTGTAGTTCCAGGGGTTGTAACCTCATAGAAGAGTTGTTCAAACCCCTTGATCATTCAGTTGGTCTTTCTTGCTCCTTTTCCAACACTATCTATCTGTCAATCCATCCATCCATCCATCCTTTATTTGGTCATTGACCAGCCAATAAAACACAAAATTGCAATTAGTTAAAATAAGGAAACTCTTTTCTGCTCCTTCTCCAACTCTATAATTAATAGCCTTTTTGAAACGTCATGTTAAAACTGTAAACAATATTCCAAGTGTACAAGAGATTTAGATATGCACAGTACAATAATTGCAAATTAATTTTTATTTTCTCTCTTTTCTTCCCCATTTATTTTTTTTAGACAAAAGAACCCATAAATGCAATACATCACAACAATAATAACAAAAACACAAAAATTAAAGTAAATAATAAAGTGCCCCCACTTTCCCGGAGACCAATGCTACCACCATTCACATACTGTAACAATTAATAATACTTCAATTATTTCCATATCCCCTCCAGAAATTCATATAATCTTGACTGGGTTTACAGCCTTTGCCTTCTATCAGTACTGCTTTTACAAAATCTTCCCAAATTACATTATATTTATTTGCTTTCATTAACTCTCTTTTAATTTTTATTTCTGTCATCAACTTATCATTAATTACCATGTTTCATATTTCATTATACCACTCATGCCTTTGCAAAACCCAATTCTAATATTTAACTATCACTAGCTTAACTGCCATTATCATACTTACAATCAATTCTTTCTTAGCTTCATTTATATCTTGTTTTTCTATCAACAGTAATAACACCATTCTTGGTGACATTTCTAAGTCTAAATCTAAAATTTCTCCAATTTCCTTAAATACCATAATCCAAATATTTTGTATATTTTTACATATGTTTATAAGTTCCGATCTCTTTACCACATCTCCAACATATATTAGAATATTTGTCATCAATTTCATTTAACTTAACTGGTGTTAAATACCATCTGTATATCACCTTGTATCCATGCTCTTTAATTCTCACTGACATATTCTTATATACTCTTCTATTCCAAATATTCTTCCAGTCCTTGTCTTTTTTTTCACCTACATCCATTTCCCAAATTGATTTTAAACTTTTTGTCTGATCCCCTAACTCCATTAATATCCTATAGATTTTGGCAATTCTTCCTTTACTTGTGTATTCTTCCTCAGTCTCACATTCTTTTAGGATCGTTTTAAATTTTGTTAATTGCCTTTCTTCCTCTTTAAATTCATCCTCCATCTTTATCAATTTTTCTAATTGAATTAGATTTAACCAATTTAATTTAACCCCTGGCAATATACTCCTTCATTGTGATATCTTTTGTATCTTATTTTTCCAGTCTTCCCATATATATATATGGTTATTTTTTAATTTAGTTTTCCAATCCTTTAATTCTATTTTTGGGAATTTCTCCATTTCGACCACTGGTTTAACGGAGAAGTTCCCGGGATTAACTGTTGTCTCCATTTTTCCCATACTTCCATCGTATTTTTTAAAAGGAATTTTGAATTCTCTTAATAATCTTTCTAATATCCTTTTTAAACCAATTCGATATCACTCCATATTAATTCTTTATTTTGGGATATAATATCTGGAACTATCTTTAATTGGTTTGCAACCCAGTACTTTTTAACATCTGGAATGCCCAACCCTCCTTTGTTTTGTAATTCATACCGAAGTGCTTCACTTATTCTTGCTCTCTTCCCTCCATTACAATAAACCTCCAATAATTTCTGCATTTCCTTTAATTCATGATCATAAAACCTAATTGGGATCATACAAAACAAAAAATTAATCTTTGGCAGAATTTTCATTTTTGTTACTGCTATTCTTCCAAACCATGATCATTTTACCTTTTCATATTTTCCTATTTTATCTTTTATGTCCTTCTTTAACTTTTCATAATTTTTCTTCTTTAATTCTTGACTATCTTTTGGAATATCGATTCCTAAGTATCTAATATTGTCTACTATTTTTAATTTATATTTTTCTTTTAATATATCCACTTCATCACTACTATGATTATATAACATCATTTCGGATTTATCCCAATTAACTTGAAATTCACTATATTTCCCAAATTCCTTTAAATGTAATAAATAGAAATAAATGTATAAATATATCCTCTCTATAATATCTATTGGGTCTTGAAATGTCAACAATGTATCATCCGCAAATAAATTAATTTTAATTTTCTGACATACTCTGATTCCTTCTATCTGTGTGTCATTCCTAATTGCATTTGCCAGTACTTCCATCATGAAAGGAAATATTATTGGGGATAAGGGACAACCCTGTCTCATTCCTTGGTTTAGGATTATTGTTTCTGTAAAATACCATCATTTACAATTATTTTTGCCATATTTTCTGAATATAATTGATTTATTACTTTCTTAAACTTTACTCCAAATCCCATCTTCTCTATTAAGATCTTCATTGTTGGCCATTCCACACAGTCAAAGGCTTTAAATATATCTAAAGCTAGTATACTTGAATTTATGTTTTGCTTCTCAATATAATTGTTAATATTTAATACTCTCCCTACCACATCTGACATTTGTCGACCTGTTATAAACCCACATTGATCATTCCTTATATATTTATCTATAAATGTATTCAATCTATTTACCAATATTGCTGTAGAGCATCTTGATGAATCAGAGATATCGGTCAATAAGATCCAGGATTTGTAAGGTCTTTTTTAGATTTTGCTATCGATACTATCATGGGTTATCTCCAAATACTTGGAATTGCTTCCTCTTCCATTATTTCATTAAATATCATTTTCATTTTAGGGACTAATAATTGTTAAAAATTTTTATAATATTCAGCACCCAATCCATCAGATCCTGGCGCTTTATCTATTTTTAATTTATTAATAACTTCCAATATCTCTTCTTCTTCTATTTGAGCTTCCACGATTTCTTTATCCTCTTCTCAAATTTTACACTTTAAATTCTTTTCTATAAATTTTTGGCTTTCTTTCAAATCTATTTCATTTCCCTTATATAGCTTTTCAAAAAACCTTTGAAAAATTAAAAGTTTTTTTTTCATCTTGTTACATTTTTCCCCTTTTTCGTTCTTTATTACTCCAATAATTTTTTTTGCTTTTTTGACTTGTGTGGCTTTGGCCAGCATTTTGGAATTTTTATTACTATTTTCATAAAATTCTCTTGTCAAGTAAATTAGATTTCTTTGAACTTGTTCTATTTGAATATTTTGTATTTCTTTTCTTTTTGCTGTTAATTCTAACATAATTTTGTTTTCTCTACTTTTTCTCTAATTCTTTAATGTCTTCTTCTAGTCTCATTATGTGTTGCTCTTTTTTTAAAATTATATGAATATTGTATTCCTAGCCCTCTTACCACTGCTTCCATTGTATTCCATATTACACTTGTATTACTACATCCTTTTTCATTTATTTCCCATATTTAATTTTTCCCCCATTTTTTCTAAAATCTTTTCATTTTTAAAAAATCCTTAAATTCTTAATCTATTTGCCTGTCTATAATAGATATAATAGATAGACAGGATATTTTATTTCCATTTCCATTGTTATCATTGCATGATCTGATATTTTAATTACTTTTATATCCGCCTTAACTATCTTGGACAATATTTCTGATGTTACAAAAATATAGTCTATTCTTGTGAAATTTTTATGTCTTTTTAAATAAAATATATAACTTTTCTGTTCTCCATTTAATTCTCTCCAAACATCTTTAAATCTGTTTTCATTAATAAATCTACTTAAATCTGTATTCTTATATTTTATATTTGACTTTGATGGGTTAGATTTATCTTTTTCTTTATCCATAACCATATTATAATCACTCACCATTATCACATACCCTTTTTTTAATTCTTCTATTTCTTTATATTCCTTGTCGTAGAACTCCCTTTGATTTATATTAGCTGCAAATATATTAAATAATGTCATCTCTTGTCCATACATTAGAGCTTGTATTATTAGAAATCTCCCCAGATGGTTGTTTTTTATATTTATATTCACATCTTTTGGCAAGAATGATTGCAACACCTCTAGCTTTTGAACTACCATATGATTTCTCGTACATATCTGCCCAGTATAATTTTACTTCATTTACCCCATCTTTCTTTTGATGCATTTCTTCTAAAAATATATCATCTGCTTTTTCTTTATATAAAGATTTTTTGATTCTGGCTCGTTAATGTCTTTCTCCCAAGTCATTTACATTCCAAGACACAATCTTCAGTGTTTTTCCCATTCTTTCAATACATTAAATGTTCTTTTTGGTCTCCAAATGTGATAAAATAAACACTCCAAGACCATAACAACCACCCAAATCAACTTAACCCTACCCCCACCAAATTCCCCACCACAGCTGTGTATGGAGGGCCCCTTGCCCATCTTCAGGAGATTCTCTCCTCCCTGCCGCTTTGGGCTTCCGGGGGTGGGGGGGAGAGAAGCCTTCCCTTCGTAGTCCCCAGACACCCATTCCACCCTCCCCAGTCATCTATACCCTTTTATTCTATACTCAAAATTCTCTTATATTTCGGTAATAATTTCAACACTAACAAATACAATATATTCTATACCCATTACATATAAATCTTATCTTTTCATCCTTCTTCTAAATCTTCTCTTTTTCTGGATCTCCTCTTCTTCCTGCCTCTATGGAGAGGATGAGCCTCCTACTTCTATGCTCAGCTTCTCCTTCTCACTATCTCTCCTCTCCTTCTCTGTCTTCCTTCTTGAAAATGTAGATATGTCCTTTAACTTTTGCATTTGTGCTATGTATTCCTAACCCAGGATAATTCTGAGCATCTTCAGTAATTCCAGTGCTTCTTCCTTTGTATCCACTCTATAATATTTTCCATTATAAGCAAACCCCATAAAAATTGGGAACCCACAACTATATTTTATGGAATTCTCTTGGAGTATTTGACAGACTTGAGACATATCTCTTCTCCACTGCAAAGTCTCATTACATAGATCAGGAAAGACTTGAATCTGATGACCTTCCAGCATAATTGGTGTCATATTCCGTAATTTCCACATCAGTTATTCTTTTTTTGCATATGTCCAAAATCTAACCACAATGTCTCTTAGTATTTTTCTTCCTGGTCTTCTTGGGTCAACTCTATGTATTGCATCAATATCATATCTTGTAAAGGAAACATCTGGAAGAACAGTTTTAGCCCAATCCAATATTGATTGGATCAATTTATCTTCATTCTCTTTCGCATCCTCTGGATATTCTTTAAGGTGTATAATTCAATCTTCATTGTCTACCTCGAATCTCGATCACTTTCAGAGACCTGGTCTATCATAGTCATCTTTTTTTTAACTCTTTATCCTGTTCACTCACCTGAGCTTTCACTTCTGTAATTATTTGGAGATTCTCTTGATTTTGTTTAGCTAATTCTTTTATTCTTCCATTCATATTATCTATTTTAATATCCAGCTTCTTCATCTCTTCTTTCATACCATCAAATCCTACATCCATTTTTGTTTTTATTTCTCTTATTTCTTGTAGAAGTATTGAAGTCGTTGCTTTTTCCGGTGATTGTTCCGGTGATGATTTCTTTTTTCCACTCATCTCTACTCTTTTTAATCGCAAATCTGATGGATGAGGTTTGTGAGAAGAATCTTATTTCGCCCTGGATCTTTGCTAAACAGTCTTCGGTTCTCAAGATCAAGATCTCATGTTTCCTGCACTTTTACTACACTTGGACATACAGTCTACAACTATTACTTCCAGCTAAGTGGAGAGAGAGCCCTTGGATTTAATGATCTCATTTGCAGTCCATCATTGAACTACACTTTCAATCAATGAATGAGCAGCTGCGATTTAACAAATAGCCAGCAAATTCAGATGCAGTTCAGATTCAGATGCAATTCATTGCATAGTTTGTTTTGTCTATCATACTTGCTTGTTTAATTGTTAGGGTTTTTTTTCTTTTTTATTAATTGCTTGTTATTTTATAGTATAAACAACTTAGCAGAAAAGTTAGTCCTGGGATTTTAATTAGCTTTAATCTGCATTCCTTACAGCTCTGTCCGACTGTTTTCGGTATCGGCACTCTCTCGGCCTTCCAGCTGCCCGGGGGGAGAGAGAAGAGTCACTTCTTATTTAAAAAAAAAAATCCTTCAACAAAGTAACCTTCTCTGTATCGCTGCTTCCCTAGCTTTTTTAAAGCTTATTTTAATAAGCAGCCAGAGTATTTATAACATAAACTCTGTTTCTCAATCCGTAGACAGTTGAAATATGGCTTACTCTGGGCTAGAGCCAGCAGTTTCAGATCACAAAAACAACTCTCAGTCCACGTCTGTGTTTCAAATCTTCCCAGGAGATAAACAAAGGAATTAACTTACGTTTTATGCATTTATCCAGTGTTTCTTTATCTTAATTTGAGTATATTTTAATCATGTTTTTGTTGATGATCATGAGGAGTGCAGATTTTAGCGTCCGAAATCCATTCTGAGCTGGCTCCGCCCCCCAATGTTTATTTTCTCTCTAAAAATCCTCTGCTTCAGTAACCCATTAAAACATTTGTTCTTAAAAATTGTTTCTAATACAAGTAGTTAAACTATAGGCATCATGTTAGAAGGTAAATTTCCCTTTCTCTTACATGTAAGAGCTAATGTGTAATGCAGCTTGCCACAACATGTTTATGTATTGTTTAAAATTAAAGAATACTTTCTCAGAGATATAATGCAATTATGAAAGTGTATGCAGATTTATTAATTAGGACTACATAGTTAACAGTCTAATATTTATTTCACTGAATCACAGTTCTAAATCCAATTTTTAATGGCATCCCATAGTGTTTCTAAATTAAATGACTTGGTTAGGATGAGATACAATGAAGCTCTGAAGCATTTTTCCCAATCTAGACACTTATGCAGCTTCAAGACTTAAACTTGATAACACATCAAAACATAGAAACAGAGTGAATCAGAAGGGGCCTCCTGGGCCATCTAGTCTGACCCTGGCTCCAGCCGGCTGCACCCATGACATGCCTACCATGTGCATGTCCAGCCTATTCTTAAACACCCTCACCGATGGGGCTTCAACCACCTCCCATGGAAGCATTCCATACACTAGGGGTCCTAACTGTCTGGATTACTTCCTGGCATCTACCCTAAATCTTGGTTCCCTGAGCTTTGCTGTATTTGAACCTGTCCTGCCCTCCACTGCAGGTGAAAAAAGGCTATAACCCATCTCTGTGTGGCACCCCCTCACATACCTCTATGTCACTAACAAGTCCCCTCTGAGTCTTCTCCTCTCAAGACTGAAAAGACCCAGCTCCCTCAGTCTCTCAGTGTTGATTTTTTTCCCCATTATATAGCCAGTAGCTTCCAAAGACATAGCATTCTTCTCTGCCGCTCATTAGAACAAACCAAAATAGAGAAATGAATCTGACTTCTTAAAGACTATTCAATTTTTCAGTGTCTAAGGCATGGCTTGCACATACAGAACCCTGTTTTTAAAAATGGGAAGAAACACACTCAGAGAAGTGCAATTGGGTCATTTTACACTGTAATCCATGACATTCCTATCTTATTTCTGCTATCTTCTCTTCCCCTAGCAGGGAAAATACATGAGTTCATAACCACAGTAATGATTATAGGACAAAGATAATAAACAGAGAAGGAGAAGCTGGATAGATTAAACATTAATATTTGATTTTTATATGAATGATTTGACAAAACATGAATTGTACAAAATGAATCCTCAGTCAACATTGCAAATCATCCACAAAGGTTCCTTAACTCAAATCTTTCTTTCTTTCTAGGATTAGCTCACTTACATCCATGCTCATCATTAGGATATTAAAATTAGCCTTAGAATTAAATAAACCGCTGGAATATTTAACTCACTACTACCTAGTCTGCTTGTTAGCAGCTCTCCAGGGTTTCCTTTAGGAGGCTCTCCCAGGCTTTACTGAGATCCTTCAAACTCAGTGTAAGGTAAAAGTAAATGTTCCCCTGCACATGCACTACTCATCTCCATTTGTAAACCCAAGAGTCGGCAAGTTGTCCAAAGATGCTTCTGTGGTCATGTGGCCAGGGCACACAGAACCTTTGTTACCTTTCCCACCTAAGTGGTACCTATTTATCTACTTGCATTTGCATGATTTAGAATTGCTAGGTAAACAAGAGCTGGGACAAAGCAGGAGACACTCATCCCATCACGCCAATTCAAACTGCCAACCTTCTGATCAACAGCCCATTGGCTCAGTGGTTTAACCCACTGCACCACCTGTGTCCCTCTCAATATATCATAGACTTAATCTGGAATGTTTAGAATTGGAGAGTATTCTACAAGTGATCTATTTACTCTCCTATAACACTTTGGGTCTTCAATGGGGATGAGGGGTTATCAGCACCTCAATTCCCAAAAGCTTACAGATATGCTCTAGTTATGACTGAGAAAGGGCACAGTACTTGAGCTAAACAACTCTTTGCAGCTGATCCTTATATTGGAGCAGACACTTACAGCCAAAAGTCAAAGAACCACTTTTCTCAGTAACTACTTCACAACCCTAATCCAGTGTTGCCACCTCATAAACTGGAAGGATGAGATCTTTTAAAATTCATGCAGGTATCATGCTCTTATCGGCAAGGTCAGACAATGGCAGGGTTCACAAGTCATAAAAGCAACCCTGTGTGCTTTCCATGATATTTTTCCTCAGATGTGCCTAGCATGGTTTCTACCCTCTTCAGCCTTCCCACTGTTGGTCTGTATGCCATCAACCACTTTGATTGAAATTCAATCCCATGCTGAATAGCTAGACTCTTTATCCAGGATGCTTTGTTTTAGCCACATACTAAGACCATAGAAGCCACAATACCAGATTCAGACACCAGAGAAATCATGGTGAAGCAATAAAACCACAGAATGTACTGTTGTTTCTTATCATGGTTTTGAAAAATCAAATGTTCTATTCTGAACTGCCATGACAAGATTCAAATGACATGACAGTCCATCTTAACATCATGGTAGAAACCATGTTGTGTTAATCCATCCAAACTCTAAGGAAACTAACCTGAATTGTTAATACAATACAAGACAATATTCTATCTTTTTTCTCTTTCAAGAAATCCAAAGTGGCTTACATAACCTCATCCTCACAACAATAACTCTGTGAGGTGGGATGGATTAAGACCATATGCCTCCAAAAATCTTCAGTGGCTACCTATTAGTTTCCAGCCTCAATACATGGTACTGGCTCTTTAAGGCCCCAAACAGCTTGGGGCATTGGTAATTTAAGTACTCCCATTTATCTCATGTTTTTCTTCATGTACTCTCAATGCTGACTGAAGTGAGTGGTCAACAGAAAGCGACTTCCCAGTTTTGACATCAGTCCTCCCCAACTTTATTGATTGTTAAAATCATATTCTGCTGTATTGGCCCAAGGATCCTCTAAGCTGATTACAATGAAATAATAACACACCATAATAATAAAAGCAATCAATTAAAACACACAACAATAACAAAAGACAATAAAACAAACAGTACACAGCTGAGGGATAATAATTTAAAACTATATAAATTAAAACAACAATGTCACAACATTTTCAAGATAAAATCAATTATTAAAATACCTAGAAAATAAAGTTGTTTTTGCCTGGCACTTAAAAGATTGTAACAAGGGCACCATGCAAACTGCTTTCAGGAGGCTGTTCCACCGGTAGAGTGCAACTAGTGAGGCAGACCCCTTTTTTACTAGCCTCCTAAAGTCCTTGGAGGATGGCTCTGAGACTGATCATAGAGGCTGGGTAGGTACATATGGGAGCACTCCGTCCTTCAGGTACACTGGGCCCAAGCCATTTAGGGCTTTATATATTAAAACAAGCACCTTAAATTTGGCTCAGAGCTCAACAGGTAACCAATGAAGATGGAATAATATTGGAGTCACACCCTCAAATTATCACATTTTAACCTAACAGCGAGACCAGAATGAAGAACAGCAATTTCAATCCTGTGACATAGATTGACACTGTGAAACAGCACAAGTCAAGGCTAAGTGTCATATCTGAGCAATAATATAAAATGAGGACTTCTCCAGACCCAGTCTAGCATTTATTTGACTAGATGGGAAATAAATGCACAGTGCAGCTGAGGAGGTGATGGATTATGAAGGAAGAGCCCATGTGTACAGCTTCTGCGGACTTAAAATTGCATTGTATTTTAATTATGCATACACATTGTAAACCATTTGAAAAGCTCATTAGCTGTGAACAGTATATAAACTTGTTAAATAAATTATAAATAAATAAATAGTAGGTTAGCTAGGAAATAGCTATAGTTACTATTGTGTGAATATTCTATGGCAGTGATGGTGAACCTTTTAGAGACCAAGTGCCTAAACTGCAACCCAAAACCCACTTATTTATCGCAAAGTGCCAATACTACAATAAAACCTGAAAACAGGTTTTAGTTTAGAAAAAACAACTCACAGCCAGTTCAAGCAAATATATATATATATATATATATATATATATCCTTGGCAGCGCACTGACCGGCCATGAAAAAGCTTGGATGAGTCGCAGCTAATGAGTCATGGCTCATGCCATCATTGCCTGGTGCCACTACTCCTTTCTGAGCATATGCATGACCTCTATATGTGCTGTTATCTAATGCTCGGCTGCTGTGGCAATGCTGGGGTGACTTGGCTCGCGTGCCGACAGAGAGGGCTCTGCGTGCCCGCTGTGGCACACATGCCATAGGTTCGCCACCACTGTTCTATGGTAACTGCAATAGCAACAATAGTAGAAGGCTTTTGAGATCTAGAAGTAAAAACAAACAGCCCTCAAGTTAATAAAGGAATGGACCTACTTTGGGATTGTCTCTGCACATGTTCCATGACACAAAAGAGAATTTTGTTCCATTATCTGAAGACCTGATTAAACATTACATGGCAGTTCTACAAGAGAATTTCTAGGAAGCCTCTCTGAATCAGGGCAGCAGAACAGGCAACATTTTCCCTCACAGATCCAAATTACCGCATACAGCTGTTTGTAATAGAACATGGGTCCTCAAACTATCCACCCTGACATGCCCATTTATCTGGCCTGCCTTTTAATTATGTGAGCCTGGGGCCCACTGTGCCCGCAATTGCTGCGCCCGCCACCTCGCTGCGCCCGCCACCTCACCCACTGCTTCACCGCACACACACACACTGCCTCCTTGCTGGCCCGCGCCTGCCACTGCCTTTCAACTGGCCCCCTGTTGACAAAGTTTGAGGACCCCTGTAATAGAAGAACATTATATTGAGAAATACAGTGGCATTATCTACCATATAGAGTGTAGCTTGGCTCCAAGACCCCAGTAAATAAACAGGTAGCAGCCACCTGCACACCAGCTGGGGAAACATGTGGGGAAATATTGTAAGACTTTACCAAAACATGCAAGATTTTGCCTTCCTTAACAGCATTCAGGGTTAGGGAAAAAAAAGCTTGCATTAACTTACCCTACCATGCACGCTATGTCTGGTTCTGACTACATATTGTGGTTGCTTTTTGCAGAAGCATGATTTCCAGAGTGAAACCCATCTTTCCTTTTCCTCCATCCCATGCAGAAGAATGGAGGTGTAAATTACTCTCTTCCCCTTGAACATTTGCAATAGGCGGCAGCAGCAATCTGCTGCTTTCATGCTCTGCAAAAGGTCACAGATTTTAACTCTGGATTTTCTGCAGTATGCTGAGACTCAAGCGAAAGAAAGGCTGAGGGCAACACACATAATGTGGAAAGCCAGTCTACTAAGCCAAGTCAAAATGTGTTGACTAATGGATCAGTTTAATATGATGCAATTTGCTAGCTCCAAACAAACCTGTGATGGCCACATTCTGAATCATCTGAAACTTCTATGGTGTCTTCCTGATTTGGTTCAACATCAACTGCAGCAACTAACAAGGGACTGAATAGAGCATCAATGGCTGAGTCAAAACCTGTTTTACATACAAAAGATTCCTGGACACTGCTGCTACCTAAGTATCCAGAAATACTACCTACGGTAGCTCTAACTTCTTAAGATTAACCTTCTTCTGGGGTTCAGTTGATTTAACTTCAACCAATCCAAGACTGTTATGAAGGCTTGAAAACCTAGCCTTTTCCTAAGGAAAACCTAGCCTTTTTAGGATTTGCATTCTATCACACGATCTCCACCTGCAGACTGAAGTAGCACAATCAAGACAAGTTTATTTCCTCAGTTGTGAATTTTTCCAGTCTGCAAGACTGCAGTATGTGCCCATTATTTTTAACTTAATCACTTGAGACGCCAAATGCTTTGTGGGTCCCCCACTGTACAAGCTATTCCAGGAGATGCAAATAAAAGTTTTATGAATGAAATTATTCTTATTAAATTTTACCCAGTTACCATACCAATAGACAAAATATCAAGTAACATAACAGCACAGGATAATCCAGCCTGTCATTCTTGCCAACATAAAGGGTGACTGCAATAAGTAGTTATGCAGGTTCAGCATTACATGCCAATTGTTGAAAATAACTAAGAGTGATTTTAAATTCCTAAGACAGAATCCTGAGACCAGCTTTATCCACAATTACACAACATCCCTAAGAAACTTGCACACAAGAAAAAGACAGGAAAGGGAACATAAAATCCTGTAGCCTAGTCCCAGGCTCCAAATCATGGTTAGTCTTTGCATCTGAATAGTCTACTATGGTATTTTTCCATGTATAAGACGATACTTTTTCTTAAAAACACTCACCTAAAAATGGAGGGGCGTCTTATACACAGGGAGCCAAGAGGAGAACTGCGGGGGCGGCGAGGCGGCGATTGGTAGGAAAAGTGGGGGGTGGCGAGGCAGCGCGTGCGGAGGGTGAGGCAGCGTGGGCAGGGGGGTGGTGAGGTGGCACGTGTGGGCGTGGCAGCAGCTTGCTCGCTTGGAGATCAGTAGGAAAAGTGGGGGGGCATCCTATACATGGGCGTATCTTATAGACGGAAAAATACGTTAGGTTTTCAAGAGAAGTACTAAGAAAAAGAAAAAAATCTAACAATCAGTAAACAATAATTATTTGTTGTGATACTTCTTTGCAACTGCAAATTGAAGTTTTAGTTAAATCAAAGAGGCCCTTCGGACAAGGAACCCCCACCTCACCACTGCTGCCTTTGTATGCACATACAAAGGATACACATTTTCTCTTTTCTCCCCCAGCAGAAGCTCCAGGCAAGAGGGGAAAAGTGTGAAATTGTACTAAGTTATGAGATGGCTTGTTGAGAGAAAGCTACTCTTAGAACAAGCATGCTAGGAAGCACCACAGGGCATGTAGTTCTTTAGATCCTGGCATAACTTGTCACAAAATTTAAATCAGTATTATATTCTTACAATATTTATACTAAAAACAAGTTAGAGTAAGATGCATTTCTTATCAAATGAAATATAAATAAGTACATTTGCCAATAATTTTGAAAAAATTAAAAAATACATACACCCATTCTGATTCAGGGTATCTTCTGGAGGCTTGCAGAATAGCAAGGACAACATTCAAGTTGTTTTCTTCTTGCAGTTCTATCATTCTTTCAGGGTTCAGGCAAGTGAAAAGAACCATAGAGCAATACGAAACAATTTTCTCATCCTGATAATTTAAGCAATTCCTAGAAGAGGAGGATAATATATTGTTAAGGGCTATTTACAATAGTATACCAGTAGTTGATTCTGAACATCCAAGTGTACAGAATTTTTAAAAAGTCAGCAAGTATTCCTTTCCATTTGCTTTCATTCTGAGAGCTCTCCCAATCAACCCTTCAGTCTGCAAAATATAACACACAGTTCTGTGATAATGTGTCCATGTTTTACCTGTGGCAAGTAAAGTTAGAGTCAGTTTGATATGTTCTTGATTCTCTTGAAATTTCTCATCTGATGCTAAGCCAAAAGCTGTTGTTGTTGCCAGAGTATGCATTAATATGTGGTATAATTTTATACCAATTTTCTAAAACATCTTTCTGAAGTAGGGAGCCAGTGTGACATGCTGGTTAGTGTTGGACTCAGGACCTGGAAGATCTGGGTTCTGGTCTTCATGTAGCCATGAAGCTCAATGAGTGTCTTTGGGTCAGTCACTAATTTTCAGCCTAGCTCACCTCACAGGGTGATTGCTGTTGTTGTTGGGATAAAAATGGAGTGGAAGACAACTATATAAGCCACCTTGAGTTCCTCACAAAAGGAAAAAAAAGTCAAGATTTAAGTTTAATGTTATAATAATAGTAATGTAAATTCCAGGCATTTCAATGAAACTAAATAAATTCTCCCATAGAAGGGTATTTAAAAAATGCTTAAACCATGACAGGATGATACTTGCAGCATCTTTCAAATAACTGCTAGCTTCCTTACCCTCACACAGCTTACACTTCCTTACCCTCACAGCTTTGTAAAGCAGGTTAGACTAAGACTTGCTCAAGGCTATATCTACATAAGATTTATGGCCAAACAAGTTTTATGGCCAAATGGAGATTTAAACTGAGATTTCCCAGTTCAAAGCCCAAAATTCTGTCCACTGTACATCAATGTCTGCAGAGAAATCCTGCAATAAGGAATTAAAAGCAATAGGTAGTTTCTTTTAAAAAAGAAAAGAAAAAAGAACAAAGGTTAAGAGAGCCAATCATCTTATTGAAGAAAGGAAGGGTGTAAGGTATGGACTAGTGAAAGAATTTCTCAGAATGTGATGTCTCATTTTAAGGGCAGTATATTTAAGATTTAAAAGTTGGGATGTAACATTTGGTAGATAATTTGTTAGGCTGACTCATTTGAATGGATCCCCCCGCATAGTAGAAAAGTTCTTAAACTATGAAGTCTTTTAATACAATAACCAAAACATGGTGTGATGCAACCTGTCTTAGAAAAAACAATCTCCTTCTTTCATACAAAAGAGGCAATGCCTAAGGTGCCTGCTGCAAAATGTGCATCATAGAAATTAACTATGATCTTTTCTTTACAATTTAATTTATTCCTATGAAAATTAACACAGCTTTAATGTAATATTAATTAATACTAGGCTGGATGCACAACAATCCTATTAACAACCTATGTTCCACAATATTTCAAAACTCAATCTAATTCTGTTGGGTAGGCTTCCAAGTAAAGTGATGTACTATAGCAACCTAAATTTTTAACTCATTTTTAATGAAACTGCTTCTGGAGGCTTTTTGTTATCCATTACTTGTTAACATTATAGTCAAGCTCACTTGCTAAACTAAACAAACAATAAGGACTGTTAAGCCATGCAGTTTTGGGTACAGATAGGAAACGTTAAACATTTTAATATGTTGCTCTTTCTTAATATGTACAACCAACCTATTCATGTAAAATTTAAAGCATATGACAATAGAGTCAAATTATTTTCCCCTTAAGCATTTTGGTGTTAGCAAACAATCTCAATGAAATGTAAATACAACCACATATTATCCATTTTGAGTGGAGAAAGAAGATGCTTAGTGATGCTTACAAGAAAACAGAAGGGAAAGCAAGCTCCCAAATCCTGTTCTGGGAATCTTTGTTTCCTGTTGCAATATTTCCAAGAAACTGGAAGCTACAACGAAAAGCTAGAAGAGGGAAAAGAAATGCTTAATCAACAATCATCATATCTTTATTGCATAGCAAGAAATATGTCTTACAATGTATTATCTATAAGACTATAGCCACCAACTATGGTCCACTAAATTACTAATTTAAAAAATGATAAATCTTATGCACTTGCTGGAGTAAGTGCAACTGAATTCTATAAGTCTGACTTTAAGTAACAACAGATAGGATGAATGATGATACCTATCCCTATATAAGCTTGCTATTCAGTTTATGATCAGATCTGTGTCCACTTAGAATACTACCTTGTAAATCACTGCCATTCAGCCCACCCATCCCCTACCTGCATGCGCACAAGCACACACACACTTCCCACCACCACCAACAAAATAGTTATATATGTTGCTGGTCATCCAGCCATGTGGGTCATCCATGGAATGCTTCGTGCTGGATTTCATGTAAAAGCTAGAGGACTACATAATGAGAAAGCCCTCCAAATCCACAATGGCATTGCCAATGCTCCATTATAATCTTACTATATCACTCAGCTAACATTCGGTCAAGAAGGTGCAGACTTAAATAAGTAACCCATGAAACTAACTCATTTCATGGATCAATCCTATGAGTCATTGCACTGTTGTTTAGGGGATTATAGGGTTCAGTCTGGGCAATTGTTCCAGGCTTTAGGAAGATGATAATGAGTATACGGGCTGAACATTTATTCCCCTGCTCTCTGCACCCCCCATTTCATGCTGTGCCACATTAATCAGAGTGCAGTATGACATTCAAACCAGGGGATTGATGTTCCAATGCTTGTTTTCTGAAAAATTCCTGGTGTATAGCAATGTTAAACATGGACATATTTGGTTGTTATGGCTGGGTCCCTTTCCCATATGCCACCAGTTTTCTTCCCCACCTACTTTTATTTCATCCCTTGTATATCTGCTTTTTTCAACCTGTTGCCCTGTAGTCTTTTTACATGCACGTCCTTTTCTGCATTTTTCAATTTTTCCTCTCCAAAAGAAAAAGCCATCAAAAAGATAATTAGAGATGGGGCACAACCCATCTTGAATTGTTGTGTGATCCAACTATAGGTTTCAACCCACCAGTTACAGGCATCATAAAGGCCAACATAAGGTTACACCAATCCTAACTGGACAGGAAGGCTATAATGGCTAGCACTAATGGGAACTGTAAGCTAAAACATCTGGAGAGCCAGAAGTTATCCACTCCTGTTCTACGTGTAATAAATGGATTGCAAAACAAATCCCTTCTCAAAACCAAAAGACTGGTTCTACAACATGGGAAACCTAAAACTTGTATAGCACAATGCATGGAAGATCTAACAATGGTTTCAATCAATATTTGAGTGGATGGCATGCCTTTTCTGAAGATCATGTATAATTAATATGTCTGGATTTCTGTTCTTACATTGATATTCACATTTAAACAATTATTAATTTCACTGAGCTTTGTGTTTTTATATAATTTTGTTTTACAATAATTTACAATAAAAAACAATCTTTTAAACGTTCACAGAGGAAAAAAGCATTAACTATCACTACAGAAATAATTTCCACTTTTTTACTTCAAGCCATGTCATTAGCCATGCCACTTCCATAAAATTTCAAGCTACGTACCTAGGGCACAGACATTGCCTTTAAAAGTATAACTCATAACTTAATGTAAAGGAAAAATAAGATTAAAAACTTATTTTTAATATTTTTCTGCAAAGCTATCATTTTTGTGAATTTTTCTTAATAAACTGATTTTTTGAAATTCAAGACTAGGTTGTAGTATTTATATTTTGTCCTCTTTAGTAGAGCAGTGTCTGTTTTTCCCCTCTAGGTGAAAAGGCACTGGAAGAAATATAGAAATTATTTCCCCAATGTTTAACAGGGGCAGGAGCAACAACCAAGTTTATATTTGGTACCTTTTGCAACTATTTTTCAGCTTTCCTCAAATATTTAGACAAGAGTCATTTCAATCTATGACATAACAGTCACACTTAAGTAATTCCAGCACCAAAGCAAAAGTGATGACAAAGAGAAGATACAATTCTAATGAAAGAAAATATTATTACAGACTATATGATGAAAAATATCAATATTTCTAAAGGAAAATATTGAAATCACTCACTATCCACTTTAGTTTTAGCCAGCTTGGCAAATCGCTGCAATTTTCAGTAAAGGAACTCAACATTCTAAGTTCTCCCTTCTTGAAAATTGAAGACAGCATATTCCATTACCAGCATTTGCTGTATTTTAAATGCATCCAACATTCTATCTTTGGCTATAATGCACATTACATAAATCTTCCTCTTCAGACTTTTTAAAAACTTGATTTGCAATTAAATATTTCATCTAGTATGTTAGTACTAAAACCCCAAAACAAACTGACATTATTGCATTCATTTTTTCATTACAAAGTAACAGCTGTGGTGATAGTGATGGGAGTGGGGTGCTGCATGAAGAAAATGCCATTTCACAGAAGTCCACAGAATATCAGGGCATTTTTGGAAAGCTCAACAAGTTATTCATTTCTTCCCCTGTTCAATGGCTGGCATGGAACCATACCATTAAATATTAAAAAATTGTTAAACAGATATTACTAAAGGACAGCTCATTGAAGAAGGATGTGTTGATTGCCAGGCCCTGGAAATAGTAAAGGAGTATCTGTTTGAAAGGTGCTGAGCCAGCTGGCAACCAGAGCTAAGAGAGCCTGGGAACATTCCTCCTTTGGAACAGAAACAGAAAGAAATTTTAAAATAAGTGCATTTGGGGTTAGGTACAAAGCAACCTCCATCTTTTGCTTTAACTTTTAATAATTATTTTTCTTCAAATGGCAAAGCAGTAAGAAAAACTGTTGAAGTGAGCAATAAAAGTAATTAAATGAATATTGCATATCTCCAGGCAAGAATGGATATAACACACTATCGGTATATGTAGTAACAGATTACTCTAAAAAGTAGGTCTGCCTCAGGAAGCTTACAATGTAAGTTTCAATACTAAAGGAGTGAAAAGAAGGAAGGAAACAACAGATGCAATAAGGCTTCATTTATGCCTATGAAGACTCCATTAAGTCTACCCACAGCATTTTGCAGTGGGACAGCTGCAGGGAAGGGAAGGACTAACTTTTCTCTTCCATTACCAAAACCTCACTCCAGTCATGCTGCAATCACACTTTTTAAATGCCTGACTCCAGCAGGAAAAGGATAATGTGTGAAGCCACGTGCCAGCAGTGGGGTCTGGCCCCACACACTGTGGGGGATGACTGTGTCTGCTAGTTGGAATACAGTGCCCAGTGCTCTTGCCTTCAGCCTGAAAAGGGTATACCTTAAAGATCCTTGAGTTAATACAGATGCTGCAATATACTATAGTCAGAAAGTTATCATATTTATCACCATGTAAGAGACACAAATCATATGACCTTGAGTATACATACATGTCAAATAAAGTGCTTTGAAATATTAATGATTTTAAGAAAAAATCTGATTAAAATCTTTAGATTTAATAATGAGATACCCATATTTATACATTTTTCTCCCAGTTTCCCATTAACAGCTCTCTATTTAGATTTTTTTTCTTCCACCTTCTCTAAAATTATGTTGGCTTTTAGTAAAATAAGTATTGTAAAACTTCATGAGCCCAATGTCCACAGAATGTCATTAATTTCCATTTAGGTACTTTTTCAAGTCTGTCCTCCTAACCAACAAGTTCAATTAGCTCTATTTAATGTTTTTAAAGTGTTTTTCAGCCTTTTTGGCATGTATGTATGTTCTCTGTATGACCAATATTGTTCACCGAGTTTTTTCCTCCATTACAAACAAACTGGGGAAGACCAAAATGTAAATACAAATTACAATGTCATCTTCACTGCTAAAATATCAATTCATTATATTGATGATACAACCTAGAAGTTTCCAGTGGTGTTAAATATCACTAAAATGTAAGCTCTGCACATGTATTTGAAAATGTAAATAAGATTCCTATACAGCAGGGGTGGCCAAACCAAGGCTCAGGAACCACATGCAGCTCTTTGGGTTTATTTTTAAGCTTGTAGCTCACCATCCATGGACACCTATGGGTGTCCACTTGCTGCTTGCCACCCACAGCCACTGTCTGCAGATGCCCTTGCCACTTGCTGCCCTTGCCACTGGCCATGAACACCTGTTTGCCACAGACACTCACTTGCAGCTGTCAAACATCTAACATTTACCTTATATGGCTGTCTTGTTGAGCAAGTCTGGCCACCCCTGCTATACAGTAGATCCCACCCACCCCTTGGGACAAGTCTACGGTGATAGATCTTATCTGAACAGTAATATTTTTGAGTATTTTTAAAGTGTTAGACAAAGAATGTTTTGTTACGGAAACTTATGAAATACCATCACAGTAAAATTGTTATTATTTTGGGCTTATAAAACAAGTTCAGAAAGATAAACACTATTATCAAACATTCCCACTTCCAGTATGGTCAAGGCTTTGCACTTGTGAGAGCCAAGAGGGGTGGGATATGGGATAGTTCACCCAGTGTACACAGAATATATAAGCAATTTTTAATAGGTGGAATCTATTGTCACCTCTTAAAATATCCTTTAACAGTTTAGTCATTTTGAAACAGTAGCAAAGTTCCATCTCTAGATACATCTTTGGATGAATGACAATATTTTAAAGGATGTATCACAGCGCCCTCTAGTGGCAAGTTTTCCTAAATGATGTCAGGTTAAACCTGGCTGAAACTAGATGCCCTGGAAGGGACCTCATTTCTTTAAATCATTTATATTGGGGTTATGCATCCAATTTTGGAAGCAAATGGGTGTTGAGCACATTCCCACAGCTTGTCTTCCTGCAGGGCAACACCCAAATATTTTCCTTCACTCCAGCCAAGCTCCAGAACAGAGCACAGCTGGGCAGGGAAGGGATTTTGTTCCCCATTCCTTTAGTCCTCCTTTTTAAAAATCAAAGTACCCACTTACTGGTTTGTATCTGATTTGAGCAGACCCATATTTAAACAAAACATGTCTGCTACCAACATAAGCCTATGTCCCTCCTCACACAAAGATGTAATAGGTGACATCACTTGCCTAGGCTCTGAGCACTAGAAGCTATTTCACATGAACACAAGAACTTGGGTAAGATCCAGATACCCTATCTTAATTTAGTTTTAAGACTTCTTTAAGTTTCAAAAATAGTTGGCCATTTAGCACAAGATAGGCAGGGAGTGGTTATCAGGAAATGTGTGGCCAAAATGCTCTTCCAAAATGCATAGAACTAATTGCACAAATCTCACACAATCAATACAAATCTTGTTTTCTTTGGGTTTTTCCTTTTGGCAATATGTTTGCAGTAACAATCATCATTCATATGTCCATGGGTAAATATGGCGATAGTCTGAAGATACAATGTTCTACTATAACTATGGATAAGACCTACCTTTAATGGAAACCTATTTTAAGCAAATGTGGGTGGCAGGTGAGGGTTCCAATTAAGCCTTCCAAAATGGAGATTTGGTTTGCATATTGTGGCAGCTCCTGAAAAAAAAAACACTCTGGACATGGAAGATCCAAATAATTTTAGACCACTGGTGAATGTCTCCTTCCTAGACAAAGTTCTTGAGAGGGTAGTGGTCAACCAACACTGTTGGATGACATGGATTATGTGGATCCATTTCAGGCAAGTTCAGGGCTGAGTTTTGATGCAGAAATGGCTTGGGTTGCCCTGTATAATTACCTGCGCCCTTGAACTTAGTTCAGAAGTTGCAGCTTTTGCAAAATATAGCAGCCTGACTAATAAGACCAGACAGTCTGAACATAGAATTCTTGTTCTGGTCCACTTGCATTGGCTGCCTATATGCTTCTGAGCCCAGTTCAAGGTACTGGTTTTAACCTAGAAAACTTTGCATAGCTTGTGACCACAATGGAATGTCTCTTCCAACCATGCTCAACATCTGAGGCCTACTTCAAAATGCCACCACCGAGGAAGGCTTGATTGGTGGCAACAAGAAGAGGCCCTTCTTTGTGGAAGCCCCTAAACTATGAAATGATCCCCCTATCAAGGCCTGTCTATCTCCAACTTAAATATATTTTTGGTGCCAGGCTAAGACTGCCCTCTTGGCTGAGTAATTTACCCACTTTAAATAGTACAGGGGTCTGGGAGAGGAATATTGCCAGATGTATGGACTGGCTTTGGCTGTTTCAAGTTTAAAAAATGTGGTTTCAAATGTAGTTTTACACTTTTCAATGTAATTTTATGTTTATTGCTGTTTTATTCTATATATTATTATATTTATTACTAGTGTTCATTGCCCAATAGTCTACTGCTATGGGGTGGTACACAAATTATATAATTTAAAAAATCAAGGGTTGAGAAAGCTCTGGACCAGGGGTGTCTCTTATCTTGTCTCTGAGGTGTCTGCTATCTGACCTGCAGTGTCTACTCCATCCATGCTACCCATTTCTCCTCAATACTGCCCCTTCTACCTTGTCATGCCTATGTGAAGGCTGAGTGTTCTACAACTTTCCTTTCTGGTGCTGTTATGAAGCAACATATGCTGCTTGAAGGAGGGCAAAGCTCTCCAATGCAACCTCAGAGCCAGCCACACTTTCTATATTTCAAGAAGTGTGGTCAGCTGGAAGCTGCCTTAGAATGTACTTGTTCTAGTGCTTTCTGTACCCACTACTGCAGCAAAGCACTTCTTGTGGAGTGCTTTCCTACCCTCAGTTCCTAAGATCAAGGTAGGTGACTCTCCTTGGGCTTTGGCCATAATCCACCAATCACTGATATGGAGACCCTAACATGTTACTCCCAAAAGAACGTGGCCTTTGAAGGGGCAAGTGCCTGTAAAGAACTATAGTCCACATGGAACTTGGATTTTGCATGTATTTGATAAGAGCTGTGAAGCTCTTAATGCTAAATGGCAATGGTTTCTTTGTGAGAGGTTAGTTTCTCACAAAGAACAAATTAAATCTCCAGACATAGACCACTGTTGACGACAAAGAACAGCCCCAGAAATATCAGCTAGCCATCCCTAATTTAAGGTATTAGGACCAAGCTACATGTGAGATTAACAGCAGTTGCACTGGGTACAATGGGCATTACCACCAAGTACATATGGAAATTTGCTGCTTTAATGCAACTTTGTACTTACCATGCTGGTTTTTAAAAATGCTAGCAGTATTGTAGGTGCTGGGGAGGGAGGAAGAAACTTGATAATTATAATTATCAAGATTGCAGCAGGCATGGAGGGGAATTTAACCCTTTCCTTCCCTGCTTTATCACTGAAGAAAACGCTCAATGGCTGATAATATTCATTTTTTTAAAACCTGCATGCCAAGTGCAAAGATGCATGTAACATCATGTCTTGTTATGTAATATATTATTTTACAGGACAGAATATCATTTTGTTCACTCTGCAAGACTAATGACTGCTTCAGGAATTTCTTTCCTATGTGTATTTTAGTGCCCCAGGAACTCCAGGTATAATTACGTGAGCAACTGAGGGAGCAAATTGTATCTACTAGCTTAGACATTATAGATTGTTTAAAGTTTCTTTAGACTGCATTAAGAACTTCAATTAATCTTCTGATTAAAGCACATGCATTCTTATGTTTCAGAAATCTCATCTGTAAAAATACAGTGCTAGCTTTAACACTGTGCATCTGTCCACAGGACAGACAACAGTGCTCATTTAAAGAGCAATAGCGTAAGATCAACAGAAATGAAAGGTCTGAGACTTAGGCTGAACTTCAGCCACACTTGGTAAGCAAGAAAAATAGTTAGCAGAGTGCTTATTATTCATGCTGTCCAACCAACATATTACATGACCATATCACATGTGAATTCATAGGATACAGCCAATGTTATAAACTTGGATGGATTTTTCTTTAAATTATGGACAGGTTGAGTGCTTCATTTAATTTCAAAGCAGGTCAGTATGAAAATAAGGAATCTTAGCTTTGCTTATCAGAGTTCAAGAATAGAATGGTTTCACATTCCAACAAAAACGTCTCTTTCATGTGCTTAAACTGTAGCATCTTCATACAGGTACACCTGTAACTTCAACATCATTTTCAGTGATGCTTCATAACTGCATTCTAAGGCAGGAGAAAGCCCTCTTACAATGTGTAGGCAGAGGCATTTCACCTATCCATGTTTATCACTTGACAGAAGAATCAAGTGGACTGGCATGTGAAAGAACCACTTAGAACCAAATACTGTAGATGGAACTGTCATGTTAGTCCACATCACCTCAACTATAATGTTTTTGACTAAACCAAGCATAAGTCAGATAGTACTATTCTACTGTTAATCTGTTAACACTCAGCTCCTAAACCAAGGTGTTCATTTTTATTTTTTAGAAATACTTTGTAATTTCTTCTAATGACTAAAGGTGCAATCCTATGCATGTTTATACAGAAAACCCCCTTTCCAGTCTAAACATTCATAGGACTGTGCCCCAAATCAATTTAAAATTGCCCTTCAGAGACTATGTTTAGGCAACAGGGACTTTGTAAAAAAAAAAAAGATATGAAAGTTTAAACACATCCCAGGGGATCATGGGGTTAATTATTACATTCAAAACAGTGTCTGGTATTTTTACTTTCTTCTTGTAATATTATTGGATAGGCAAAGCAATCTTACAGCCCATAGACAGTGTCTACTTGGACATAGGATTGTTTGGATTCATAGCTCCAAGGTCAGGAAAATGCTCAGACCTCGGGGCTGGAGTTCTGTGCTTGGATCTCCCTCCCACTGCTTCACAGGCAATATGGAAAGAACTATGCCAGCTACTTCTTCAAGGTCATAAAAGCAATGTCAAAGGATTATTGGGTGTTCCAGAGGGTGGGATGAAGAGGGAAGAAGACTTACATCACCAAGATTTATTTTGGCAGTGCCTCAGCCTTCCTCCTTTCCCTTCTGACACACCACAATTAGGTAGCCAAAATGGGCTGCCTAGCTGTTTTACAGTGTGCATGGAAGTGACCTTCTCAGAGATGCCTTCACCATAACATTCCTTCCACTCTACACAGTGATCCTCCAAATTTGAAGGGTTAAGGGCATCTCCATAGGAATGAGTTGCCTTACCTTTCTCCTATGCTTTTGACATATTTTTATACCCAATTCAATATATACACTGAATTTAACATAGTCTCAGTTTATTCTTGAAACATAAAACAGGAAGATAAAAATGTGTTTTTTCCTTGAACAGGCTGTATATAAATTAGAATCTTTCCTTTCCAAGTTTAAATAACTCCAGCTGTCCACTCCACTGTTTTAACCAAGCTAAAGTTTTTGAAATAAAATTAGAATCTGTATCCATAAAACTAAATCTGCCCTTTGAGGGCCTTAGGGAAGACGAATTGATATTGTATCCTAACATTAGGAATGCATCTTCCCAAAATATCTCAATCTCCTTTGCTAATTAATTTTTAAGCCCATGTTGATTTATTTGATGCATATGCTATTACTATAAGAAAGACCTTAGATTCTAAATAATATTTATCCAGCATCTTCCTGCATTATCTGAACACTGATCTTTAAATACTCATGGTTTTCTCACATAATTATAATGGTGTCACATTTTTGTTTTATTTTCAGTTCAATAATAATTTAGTTTTACTAAGTTTGAAACTGACCATCCCTTTGAACTATATGAGCTTTGACAAACAAAATGAACAGTGTGTCTTTTCAACCTTATGGAGCTCTTCCATTTTACTGGATGATTTTATTTAATTCAATTTATATGTCACTCCAGTAGCCCTAGGCTCCCTGGACAGCTTACAACACCAGTATCTACTTTAAAATATGTTACTTTAAGAATTGTTTTGAGAACAGAGTGATCCAATAATAATCCTAGAAACAAATGCATTATAAGCCTCACTTCAATTCATAATAAAAATTAGCAAAAATAAAACTCAAAGCACATGATAACAGTAGAAGTAACAGTTCTATTCTATTGTCAACAGTAGAAGTAACAGTTTATTTACAAGAGATATTTATAATACCACTAGTGTTAAAAGGCATAAAGTATTATTTTTACAGACTGGAGGCAGAGAACCTAAACACACCACCAATAAGTCAAATAAAAAACTTATGCATATGTTTACATAAAATTTTGATGAGTATAATATATTAGTCATACTCCTGCAATTATTCCCAGAAAGTAATACTATAAATATTATTTTGACAATGTAATTACAGTTTGTACTTCAACTATGGTAGCAATGTACTGGCACCAATTCTCTGTTTTAGAAGTACAGAAAGACAAAGCAAAGTTGAAAATAAATTTCTTTTAAGCTAAGGATTGTACCTTTTCTATGTAACTAAAGAAAAACCTAAACAAAGTAGCATCACAGTCATAGTTGCAGTAAATGCATGTTGCTCAAACAATTTTAAAAGTAGGTTATATGAATATCTAAAGTTAACAAGAAAGTAATGAATGTAAAAAAAAAAGTTGTAGTTTTTAGATGGGGGACTCTGCTATTACCTCATATGAAAATGGAGTGCTATCATCCATAGAAGATATAAAGCAAACTAGAGTTGCATCTACTCAAATAAGAAGTTATTTAAGTCATAGCACTTTGCACAGCATTTCCTTTTCTGCTGCTTTATTCATTAATATATCTTTAAAAACAAACTCCTCCCCACAAGTCAGCCACAGTGGTAAAAGCATCTGCCAGGCATACAAGCCATACCACACTTTGGTGTTTTTTTTTATTACCAATTCCAAATTACTGGGGCACTCCGAACTTTCCTACCCGCATTACCAACACCACAATCAAACTTAAAATAGATGATACTGAATGAAATGAGAGGAGAAAATCAAGATAATTAGGCCACAATCCCACAAGCACTTACCTGGGAGTAAGCCTCACTAAACTCAATAGGACTTAGGTCTGAGTAGACATGCATAGGAAAGTTTCTCTAGGTTTTCTTCACTAACTACTCAGATAAAATGCTCATTTGAAAATTAAACCATTTACAACAGTGCATTAAAAGTACAATATAAATACCATAACATCTAATTAAAAGAAATAGAAAAAATAAAAACAGGGAATGCAAGAGACTTTTTTCTGGACATGTCCAACAAATATATTAAAGTGTGTAAGGTGCCAAAGAATAATAGACCCCAGACACCCCTAAAAAGCTACACTGGGCAGCAGAAGGAAGACTGAACAGGGCCAGTGAGATTTTTTTTTTTTTTTGCTACCCTCAGAGCCTTTATATATACCCAACTGTAGATCAACTACAGCTACTGGGAGTTTTCCTGTATCCTTCAAGCTGTTTCCTATGTTGTTTCATCACTCTCTGCTCCAGCATATACAATGGTGGGGGGAGGGGGGAATATAACTGAAAGTCTGCTTAGGTGCAATTATGTCAACCACCCAGGTCTCATTTCTGAATTCCACAGTTTGATCGGCTTCTACAGGAGCGCCACTCATTCCAGCTGCCCACCCCCCCGCCAAGCCTTTTGAAAACTGTCCAATTCCATTAGCTTCATGGGCAGACCATCTTAATAGGTGCCCCACCCTTGCAGAGAGAAAAAGTTGCCATTAGTCATAGCAGGCAGTGATCTGGCCAAAACAAAAGGTCTGAGTTAAAGGCCCCACACTCAAACCACCATCCTATCTGGAACAAAAGACCAAGTCTAGAGTATGCCCTGCTACATGTGTTTGGCCAATGCCATGTTAGGATAGTCCCATGATTGTTGTGTAGTCCATGAAGTAGAACACATTGAACATAGCTTCTAGGGAAGTCTCGAAAACTGTGAGGCAAGTGGCAGAGCCTTTTCTATGACAGCTTTTAAGTTGTTCTCCTCCTAGCGACATGTGCTTGGCAACCAGTTAAATTGTTTTTGTTTACATGACTTCTTAATGGGAACCTGGATAGTAAGGTTGCTTACCTATAACTGACATTCTTCGAATGGTTATCTCTGCATTCACATTTATGGGCTCTGTGCCTGAGCTGGGCCTGTTATCAGGAAGATATTCCCAGTTAAATGAGTTCTGATGGGAATGGAGGAAGTCATCAGCATAGGAAGGCCGAAGGAGCAATCTTGCGTGGCAGGAACATTGAGCCAGTAGTGCTGGACAAAGGTCAATAGAGTGGACCACATTGCCACTTTGCAGATCTCCAGCAGTGGTATGTCAGCATGCAGAACCATAGATATTGCTATCACCCTGCCAGAATGTGCCCTCAGTCATTCACAGAGGTGCAGTCTAGTCAGTTGGTAGGCCAGTTTGATGGTTTTGACAATCTAGTGAGCAAGTAGAGGACTGAAATGTTCACCTCTAGGCCATTCACCATATGACACAAAAAGTATCTGGGACCAGTGGAAGGATTCAGTACAGGACCGATATAATGCCAGATCCAAGGACATTGTACTCCTAGCACCTAATATACGTCCAGGTTATGTAGGGACAACTCTACCGGGGTGGACAGCATTGGAAAGAATGCTGGCAGAACAATATCCTTGACCTTCAGGAGGAAGATTGGGTTGCACAACTGTCTTGTCCTTATGGAAAGTGAGGAAT
Source organism: Varanus komodoensis (assembly GCF_004798865.1). Classification (NCBI taxonomy): domain Eukaryota; kingdom Metazoa; phylum Chordata; class Lepidosauria; order Squamata; family Varanidae; genus Varanus; species Varanus komodoensis. Next base: position 3,332,185 of record NW_025336334.1, on the reverse strand, counting down.
GATGGATTGATGTGCAAAAAGCAAAGTTTGTTCACCCACCTGACTAAAGTAATTGCCACCAAACATGCAACCTTCCACAAGAGAAGGCATAGGTCCACAATGGCCAAAGGCTTGAGAGAAGGCTTTGTAAAGAGTCTGCAGGACCAATGACAGGCTCCAGCCCAGCATGAAGGAACAAACAGGCAGGATCAGGTTGTGCGACCCTCTAAAGAGGTGAACAGCGGGAATGGTGGAAACAGGTAGAACAAGGTCCCTTACCAGCAGAGAAGGAATGTGCCTCCATCAAATCATAGAAACATAGAAACAAAGCAAGTCAAAAGGGGCCGCCCGGGCCATCTAGTCTGACCTCCGGCACCAGCCGGCTCCGCTCACGACATGCCCACCATGTGGACATCCAGCCTATCCTTTAGCACCCACACCGATGGGGCCTCAACGACCTCTAGTGGAAGCCCATTCCACACCCTTGGGGTCCTAACTGTCAGAAAGTGCTTCCTGGCATCCAAATAGAACCTTGGCTCCCTGAGCTTGGCTCCATTGGAGTGCGTCCTGCCTTTCTCTGCAGGGGAGAACAGGTCTCTATCCATCTCCATGTGACATCCGCTCACATACCTGTATGTTGCCAACATATCCCCTCTGAGTCTCCTCTTCTCCAGGCTGAAGAGACCCAGTTCCCTCAGTCTCACCTCATACCCCATCCCCTGCAAACCAGCCACCAACCTTGTGGCCCTACGCTGCACTGACTCCAACCTGGCTATATCCTTTCTGTAATGAGGGGCCCAAAACTGAGCACAATACTCCAGTTGCGGGCGCCCAGAGTCATGTAGAGTGGCAGTAATACCTCTCTCGATCCAGAAGCCACACTTCTGGCTATGCAACCAAGTGTGGTGTTTGCCCTCTTGACCACCGTATCACACTGCTGACTCATTTTTAGCCTGCAGTCAACCAGCACCCCGAGGTCCCTTTCACAAGTGCTGCTCTCCAACCACTTGTCACCTAACCTGTACTTATGACAGCTATTCCTATGCCCCAACTGCAAGACCTTGCACTTATCCACATTGAATGCCATCCTGTTGTCTCCTGCCCACTTCCATAGTGTGTCCATATCCTTTTGGGTCTGGAGTACCTGCTCCTCAGTTGTGGCCACTGCTCCAGTTTTAGTGCCGTCTGCGAATTTGATCAGCGGACTGTTCACCCCTTCTTCCATGTTGTTAATGAAAAGATTAAACAGGATCGGCCCCAGGACAGAGCCCCGGGGGACCCCGCTCTTCACTGGCCGCCATCCTGATGATTCTCCTCTAATGGTCACCTTCTGCTTTCGGTCAGTCAACCATGCCCTAATCCACCAGACAGTGCTTTGGTGTATCCTAAAACTCCTCAGTTTTTCCATCAGGATATCATGGGGCACTTTGTCAAAGGCCTTGCTGAAATCCAGGTATACTACATCCACTGCATCCCCTCCATCTAGCCATCTCGAAACCTTGTCATGGAATTCCACAAGGTTTGTCTGGAAGGACCTGTTTTTGCGGAAGCCATGCTGTGTGGCTGTCAGCCTCTCTTCCCTATCTAGTACCACTAGATCTCTCTCTATTATGAGTCTTTCCATTGTTTTTCCTACAATGGACGTAAGGCTAACTGGTCTATAATCCCCATGTCCCTTCTACTACCCTTTCTGAAAATTGGGACCACTGATGCCACCCTCCAGTCCTCTGGAACTTCACCCGTTCTCCATGAGACCTCAAAAATGGAGGCCAGCAGGCGTGAGAGAACCCCTGCCAACTCTCTAAGTACTCTCGGGTGTAACCCGTCAGGGCCTGGCGCCTCTGTAATGTCCAATGCCCTGAGGAGCCCCTCGACTTCAAGGGGGGTGACTCTAATCTGTGCCCCTAAGTCCCCAGCCTCATCTAATCTCCTATGCGGATATCCCCCATCCTGCTTTGGGGAGAACACAGAGGCAAAATAGTCATTTAGCATCTGTGCCTGTTCCCTCATACGAGTCACTGGATCTCCTTCCTCCTTATTTAGTGGTCCCACCACTTGTCTCCCCTTCCTCTTCCTATTTACATGCTGAAAGAAGCCCTTTTTGTTGCTCTTGATATTCTTGGCAAGTCTCAGCTTGTAATCAGCCTTTGCCTTGCGAAGAATTCTTCTGCAACGGGCCTCCTCCTCTCAGTATACCCTTTTGTCTATTTCCCCCAGTACCCATTTCCTACGGAGGTTCCTCTTTCATCTAACCCCTCTAACCACCTCCTTTCACATCCATGCTGGCACTCTCCTCCGCCTCCCCACCTTACTGACTAGAGGTATCGTCAAGGCTTGCGCCTCCAAAACCTCCCTTTTGAGTGCCATCCACCCCTCCTCAACTCGCTTACCTTCCAGTAACCTATCCCAGGAGACTTTCCCCAGTCTGGCCTTCTGAATAGAACTGGAACGTCTGACTAGAACTGGAACAATCGAGAAGAAAGGGCTAACGGTCAGAGCGAAAGTCAAAAGCGGCACGAGGTACAGTGAACGGCAGTCGCAAAGACTGAACAAAATGGCGGACGCTCCACTCTTTATGGGCCACGGGGGGAGGGGGAGCGGAGCTTCCCGCCAAAAACTGTTAGCTGGCAATCTTCCAGCCAAAGGCACTGCGCAGGCGCAGCACCCATATGTGTGATGCACAGAGGCCACAACGAAGAATGTTGGTAGTCTTGATGGATGGACACATGAAAATCCATCAGATAAACTGAAGCAAACCAGTCCCCTTGACAAAGCAATGGTAAAAGGTTTCACAGCAAGACCATGAAGAACATCTTGTGGGGAATGAAAAAGTTCACATCTTGCAGGTCTAAGATGGGACAGAGGCCACCATACTCCTGAATGGTGAAATGCCACAAATAGAACACATAATGAAGATTGGATGGAGGAATGGGTTGGATCACTCCCTTCAACAGCAACATGGCAACCTCCTCCACCAGCATGGGAGAGGGATGCTCATGGTTCCAAGAGGTGTAAGAGTGTCGAATTCTATGTGGTGTCTGTTCTCCACAATGGAGACAATCCATCAATCCAATATTATGGCTTCCCACGCTGGAAAGTAGGTGGTAAGCCAGCCTTCAAACCAGATTGGTGCAACTGAAGAGGGGCTGGTTCACTGCAGCAACTGCACAGCTTCTCAGTGTCCACCTCCTTCTTTTAGAAAGGCTGAACCTAGAGGTGGCATACCTTCAACATAGTTGTGCAGGTGGCTGCTGGCATGCAGGTTGATGGTACTGGCTTCAGCACTGGAATAAGGATGGGCTCCAAGACCCCTTATGTAATCTTGATGGCTGTGAGGGAGCAAAGCCCATCCTCCTTGCTGTAACCCTGGCTTTCTAGATGCTATCCAGCTTTTTGTCTGTCTGTCTGTGCACTGAAGAGATCCTCACAGGTCAAAGGGCATCTCTTTGATCCTGGAGCAAGCCTCCTGTGATAGGCTAGCTGCCCAGAGTCCAGATCCTGCCCAGGATTGCCACAATGTTGACAAGGGCCCTGGAGTCACAGTTAACATGGTGAGGCAGTCTTAATTTGCTGACTGGACAGCCTGAGGGCCTTTGCCTGGAATATTCTAGCCAGTTTGCAATGTTGTTCCAGTAGGAACTTGACTGGGGAGCTCATCTTCTCCTTTAGGAAGGCTGAGTATCTCCCAGTGGTGGCCTTGTAATTGGAGATGTGAAGGATCAGTCCCATTGCTCTGTAGACCCTCCTTGCCATGGTGTCCAAACAGCGTCCCTCTCAATCTGCTGGGATGGAGTGCTCACTTTGCACTTGATACTGTGCTATCTCCACAATGACCAAGTTTGGCTGGGGTGGTACAGCGGGAACAGAAGGTCCATCTCCTGGACCCAGAGCAGGCTCTCCAAACAGCTTGATGTTGGCTTTAGCTGTGGTTGTGCCTTCCATGGTTCAATTCATGGGCTGGAGGAGTATCAAAAGGAACAGGATGGCCACCAGCACTGCATCCTCCTTCTGAACAATGTCATGGACTGGGTCCGCTGGTGGTTTAGTGAACTTTTGGGTGTCCAGCCCTGTTCTGAGAACCTCTCCAGGTATTTGAAGAGGGATTTTGGACCTTGTGCCAAGATGACATCTTTGGGCAAAAAAGACATTGGGTCATCATAGATCAGTGACTGGTTTGACTCAGATGCATAGTTAGTGGGATCTGGTGCAGGAATTGGTAGAGGAACCAGTGCAGGAACTGCAGCAGGAATCATTGGTGGAATGGGTGTGTGCACCTGCGCAGATGACACTGATGGTGAGTGGCGTTGAGACCATTTCTTGTCCTTGCCCTTCTTCGCCACCGTTTTCTTGGCATCTAACATCTCACATGTCTTCTTGGCCCAGTTCATCACTCTCTCCTTTTTGGGTGTGTGCCCAAATGTGGGTGGTATGGTTGGAATGGCTGTTGGAGCCTGAGCAATTGCCGATGAAAGGTGAGAAGCAGGAGTTGCCTGCAAGGCTGAAGGGTGCATTGGCGGCACCACCATGACCAAGTCAACAGCCCTAAGGAAGTGGCTCCACATCTCCGACTTCAGTCTGCCCACTTGGATTTCTGAGCCTGCTACAAGAACGCCTGGCAGTGATCTTTGCCTAAGCAAAATAGGCACAAAGAGTACCCATCAGTCATCAGTGGAGAGCATGTGGCACCCACACCACACGTATTTCCTAAAGGCTATGCTGTGCACCATCAAGGGAGCAAAAGAGAAAGGAATAAATACTGGAGAAAAATCTGAAAAAGAGAGAATAATAGAAGGGTTGTTTGTGGGGGAGGGATATGGGTAGGTAAAAAGCTGGGTTCTGAATTTGAGAAAGAATGAAGTAAATAGAACAAGTTTGAGAAAGAGAATATATCAGTAGAATGTTCTAAAAGGTAATAAGAGAAAGCACTAGGAAAGACCTAAATGGCAGACGGAAAATGGCAGGAGCACCTCCTGGGGAAGAGAGGGGTGGGGTTTACACTAAAACAAGTTTTGCTAGAAAAATCTTTCTCACAACAGGTCCCATGAAGGTGCAGGGCCCATATACATGAGACCATGAAGAAGAATGTGCATTAACTCAGGGGTTTTTTTTTCAGATATAGAATTCAATTTTGCTGCTGCTTTATCTGTTTGCCTGGTGGTTCTTTGCATTTTTAAGTTTTATTTTTGTTTTATATTTTAGCTGAAAAGTGATGTTAATTCCTTTGAAGATTCTGCTATAGGAAGGCAGGGTAAATATATTCAACATAGTAAACTGCAGGAGCTGGAAACCTTTAGAATTATGAGAGCATGCCATGAATACTCTTCCAAAATAGTTGCCATAGGGAAGGTTTCACATTCTCAGAATGGCTACCACAGTAAGGGCAGACAGTAGCAAAACACCCATTTACCAAAAGTCAGATTGGTGAAGCTAAAAACAAACTAATTTATCAGGACCTAAGATCAAAGCAGGAGTAGGTTCTGTGTTGCAAAGCACAAAACCATTCCTTAAACCCACAATATCATTCTCCAAGACCTATTTAACAGAAGGCATACTTCAAAACAAAGCCTTGGGCTACCACCATACACCATTTTATTTTCTCAGAATACCTCCAAGGTCCTTTACTCTCAGATATCAACATGGAAGAGCACTGGGGGCTGGCATTTCGTTTTGCTGCACACTGGCCTACCAGTTAAAGTTCAATTAAAACATATTTACAAGTTCAATACATTCAGGAGAAGCAGGGAGCCTGGAATGCACTAAGGGAGGTGACTGGAGACACACTGGTACTTATGGTCAATATGCTGTGAACCCCATATTAAATGAAAAGAATTGCCCAGCTCAAAACAGGTTATTCTGTCTAGCAACTTGGAAAGCCACTGCCAGGAAACATCTTTTCCTGACCTACCCTTTCACCCAATATCCTTTTAACTGGAGCTTCTAGACCAGTGATGGCAAACCTTTTAGAGACTGAGTGCCCACACTGCAACCCAGAACCCACTTATTTATCACAAAGTGCCAACAGTGCAATAAAACTTGAATACTGAGGTTTTAGTTTAGAAAAAAGCAACTTATACATTAACATCTTTTGTCTTAAAAAAACCCACAATAACAGAGAGAAGGAGCCATGTTCACGTTCAGCGCTCCCAAGTCGGGGGACGCTGAGCTTGCTTGTGCCCAGGCACATGCACTCCCTCCCTCCCCGCCCCCAAACCAGCCACCGGAAATGCTGCAGGAGCTTCAGCAGCACTTGAAAGTTTACCGGAGGGGCGGAATGGAGGGGAGGGAGACCTAAACTAAAGGTGAGGAGAGACTATTGCTGATCCCTTCCACGCTTCTGTTGGGATCTTCCTTGAGGTGCCCCCACGGCCCTGCCAAGCCTTGGCGAGTGGGTTTTGGTGGGGAGGGGGATCCCCGCCACGTACCCACTCCTGTTGCTTTGCCGCAGTTCCAGCCTCCACTTTTCCTCGTTTTGGCCTCCCTCCCCAGGAAGCGCCATATTCATCCCGGGCACCCTTTCTCTCTTCCTCCTCACTCCAGCTGCTGCTGCCATTCTGCCGTCTCCACCCCCATTGCTTGCTCCCTTAGCCCAGCTCCCCCCCGCCGCCCCGCGGCCACTAGCGCAGGAGCCCAGTCTGGGAGCAGGCACGCAGGCAGGCAGGCATGCAGCTGCCTGGCTGCACCTGCGGTTACCGAATTGGCAGGGTCCAGCCACTGTGCTACAAGGGCAGCTTGGGCTCACATGCTGCGGGCCAGGAGGAGGAGGAGGGCGCCACCACCAGCACTCAGCACACCCGCTTGCTGCTCGCCCACTCCCTTCCTGCTGCACCCACCGCGGCTTGTTGTGCCTGCCTCTGGCCACCTGTTTGACGCCACCTCTTGCAGCGAGTTGCGCTCAATGAGTGATGTCGTTGCCTGGCACTGTTACTCTTTCCAAATATGTGCATAGCTGCTGGGGCAATGCTGGGGGGACTTGGCTCATGTGCCAACAGAGAGGGCTCTGCGTGCCTGCTGTGGCATGCATGCCATAGGTTCGCTATCACTGTTCTAGGGACTGGGCTTTGGATTGTTTGTATGCAAATCAAGCACTCTACTATTGACCTACACCTCCTTAACTTGATGTCTTAAGAATTAAAATAAAAAGCACTTGCATTTCAATACGAGTATTTAGATTTTAGTCTAGCGGCATAAAAACTTATACTGTTATACAGCCCAGGCACATCTGGCAATAATAAATGCCACACCATGTTAATTTCAAAGCCAGTTAACACTCCCAGTAGCATGAGCTCATGGTCCTTAGCTGCTGAGGACAGCAATATTTGCAAGGAGTGCAGCAAAACATTGTGGCCCTGCAATGCTACAACGGCAATCATCCAGCAAGTCACTGACTTGGCTTTGTAACAAAATGAAAGAGGGATTATTTTCTTGAATTTAAAGACCAAAGTGCTATAGCATCATATCAAAAGCCACGGAACTTTTTTTTTTTTTTTTTGGTGGTGGGGAGGGGGGAGGAATCAGGAGAGTTGCATTATTTTGAGAGTTCTATGACAGAGATATGAAGTCACACATGTAATACTCTCATGCTCATATATTTACCCTAGACATCTGGTCTCTCTCAGTATTTCTCCTCCACTCCTTGCCTGCTCCATTTCACCTTCACTGCAGAACAGGGAAGTCAGAGTGCTGCCATGTTTTGTTTTGTTTTTTATGTGGAAGGGGGAGGGTGGATCTTCCCTTCCTTGACCATAAGAAGTTCACAATGGCATTTTAAGAACTGTTCTGAATTTCATGATTGCCACTGAAACTGAAGCAATTTTTATACAAGGATAAAACAGAATCCCCATTTACAGGAATTCTACACAGCAAGCTATAACATTGCAATCTACTATTGATATAGTTTTGCAAATATTAAATTAGTTTTGATATAGAGGATTGGGCACCTGTAACAGTATGAACCTCTTCCAGATGATCACACAGGGAAGTTTTTGTAGGTTGGAATCAATTTGCCTTTTTTCTGGGTCAATTGAATGAGACCCAATGTGGTATAGTGGTTAGAGTGTTGGATTGGCAATCCAGGAGATTCAGGTTCTAATCCCCACTCAGCTATGAAGCTCACTGGGTGACTTTCAGCCACTCACTCTTAGCCTTATCCAAAAAGATAAAACAGAATGGAGGAGGACTATGTAAGTTCCCTTGAGTTCCTTGGAGGAGGAAAAAAGGCAGGAAATAAATACAATTAACAACAACATATGTGGTCAAACAGGCAAAGAAATACATGTGTAGATTAATAATGTCTTGTGGGTTTATTTGCAAGGTTGTAGTACAAGGAACTCCCAATATCTTACCTATCACAAATGACTCCAAATCAGTTTTTAAGTTCTGAAGCAACTGGATCAGGTGGACAGATACATCAATCAGACCCAAGTTCCTGTTATAAAACACAGGTTTCAACAATCAGGTTGATGTCATCAAAAATAAGGAGAGAAACCACTTTTACACAAGGGAGCATCATTCCATAAAGCCCCAAATATGTTGACTATGTTGTGATATATTAAAAGGATTAAGGGCTAGAAAACCCACCCCACCCCCTGAAAGTTACTAACTGAGTTTGCCTAATGTCAGGTGTGACAGGGCAGCCTACAAAGGATTTCTGAATGCCACTGTCACTCAGATTCTAGAGCAGGACCAGGCAAGAACGGCCTAAGGACATGGAAGATGGCAGAAAAACATAGGAAAAAGGAAGCAGTAGCTTGATAACAGGCCCAAAGAGGCAAAGGGACCTAGGAAAGGAATAGGAAAGAGTGGATGCAAATTCAAACAAGAGAAGGAGGGCTGAGAAGGTAAACCATGTGGGGAGAGAGAAAAGACAGGAGAGGACAGTTGCCCAAGGCTGGGAACTATAAGAGATAAAGTAAACTGACATTCATATATTGATCTCAAATAGGTAACAAAAAGTTTTAGCCATAAAGGTCTATCCCTCCAACATTCCTCAAAGAAAACAGGGAAACACTTTCTTAAATGCATACCTATTCTTGTCCTGCTAAGAGTTTACCATTGTCCAACACATACATACATAAAATCATGAGAATGATTAATGCTACAATGCATCTTATTAACCATCTAAAATGTTAAAGTTATCAAAATTTATTCTTTGAATAAGAGGTTAGCAGACAGAAAGAAAACTAGTACATTTTTTAAATTTTGTAACATTCACTCCTTCATGGATCACTGCCTTGTCGTGGAGAAGGGACTTGCGTAGCTCAATGAAGCTATGAGCTATGCCATGCAGGGCCACCCAAGATGGGCAGGCCATAGCAGAGAGCTCTGACAAAACGTGATTCACTGGAGAAGGAAATGGCAACCCACTCCAGTATCTTTGCCATGAAAACCCCATGAACAGTACCAAAAGGCAAAAAGATATGACACCGGAAGATGAGCCCCTCAGGTTGGAAGGTGTCCAATATGCTACTGGGGAAGAGCGGAGGGCTAGTACTAGTAGCACCAGAAAGAATGAAGCGACTGGGTCAAAGCCAAAAGGACACTCAGTTGCAGATGTATCTGGTGGTGAAAGGAAAGTCCGATGCTGCAAAGATCTATACTCCATAGGAACCTGGAATGTAAGATCCATGAATCAAGACAAGCCGGACATGGTCAAACAAGAGATGACAAGACTGAACATCGACATCTTAGGAATCAGTGAACTCAAATGGACAGGAATGGGTGAATTTAATTCAGATGACCATCAAATATACTACTGTGGACAAGAATCCCTCAGAAGAAATGGAGCAGCCTTCATAGTCAATAAAAGAGTAGGAAAAGCAGTACTGGGATACAACCTCCAAAATGACAGAATGATCTCAGTTCGAATCCAAGGAAAACCATTCAACAATACAATAGTCCAAGTCTATACCCCAACCACTGGTGCTGAAGAGGCTGAAGTTGACCGGTTCTATGAAGGCCTACAATACCTTCTAGAATTAACACCAAAAAATGATGTCCTTATCATCATGGGGGATTAGAATGCTAAAGTAGGAAGCCAAAAGATAACCAGAATAACAGGAAAGTTTGGCATTGGAGTATAAAATGAAGCATGGCACAATCTGGTAGAATTTTGTCAAGAGAATACGATGGCCATAGTAAACACTCTTTTCCAACAACTCAGGAGACAACTCTACACATGGACATCACCAGACAGTCAGCACAGAAATCAGATTGACTATGTACTCTGCAGCCAAAGATGAAGAAGCTCTATACAGTCAGTAAAAACAAGATCAGGAACAGACTGTGGCTCAGATCATGAGCTTCTTGTTGCAAAATTTAGGCTTAAACTGAAGAAAGAAGGGAAAAGCACTAGGCCACTCAGATATGACCTAAATCACATTCCTGATGAATATACAGTAGAGGTGACAAATTGATTTCAGGAATTAGATCTGATAGAGTGCCTGAAGAACTCTGGACAAAGGTTTGCAACATTGTACAAGACGTAGCAACAAATACCATCCCAAAGAAAAAGAAATGCAAGAAAGCAAAATGGCTGTCTGAGGAAGCTTTGCAAATAGCTGAGGAAAGAAGGGGAGTGAAAGGCAAGGGAGAAAGAGAAAGATACAAACAATTGAATGCAGAATTCCAAAGAATAGCTAGAAGAGATAAGAATGCCTTCTTCAATGAACAGTACAAAGAAATAGAAGAAAACAATAGAATAGGGAGGATCAGAGGTCTCCTCAAGAAAATTGGAGATACGAAGGAACGTTTCATGCAGAGATGGGCATGATAAAGGACCAAAATGGCAGGGACCGACCAGAGGCAGAAGAGATTAAGAAGAGGTGGCAAGATTACACAGAAGAACTATACAAGAAAGAGCATAAATAAATGTCTTTTTATTTAAATGTCATTTTAATTGTTAACAATATTTGCTTATTTATCTGGCCAGAGTGACTTCTTTTATATTGTTATTTATTTTATATTGTTAATTTTATATTGTTATTTTTGTATTTTATTGTATTTTATTTTGTGCTGTGAGCCGCCCCGAGGCTTCGGCAAGGGGCGGCATAGAAATGTTTTAATAAATAAATAAATAAATAAATAAATAAATAAAGTCCCTGATAACCATGATGGGGTGGTCACTGACCTCGAGCCAGACATCCTGGAATGTGAAGTCAAATGGGCCTTAGGAAGTCTGAGCAACAACAAAGCTAGTGGAGGTGACAGTATTCCAGCTGAGCTATTCAAAATCTTAAAGACGATGCAGTAAAAGTGCTACACTCAATATGCCAGCAAACTTGGAAAACTCAACAGTGGCCACAGGATTGGAAAAGGTCAGTTTACATTCCCATCCCAAAGAACAGAAATGCCAAAGAATGTTCAAACCACTGCACCATTGCACTCATTTCACATACCAGCAAAGTAATCCTCAAAATCCTACAAGCTAGGCTCCAGCAGTATGTGGACCGAGAACTCCCAGAAGTACAGGCAGGATTTCAAAGAGGGAGAGGAACTAGAGATCAAATTGCCAACATCTGTTGGATCATGGAGAAAGCTGGGGAGTTCCAGAAAAACATCTACTTCTGCTTCATTGACTATGCTAAAGCCTTTGATTGTGTGGATCACAACAAATTGTGGCAAGTTCTTAAAGAGATGGGAGTACCAGATCATCTTATTTGTCTCTTGGGAAACCTATATTCAGGTCAAGAAGCAACAGTGAGAACTGGACACGGAACCACTGATTGGTTCAAAAGTGAGAAAGGAGTTCGGCAAGGCTGTATACTGTCACACTGCCTATTTAACCTATATGCAGAGCACAACATGAGAAAGGTGGGGCTAGATGAATCACCAGTTGGAATCAAGTTTGCTGGGAGAAATATCAACAACCTCAGATATGCAGATGATACCACTCTCATGGCAGAAAGTGAAGAGGAACTAAAGAGTCTCCTGATGCGGGTGAAGGAGGAGAGTGCAAAAGTTGGCTTGAAACTTAACATTAAGAAAACTAAGATCGTGGCATCTGGTCCTCTCACTTTCTGGCAAATAGATGGGGAAGAAACAGAGGTAGTGACAGATTTCATTTTCCTGGGCTCCAAGATCACCACAGATGGGGATTGCAGCCAAGAAATTAAGAGACGCTTGCTCCTGGGGAGGAAAGCTATGGCAAATCTAGGCAGCATACTAAAAAGCAGAGACATCACCCTGCCAACAAAAATGCATATAGTCTAGGCTATGGTTTTCCCACTTGCAATGTATGGCTGTGAAAGCTGAACCATAAGGAAGGCTGAGCACCGAAGAATTGAAGCCTTTGAATTGTGGTGCTGGAAGAGACTTCTGCGAGTCCCTTGGACCGCAAGGTGATCCAACCAGTCGGTCCTAGAGGAGATCAACCCTGACTCTTTAGAAGGCCAGATGTTGAAGATGAAACTCAAATACTGTGGCCGCCTAATGAGAAGGAAGGACTCCCTGGAGAAGAGCCTAATGCTGGGAACAATAGATGGCAAAAGAAGAAGGGGACGGCAGAGGATGAGGTGGCTAGATGGAGTCACTGAATCTGTTGGTGTGAACTTAAGTGGACTCTGGGGGATGGTGGAAGACAGGAAGGCCTGGAGGAATGTTGTCCATGGGGTCGCGATGGGTTGGACACGACTTCTCGACTAACAACAACAACATTCATCCCATATATCCCCGCCCTCCTAAAGCTAGGGATTGATTTATTATGAACAGTACAGAAAGCAGGAAATGTCCAAGGAAATGGGTATATCTGGAATGTGTAGTAGAATAAATTTATTACCTCAGGTTTGAAAATATCCACTCACTCACTCACCTGTACAGATTAAGAATTGCCTTCAAGAGAGGAGGCAGAGAAGTTTTTAGCAATTGGGACAATTCACTGTACTTATGGGGTCCCAATGTGGTGCCTATAAGCACTAATGTGCTGCCAGACATTTTGTTTGTTTGTTTGTTTGTTTGTTTGTTTAGAGTATTTGTATGCTGTCCCATTGCATAGCCTCGGGACGGCTTTCATAAAATGACATAAAACATAATACAAATAAAATCCAGATCCACCCTGGCTGCAGATTAAAACCTATAAGCTGAAGTTAAAAGTTATTAAAATATTGTTGGAAAAAAAAAGGTCTTAGCCTGGCACCAAAAAACAAATAACAACAGCGCCAGGCGGACCTCTCTGGGGAGCACATTCCATAGGCTGGGCACCACCGCAGAGAAAGCCCTCCTCCGGGTACTTTGCCTCCTAATGTCTTTCACGGAGGGTTCCTGGAGGAGAGCCTCTGCTGCCGATCTCAGGGGGTGGGAGGGCAAATATGGAAGAAGGCATTCTTTTAGGTATCCAGACATGGTCCTCTTTTCTTCAAATGTGCCCTCCACTGGCATTAAAGTAATGATGGGGAGAGAACATAATTTTTACTGACACCCTGACATTTTATCTTCACCAAAGGATCAGTTTTATCTAGAACAACTACAAAATTATTTAAGAAGGAATGTGCAAATGAAAAACTAAGTCAATAATATGTTACAGTGGTACCTCAGCTCACGAATGCCTTGGTTCACGACCAAATCAGGTCACGAACAAAAATTTCATGAAAATTTTGACTTGGTTCGCAAACTCCGCATTGGGTGGCGACCAAGATCTCCCCAAGTGGGGAGATGGCCACGATTGCAGTTGCATTCATGCAGGGAAGATGTGCATGATTGTGGCAGTGCTGTGCCCATCTTTCCTGCAGGAGCATGCCCGTCATCATGCACGTATTCCCTACATGAACACAACTGCGATCATGGCCATCTCACCATTCGGGGGGGCGGGGGGAGATGGCCGTGATCATGCTGGGTGCGGGGGGTGGGGGAGGAGATGGCTAAGATTATTCCCGCCTTTCCTGCAGGAGCATGACTGGGATCTCGGCCATCTCCTGAGCACATGCAGCCATCTTCCCCACACAATCGCGATAGTGGCTGTCTCCCCCCCCCCCCACACACACACACGCAGGTGTGGCCATCTTCCCCACTCGTGGTGGCAGACAGACCTGTGGTCACTTGCTGCAAAGCTGATTGAATAATGGCTCCACAAGAAGCGCAGAGCAAGCATGGTGGTAAAATGAACATGTAGGGTGGTAATGAAAGTGATCAGAACATGCAGAGCAAGAATGGTAAGAGGAAGTACAGCAAGTGTTGAATTTAAAGCCAGTAGCTTGTTTGATAATTTCCGCAAGAGAAGTGGCATCCACAGTGTGATAAGACATGGTCAGGCTTCCAGTTCTGACAAGGCTGCTGCAGAAGCCTTCAAGAAAGAATTCGCTGAATTCATGAAGGCAGAAGGATACATTGCTCAACAAGTGTTCAACTGCAATGAAACAGGGCTCTTCTGGAAGAAGATGCCAAACAGAACCTGCATCACGCAGGAGGAAAAGGCACTGCCAGGGCACAAGCCCATGAAGGACAGATTGACCCTTTTGCTGTGTGCGAACGCAAGCGCTGATCTGAAGATTAAGCCACTACTGGTGTACCATTCCCAGACCCCTTGTGCATTCAAGGAACAGAATGTGAACAAGGCCAGACTGCCTGTCATGTGGAGGGCCAATGCGAGGGTTGGGTCACAAGGAAATTGTTCATGGAATGGCTGCATGAGGTGTTTGCACCCACCATCTCCTCAGGGCATTGGACATTACAAGGGCGCCAGGCCCTGATGGGTTACACCAGAGAGTACTTAGAGAGTTGGCAGGGGTTCTCTCACGCCTGCTGGCCTCCATTTTTGAGACCTCATGGAGAACAGGTGAAGTTCCAGAGGACTGGAGGGTGGCATCAGTGGTTCCAATTTTCAAAAAGGGTAGTAGAAAGGACATGGGGAATTACAGACCGGTTAGCCTTACGTCCATTGTAGGAAAAACAATGGAAAGGCTCATAACTGGGTCTCTTCAGCCTGGAGAAGACTCAGAGGGGATATGTTGGCGACATACAGGTATGTGAGGGGATGTCATAAGGAGATGGGTAGAGACCTGTTCTCCCCTGCAGAGGAAGGCAGAACGCGCTCCAACGGAGCAAAGCTCAGGGAGCCAAGGTTTTGTTTGGATGCCAGGAAGCACTTCCTGACAGTCAGGACCCCGAGGGTGTGGAATGGGCTTCCACAAGAGGCCGTTGAGGCCCCATCGGTGCGGGTGTTCAAGGATAGGCTGGACGTCCACATGGTGGGCATGTCGTGAGCGGAGCCGGCTGGTGCCGGAGGTCAGACTAGATGGCCCGGGAAGCCCCTTCTGACTCGCTCTGTTTTCTATGTTTCTATAATAGAGAGAGATCTAGTGATGCTAGATAGGGAAGGGAGGATGACAGCCACACAACACGGCTTCTGCAAAAGCAGGTCCTGCCAGACAAACCTTGTGGAATTCTATGACAAGCTGCTGAGATGGCTAGATGGAAGGGATGCAGTGGATGTGGTATACCTGGATATCAGCAAGGCCTTTGACAAAGTGCCCCATGATATCCTGGTGGAGAAACTGAGGAGTTTTGGGATACACCAAAGCACTGTCCAGTGGATTGTGGCATGGTTGACTGACTGAAAGCAGAAGGTAACCATTAGTGGGGAATCATCAGGATGGCAGCCAGTGACAAGCGGGGTCCCCCAGGGCTCTGTCCTGGGGCCAATCCTGTTTAATCTTTTCATCAATGACATGGAAGAAGGGGTGAACAGTCTGCTGATCAAATTCGCAGACGACACTAACACTGGAGCAGTGGCCACAACTGAGGAGCAGGTACTCCAGATCCAAAAGGATATGGACACACTATGGAAGTGGGCAGGAGACAACAGGATGACATTCAAGGTGGATAAGTGCAAGGTCTTGCACTTGGGGCATAGGGATAGCTGTCATAAGTACAGGTTAGGTGACAAGTGGCTGGAGAGCAGCACTAGTGAAAGGGACCTCAGGGTACTGGTTGACTGCAGGCTAAACATGAGTCAGCAGTGTGATACGATGGTCAAGAGGGCAAACACCACACTTGGTTGCATAGCCAGAAGTGTGGCTTCCAGATCAAGAGAGGTATTACTACCACTCTACATGACTCTGGTGCACCCGCAATTGGAGTATTGTGCTCAGTTTTGGGCCCCTCATTACAGAAAGGATATAGCCAGGTTGGAGTCAGTGCAGTGTAGGGCCACAAGGTTGGTGGCCAGTTTGCAGGGGATGGGGTATGAGGCGAGACTGAGGGAACTGGGTCTCTTCAGCCTGGAGAAGAGGAGACTCAGAGGGGATATGTTGGCAACATACAGGTATGTGAGCGGATGTCACATGGAGATGGGTAGAGGCCTGTTCTCCCCTGCAGAGGAAGGCAGGACACGCTCAAATGGAGCAAAGCTCAGGGAGCCAAGGTTCCATTTGGATGCCAGGAAGCACTTCCGGACAGTCAGGACCCTGAGGGTGTGGAATGGGCTTCCACGAGAGGTCATTGAGGCCCCATTGGTGTGGGTGTTCAAGGATAGGCTGGACGTCCACATGGTGGGCATGTCTTGAGCGGAGCCAGCTGGTGCCGGAGGTCAGACTAGATGGCCTGGGAGGCCCCTTCTGACTCGCTATTTCTATGTTTCTTTCTGACAACCAACCGCCTGAAAGTTGCCTTCTTCTGATGGACAATGCCCTGACACACCCTCCAGCCTTGGTGGATGATATGGATGCTGAGTATGACTTCATAAAGGTCATGTTCCTCTCCCTCAACAGAAAAGCTCTTCTGCAGACCAGCAAATGATCTGCAACTTCAAACAGCTCTACACAAAGGCGCTCTTCAGCAGGTGTTTTCATGTCACTGAAGAGACATCCGTGACTCTGAAAGAATTCTGGAAGAAACATTTCAATGTCCTCCACTGCATCAACCTCACTGACAAAGCCTGGGAAGATGTCACATACTGAATCTTAAACGCAGCCTGGAGGAAACTGTGGCCAGAATGCGTCGCTGAATGTGTCACTGAATGTGACTTTGAAGGGGCTGATGCAGAGGTAGTGGAGGAGATTGCATCCCTGGGCAAGAGTATGGGTCTGGACATCAATGGTGCAGACACAGAGGAGCTTGTTGAGGACCATAAGGAGGAGCTGACAATAGAAGAACTTGCTGAACTCCAGAGTGAGCAGCAGAAGGCACTTGCTGAGGAGCATTCCACCAAGGAAGAGGAAGACAGGGAGGAGGTTAGCAGTGATGTGATACAATCCATTATGAAAAAATTCAATGAGTCCCAGGATTTCTTTGAGAAGCACCACCCCAACATAACTGTAACAAACAGAGTGTTGAATCTGATGAACAGTAACGTGGTCTCTCATTTCTGGAGGGTTATGCAGCGCAGGAAAAAACAAGTGACTATAGGCAGATTTTTCACCAAAATTGGCCCTGCAATTAAGAGACAGAGAGGAAACTCCTGAAAGAGATCTCCCCAATGTCCTTATGGAGGGGGACTCTCCCTCAAAACAATAACCTCCCTCCCCCACCTAGGTTAGTGTTCTCCACTATACTGTACAGTACTTTGTTACTGTGTTGTTCTTTGTTACTTTGTTGTTCTTTGTCACTTTGTTTCAATTTTTTCTGATTAAAAAAGTAGTTACAGAACAGATTAACCTTATTTCCCTTATGGGGAAATTTGACTTGGCTAGCAACCAATTT
Source organism: Varanus komodoensis (assembly GCF_004798865.1). Lineage (NCBI taxonomy): Eukaryota > Metazoa > Chordata > Lepidosauria > Squamata > Varanidae > Varanus > Varanus komodoensis. Next base: position 3,314,578 of record NW_025336334.1, on the reverse strand, counting down.
GGGTCACAACCAGAGTCGTGGAACAGATTAAGTTTGTGAGCCAATATATAAATGTTCAGCTAGATGTTTATTAATCATATGCTTCCTTCTAAGGGCTCAAGGATACATAAATGGAACTGTCTTGTTTTATTATATCAGTCTTGTGTTGTAAGCTAGGCCAAGACACAATGACTGGCCCAAAAATCACAGAGACGTCTTTTTAGTTCAGCAAGAGTTTCGGTACAATTCAGAATGCATGAAGATGCATTGTAATGTATTTTATCTAATGCTTTCTTCTAATACAAGTTTGCCAGAGTTTACCAAAACTGATTAAGTTCAGAGTTTTTGTGTGATTTGAAACTTTCTGCGCAATATGTTTAGGAAAAAGCACAGAGGCAGAGAGTCTGTATTGCCACAGAAGTCCCTTCTCTAGGCCATCAAAACCAGACCTGCACTCTACATTTCTAAGCTTATTTGTTTTGTAGCTTTTCTCTCTCACCACATGGAAAACTGAACTTCCAGAAGTCCATATTCTTTGGATGTTAGACTATTTTCTGTTGCAAAATACTATATTTTGTCTTTCCACAGTATGAAGCCATTTCCAACAATAAAATGCCAATAGCTATTCAAAGTATATACTTCCCCATTCTGGAGTATGGACGACCTTTTCAAAAGACCTACTACATAACTGGCAACAAAGTATGAACTATCCATATACACAAGTATGGGAGTTATTCATCAATGTACAATTGTTTGAACCATTAGAATGTCTGGGTAGCTCTATGGTTAATATTTAAGCATACCCATAATGAAACATTTAAGAGGCTTAGGTACCTTTGGATAAACTCAACAGTACCCATATGTGTGATTCAACAGAATCATTTCTATGCTATTTCAATACCAGATGAAAATGGTATGAATCCAGATGGATAAATAAAATGCTGATCCAGCAGTTGTTCCATTAAAAACACACACACACATAGCCTCAGGATGGTAACTGTCTCTGGAACCAAAAAAGGCAGTGGAAAGTAGGTTAGTTAAGAAACAAAATGTATCTATCAAGAAAGCCTCAGACAATAATTAGCTATCCTAACGGTAAAGAAATGTTATCCAGCACACAACTACTCATTTAACCAATAAAGACAAATACAGAGTTATTCCAAATTTTATTCCCTCATTAAGCAGTGTCTGAGGTCATTACTGGCATCCAGAAGCCTCTAAAAGTGGCAATAAACTTCTTTCTACTCCTTCTCTTAGAAAAAATGCACCATAAGAAGTTGATGCTTGCCATTGTCTCTGCAACTATTCAGAAGAAAACTTCTTCCCCTAATATTTTAACTACACAGAACATACTATTATGAAAGTGCAATGACTTTACAGGATAAACTGATGTTGCACCCCACTCTAGTCCCAAGTACGGTTATGGCAACATTCCAAGGAATGTGTATTCCTTATACAGTGGTACCTTGGTTCACGAACTTAATCCGTTCCAGGACTCTGGTTGTGACCCAAATTGGTCGAGAGCCAAGTTAAATTTCCCCATAAGGTTCAATGTAAATAAGGTTAATCCGTTCTGTAACCATTTTTTAAATCAGAAAAACGTGAAGCAAAGTGACAAAAACAAAGATCGCAGCCGTCTTCCCCCACTCACCCTGAGCACAAGCGCAGCCATCTCCCTGCCCCCCACAGCATGACCAAGATCGCACCTGTCATCCTTGCATGTGCCTGTCATGGGGGGGGGGGAGAGATGGGAGTGATTGCGGGCACACTGGGGGAGGGAGAGATGGGCGCAATCTTGGCCATCTCCCCCCAGTACGATCGCACCCATCACCCCACTTGGTGATGGGGTGGGGAGATGGCCACGATCGTGCTGGGTGGGGGGTTCATGCATGGAGTGGGGAGATGGCCACGATCACAGTTGCTTTTGTGCAGGGAAGGTGTGCGTGATCAGAGGCATGCTGCCCCAGGATAGACGGGTGCAGCACAGCACAACTGCAGGGGAGATGGCCAAGATTGCGCCCGTCTTTTCTGCAGGAGCACGCCTGTGATCATGCACGCCTTCCCTGCACGAAAGCAACTGCGATCGTGGCCATCTCTCCACTCAGGGTGGGGGGGAGAGAAGGCTGAGATCTTGGTCGCCACCCAATGCAGAGTTTGCGACCCACATCAAAATTTTAATGAATTTTTTGTTTGTGACCCGATTTGTTCATGAACCAAGGTGTTTGTAAGCCGAGGTACCACTGTACATAAAAATCAGGTGTTAAGTGAAACACAGATTTAAATAAAATTAGCAATAAGTTTGGCCAATTTCAACATGAGCACCACACCTATCTAAATTTGTACTAGTTGAAAGTCCCTGAATTAAAACTTATATCTTAAGTGAGTAACTGGAAACAGGTCCATGTTGTTCAGTGGTGAAGAAGTATAATATATGAGAAGCTTTACCATTTGATGCTGCTGATTGTAGAAATAGGCTTCAATTTAAGTTTACAGCAGGGGTGGGCAACTTGTGGCCCTCAAGATATTAAGACTGTGCTAACTACAGCTGATGGTTGTTGCAGCCCAAGAATATCTGGATGGCCACAAGTTACCTACTTACCTGTCGGAAAAAGTCATTTTCCAAATACCAAGTTATAAACAATTCTGCAGAGCAACATGCTGCCATATTAAGAACTAGCGCATCCTGCACTGCATAAAGCCAGACTTTATTCAACTTGCTTCTACTTTCATATAAAATACATAAACAGTTGTTGTTGCTGCTGCTGTTTTTAGTCGCAAAGTCGTGTCCTACCCATCACGACCCCATGGACAACATTCCTCCAGGCCTTCCTGTCCTCCACCATCCTCCGGAGTCCAACTAAGCTCACGCCAACTTCTTCAGTGACTCCCTCTAGCCACCTCATTCTCTGCCATCCCCTTCTTCTTTTCCCGTCAATTGTTCAGTAGTACACAATAATTAAAATATAAAGTAATTCCAGTTTACAAGACTATCTCAATTCATGCAGAATATAATCCACTCAGAAATTCTCCTGCAAATGCCCCAGTGAAGTGCAAGGGAAACAAAACAAGAGCCCACATTCATTTCAATGCTCAGGAGATGTACTGAGTGGATAATATTCTTATATTTCAACAGTTGGTATACTTCACTATGACCAAAGTCTTTGCTGTAATGCAGAGGTGGGAATGTTGTGAGACTACAATTCCCATAATCCCTTATCATTGACTATGGCAGCTGAACCTGATGGGAGCTGAGGCCCAAAAGTATATCAAGGGTCACAGGTTCCTCATCCCTGATATATTGCATTGGGAGGGGGATTACAAATTTTCAGTGCATTTATATACATGTTTACTAAGAAATAAGTCCTGCTGAATTCATTGACTTATTTCCCAAATCACTTTGCCAAATGGTCCTATTCATATTTACTAAGAAAGCTCTGTGAATTTGAAGCAGCTTGCTCCCAAATAAGTGTGCCTAGGGTTTCAGCTTCAGTCCTTAAGTGCTTGATAGCATGAGAAAATCTCTATGAAACATGGCTTTAATAAATAAGCATTAAGATGTTTTAGTATTTATGACTTACAAATGCATTCAGACTTGTAGGAATGAACTAGTAACACTTCATGGTAGTGTAAAAATACATTGCTTGGACTCTCCAGGTCCTCCCAGTGGTTGGAATACTTGAATAACTCATCTGGTAAAACAACTTTTACCAGATGAGTTATTCAAGAACTGGGCTATCCAAAGATTGAAGTTTGGAGAATGTCTGCATTCTGCAACAGCCAAACATTCAACCACGAAATTCATACAAAATGCCCAGTTTGTGAAGACAGAAAACATGAGGGTTGCAACATTTCAATACAATATAAATTATGTTTAATTATCATGAATTGGTGATCTCAGGAAATGGCCCTCCTAATCCATGGCCAGACTTTTTCATTTGAGCACATTTTTCTTTTTTTGCAACCATTTGCACCTCCCCAAACACAAATAAGTATAAATTACTTTAGTTCATAAAGTTGGTCACAAATTCATGAGTATCACTTGACCTTGACATGAATAAGCTATGTTTTAAGTACCTTAGAACACTGTAGCCTCACGCCACATGTTCTTCATATTCAACCCCAAGTAATCAAATGTAATCATGTCAAAAAGGTCAAATGATGATCATGTGTGTACATGGTCTCAAAATAACTTCCAATCTTTTATGGTTTTCAAATACATAAAGCCAAAAATCTGAACCCATCTGTATCACATGACAACTGTCAAATACAAAGGGGTAGGAGAGAAGGAACTTGATTCCAGTTTCCCCACCAAAAACAAGGCCAAGATTGTGAAGGGATAATAGTTTCCCTCAAATTTTGAACAGAGCTTTGCTAAATATATATTCTTGGTATAGCTTTATACAGCAACTCCCCAGCCCAACAGAGATTGCTAAATAGATCTACTATGTTTTCACCTTATTGAATCACTCACATTCACTAAATTTCTGGGTTGTTCACCATTATATCCCAATTACAAGCTCTGAGGTAACATAAGAAATTTGTTTATTTTTGTTTCTTTGTTTTCTGTACTGTCAATAGCCAAGGCTCTAGTTCAGGATTCTGTTCACACAGTGGCCAACCAGTTGTGGGAAACTCACAAATACGATATGAGTACAATAGCACTGTCATGTTCTTCAGCAACCGGTGCATAAAGGCATACTGAAGAAAAAAACAATTCTGATACTGCAGAAGAAAAAGCTTTAACCCATTGTTTGCTGTTGTTGTAAGACTTTGGGCTATTTCTCCTTCAAGAACTGAGAGTTCCAGGTTCAGATATCACAGTGAACAACCTAGGAATGAGGCATTCCCAGGTAGTTTAACAAACGAGAAGTAGATGAGCAGTAAAGATAAAGCATGCTCATTTACTCTCAAAAGCTCACAGACAACCCATCATTAAAGTGTTGATTGTTTAATCATGAGAACCATGTCAATATAACTACCAGCCTAATTCTGGATTATTCACCTAGTACTCAGTCAACTTGGTGCACTCTTTAAGTGGCCCAATAAAATCACCTCTTTCCATTAGGAATTCCTGGTAGTTCACTACTGCATAGACATATCTATAACCAGTGAGTAGCAACTACTTTCAATACAACCTCAGAGCTTTATATCAAGATTATCTGGGAACACAGGTGAGTCATTTGCATCAGCTACCTCTCAGTGAATCGTATTTTAGAATAAGAGGATATTGGACATATACATACCTACACACAATTAGAGAGACATTTGTTGTCATGCATGGATATTGACATTCTAGACTGTAGGACTTGTGAATAAAATCAAAACTACTATTATGTCTAAACTTTCTCAAGAATTTTATTTAAAAAAATCCCCAAATAATTTGATTAGTTTGAGGCACAATATGCTTCAATTGTGTTCATTCAGATGTAGTACCAAAATACTGAGCATGCAGTCAGGGAAGTTGGGGGAGGGTCACATGCCCCCCACACTTCCCCTGTGGGATGACACCCTGTATCCTATTCTGGTTTGACCTAACCCTTGAATTACACTGCAAACCAGGACCAGGACCCAGAGGCTGATTCTGATTTCCATTCAAGCTTTGCAAGGTAAGTCCAAATGATAAGTTGTAGGTTTGAACCAAATGGAAAACCATGGCTTGCCATAAAGCAGGGAAAAATGGAGAAAGTTATCACATATGAGAGGATGTGAAGCAAGGCTCTTTGATTGCATATTCAAGTAATGCAAAACCAAGCATTAATTGGTTCAATGCTAGATCCAAAACAACACATTGTTGACCTAATATATTACGATTGTATATCATCTCCTCCACAAATACTTTTCTTTTAAAAGCAAAATTTGATTTTCAGCTTACAAGAAATATATATGTATGACAAGATTTACAAATGGGCAGGTATAGCATAATGGCTAACAGAAGGAGTTGTTAAGCTGAACCTCCCTTATTCAAATTTTATTTCATTCAAAGTTCACCAGATAAACCAATCTTTCCCTCAACTCTCTCTCTCAAGATACTAATACTTATCTTATCTTATCTATTATTTATTCATTCATTCAGGATATTTCTAGGCCATCCATCACTTTCGACTCTGGATGGCTTATGTTAAGGATAATTGAGATAACATATGCAATAGACTTCAAACCAGCTACAGAGTTGTATGTATTAGATGCACACTGGATGAGAGATATAAATAACATCAAAGATTCAAATGTCAAACAAATTTTAAGAAATCCAAATGTATAAATAAAATGTGAATTCCATTAAATATTCACTAGACTTTGAATGAACTTGTGGTGTAGATCATGTTACCGAACTGCAACCTATGAATATTTTACTGAAAATAGATATAGAGAGATTCATTCAAAAAAGACAGGGGAATCAACCAATGGATCAGTGGCGACAGATCTGAGGATAAATCCTGTTGATTGCAAGTACGATTAGTATACCTTCGAAAGGTAATGAAATTTGGGCAGAGCAATGTTTTCCCCTATCAATCTGTAATCAAAATGAACAATCCTTTGCCTCAATAAATTTTAGTTTTGGATTGAAGAAGGGGCTTGCTCCTCTTTTAGTGCAGAGAATAAACTGACTTGTACTTAATCCATTTTGTGCCCCAGTACATGTACACTGTGTGACATAAGGAAAGCACCCCAATGGCCTGTTTTTATGTAAGTTTTGTGATATTTTAAGTCCTAGGCATGTTCAGTTTATGGAAATAAATATGGAACACAACAGCCTGTGATATGAAAGTCACTCCAGGACATTGGATGAAGGCCTGCATTTAAAAAAAAAAAAGCTATGCAAATTTGTATCTATTAATGGGGGGGCACAACTATACCTCATTATATTCTGATTATTCTCACACTGAATACAGGCATTCCGTAGGCATCTGAAACATTCCGACAGCAGCAGTAAATATGCATCTAGATGTACTAATTTCCTGGTGTCCTTGCAGACCACGGCAATTTCATGTGAGATTTTCAGCAAAGTCTGCTGGAGATTTTGGAATAAGCTTTTGGTTGCTGCTTCCCTGAAACAAAAAATAAGTAAATATTAAGTGAAGTGAACAGTATCAACCACATATGGATAAAACATCTGCTTTAAATGAGGAGAGGGCTGTTCAACCAGCAATTCTTCCTGTTTACAAAAATGGTAACTTGTCTCACACGTCTTGAGACTGTGAAGAGGTAACAGCCTTGGTCAGTGCCTGGATTGGAGACAGGAACATCCCATGTTGCCCCATTGGTCCTTCTAGTTTGGCTTGTACTGTCTATACTGACTAGCCGCAGCATTCCTAGTTTTTAGACAAGTGTTCCCCAGCTGTATCTAGAAATAGGTGGGACTAAACTTAAGTACATTTACATGCACTACAACTGGATTACACCCCTGATTTAATGCCACCTTCAATTCCACGGAAAAAAAGAAAGGAATAAATATACATTTAAAATGAGGCTGATGATATGTACAATTGTGTTTACAAATGACAAATGTTTAATGACAGTTGAAGCAAACAATTTCTAAATTAAAATCAGAATGAAAAGTACCGAGTGGCTGAAGAGCTCATACCCTGTGTTATTGTTGTTTTGCTCATATGACAGAGTTTATTCATGTATTAGATTCACATCTTGCCCTATTAGCTAGAAAGGTTCTGGGTGCCCTTCTTTTATGCTTGGATATTTTTGCTGCATCTCGACGTTAGGAGTGATTTCATTATCCCATCGCATTTGGTGCACACATGCATAAAACAGAGCTATACAACCTGTGGCTGCTATGTGCTTTGGTCTAGAGCTTGACCCCGCTAACCACTGGCTATAGTGGTTAGGGTGACAGATATTGTAGTTCACATCTGGAGGGCTACAAGCTGCATTAAAATTACCTATCCCCAACAGAGAATGATTGAAACAAAACAAGGCCAGAGAATAAATTGTGCAGAGTCACAATAGCTAGACTACTTAGAGTATGAATATTTGGGGCTCACATCCAAAGAACCATAGAACTCTACAAATGAATGCCACTACATGGGCATTCCTGTCCAGGTTTGTTGTATTTCCTATTGCCCTTAGTATGTCTGTGGCAATGGGTGCACTGCCTCAGCACTGTGAGCTTTGTTGGGTGGGGAAGGAAAAGGAAAAGCAACGATTGGGGAAGCTATGAAGTAGGGGGTTGAAAAAAGATGTATTTTTTGGTTTTGGTGTGTGTATATTTTTACTTATGTTAGAAATGTGGTAGGAATTAGGGCTGTTATGCAAAATGTAAATGCACCCCACGTTTAGTTAACAATTCTATATGTCGGGTACTGCAAAGTCAAAAGGAGTAGCCATTATATTACATGCAAATTTTTATTTCAAAGTGGAAAAAATTAAGAGATAGGAAAACGAGCTTTATCTTTGTTAAGCGTGCATAAAGGTATAGGATCACTCACATTTGGATCAATATATGCACCAAACTATGAGCAAATGAAATTCCTTGGTAAAATATTTTAAAAGTTGAAAGGCTTTATGGAAAGGAATTTGATATGTGGGGAGGGGAGGCTTAAATTGGAATATACAGGATTTGAGTTCCAGATATTTGTATTCTAATAATGGAAACAAGAGTCCCCTTTACAGGGTAATATATAGTACTTTAAGGATCAGGTGAAAGTCATAAAAGGATTTGAAATGTGGGGGCTAAAAGATGTGTGGGGTGAATTGAACTTAAGAGATGAATGCTTCACCTACCAATCTGCAAGGCATTAAACACAGTCAAGGTAGACTATTTACTGGTCTCTGCTGCAGTTGGTTAGCAAGACTGATACAGTGCTTAGTCAGGTCTCAGATCATGCTCCTGTGGGTATGGATTTAAATTTGTCTGATTCTGTTGCATACTCACCATCACAGTCATTTAGTCCCATGTTACTGAGTAATCAACCAGTCCAAGAAGCCATCCATCAGGCTTTAGTTAACTATTTTACAGAGCTCAATATAGAAAATGCCTCTTCTATGATCCTATGGGAGGCTATGAAGGCACTAATAAGAGGGATATGTATTAAGGAAAATGCTACTTTTAAAAAGAGGCAAGAGAAAGATTACAGACAGAGGCAGAAGCATATTGTAAGAAATATAATCAATCAGGATCTTTAAAAAATGGTTTTGGTTATATGACCAAAAGAGAAAAGAATTGGAGGCTCTTGAGTTAAATCAGACTTCAATTTATCTAATTTATCTACAAGAAAAAATTATGGATACAGAGGATGGGGCTCAAGACTTATTGCTAATCATTTAAGGCAATAGAGAAAAGGCAAGGATACATTGTTTTCAAGACAAAAAAGGAGTCTCCTGTTATTCAAGTTCCCAAATTTGTGAGGAGTTTGTGTGTTTTAATTAAAATCTGTATACTTCTTCCTCTCCTTCACTCGCAGATATTGATGAATATGTGGACTCAGCATCTCTCCCAGTATTGTCGGCTTTTGACAGAGAAATACTAAATGCTAGGGCTGAGATGGGGGAAATGCTTGAAATATTAAAGAAGCTGAAACCCAATAAGTACCTAGGTCAGACTTCAGGGATTTAGTAACTCCACATATGGTCAATCTATTTAATGACATTCTTCATGGAGATCCTATTCCTCAGACATGGAACTATTCTAAAATAGTAACTACTCCAAAAACCTTTAAAGATCCCACACTAGTTGAATCTTACAGACTATATATATATATATATATATATATATATATATATATATATGGTCTGTATACATATATATATATATATATATATATATATATGTAGGTCAGGCTGTTGTTCATCAACAGATTACAGATCTCATGTGCAAATCATTAAATATTATACATAGTATAATTAGTCAGACTTTATTGGCAGTTCCTTTCTTAGAAACAATTAAAGCTTCTTAAATGTCTCTTATATATAAGTTGACAATTTTGGGAGGATGGAGTATCCCTAATATGTTTTTATTTAAATAAAAAATTTCAACCTAATCTCTTACTTTATTATGAGGCTGCCAATTGCAGCATTCAATTTCTTTTGTCTCAGCCAATCCCAGCAGACAATGTGTTTCTCTCTAGAGAAATGTTAAAATGAATGGGGTCTCTCTGACAGTTGCTCCATTTAAGGAAACACAAATTTAAACTGTTAAATTGGACTGTGAATAGGTTTGCATGCTCTGTGATTGAAATTTGGGCCAGAAAGTCCACATTTCCTATCTACAGAGATTCACCTTTGTTGCCCCTTCAATTCCATCCAGTTTGTTTGTTTGTTTTTAATTCAGATACACATGATTTCAACAGATGGAGACAGGATAGTACAGAATTAAAGATTTTTATCAAAATAAGATTCCACTCTCATTTTCAGAACTCAAACAACAAGTAGTAAATGCTGATATCACAGGGCTCATGGGATATTGACTACATTCTTTCCTTTCTAGCAAGGGTGTAAAGGACCAAGCAGTTTGGAGTTTAACTAGTTTTGAGCAATTGATTGATAATGATAAGGGATGCATTAAAGGGATGGTATCAACTATATATGTTATTTTGGACTAGTAGTCTGAAGCAATGATGGGAGTTAAACTTACGTACTTCTATGGATTATGCAGCCTGGATAAGAAGTACCTGGCAGAAATCACCATATAAATCTATATGTACTAGAGAAACATCTCTGAAGATATTACATGCTTGGTATCAGACTCCTAGAAAACTGGCATTTATTAAGTCTGTTCCCCCTATGTGGAGGGGATCCCAAGGGATTGGAACCTACCAGCACATGTGGTGGGGATGTGCTAAGATTCATAAATTTTGGACTGCAGTTTTCTCTGAGATTACTCAGACTGTAAAAGTAGAAATACCTATTGACTCTGAATTGGTCCTATGAATGTATTTGTTGAAAAGAAGAAACGTAAAGAGCGAACACATCTTTTATTCACTGGTAGAAATGTAATCATGTCACAATGGAAGGATTTTAAATTTACAGACTTGAAAGAATGGTATAATCTGGTATGGAAGACAGCAATAATGGAAAAATTGTCATACAAATTACATGTTAAGGGAGGCCAACAAAAGTTTGATTCTTTTGAGACTATTTGGTACCATTTACAAATAATTATGGTGGTTGTAACGGTTTCTGTATAACCAACATGCATTCTGCAGGACTGTAGACTTTATTTTATGTAACTCGATATAGGGGCAGGAGGGGAAAAGAATATAAATAATGTTAAATGTTTCCAATGTTTGTTTTTGTTTCCTTAATTTTCAATAAACATTTTAAAAACTATTTGGTGGTTTGGCATTTCTAATGTTGGAAGACAGTTATATGTTTTGATAACAGAATGTTATTCTTCTCATTTCTATTTTGTCCATGTTATTGTACTATATCCCATATGCCTTTTATGCAAGTGTTTCTAAATGACTGTATTTTGTGTAGCCCCTAAAGAAAGAGACTTGCTCTCTGAACCACTGCGAAAGCACACAACAGAACAGCCACTTTTGTAATAGGCAGCACAATCCTATAACTATATCTAGAAGACCATTGGACTATCGAGCTCGAATCTCAGAAACTCACTCCAAAATCAGAGCTGGTACTCCAGTCGCAGAACACTCTCCCCCATATTGCAAACAGAATGGAAAGAACTGTGCTGGTTTCCCCTCCCAGATCACAAATTCAACCTTAGAGAAGCAATTGGGTAAGAATTAAAGGGGGTGAGGAGGGGAGGAAATGGGTACTGCCATGATATAATGTATCATGGCATCACCTTAGCCTCCTTTCCTTCTGTTTCAAGGTGCAACACTTAACTGAAATCAGCTACCTAAGGGCTTTGAAGGCCAAGAGGTGTGAAGAGGTAACCTTCACCTCTGTGCACATTTTGCCTTGAGTAGGATGCCTGTAAACCTCCAAATTCAGAGGACTCTGGGCATCCAAACTGGATTGCATCCTCAGTCACTTGCTTTACTTTCTGGACCAAAACATGTATTAGTTTCCAGTATATACATTGACCAGGAATATGCTTAACGTCCATATTACAGAATCATAGAACAGTAAAGTTGGAAGGTGCCTAGAAGGCCATTGGGTCCAACCCCTGTTGTTGCAGTACACCAATTTACACCATTCCATTCAGTTTCTTCTTGAATGTCTATAGTTTGGGAGAGCCCACGACTTTTCTAGCCAACTGGTTCCACTTGCCATAGTGCTCTGACAGTTAATCCCTCATATCTAGCATGAATCTGGGTTGTCACAGCTTGAGTTGATTATTCCATGTCCTACAATCTTGGTGACAGGCTTTGAGTAATATCATGTCCCCCCTCAGCTTTCTCTTCTCAAGGCTGAAAATACCCAGTTCTCTCAGTCTCTCCTCACAGGGCAGTGTTTCCAAACCCTGGATCATTTTTGTTGCCCTCCACTGGACCCTTTCTGCAACTTTCTTTCTGCAACATTTTTTTCTGAACTTTCTTAAATCTTGGTGCCCTGAACTGGACACAGTATTTCAGATGAGGTCTGACTGGTGAAATAATAGGGGAACCATTGGAAGTGATTTGGAAGTAATATTTTTGTTAAAGCATCCCAAAAGAGCATTTGCCCATTTTGCAGCTGCATCACATGGATGTCTCATATTTAGCCTGTTATCCACAATAACTCCAAAGTCTTTTTTCCTTTTCAATTGTGTTGAGCCACGTATTCCCCATCTTGCATTTGGTTTCTTTTTCCTAGATGGATGATTTGGCATTTGTCCCTGTTGAATCTCATTCTGTTGCTTTCAGCCCAACATTCAAGTTTTTCAAGATCACCCTGGATCTTAATTCTGTCTCCTAGGTGTTTGCTCTTCCACCCAGTTTTGTATCATCTGCAAATTTGGTAGTGTTCCTTGTAATTCCTCATCAAAATCATTAATAAAGACATTGAAGAGCATTGGGCCTAGAAGTGAAAACTGCAGCATCCCACTAGTTACCTTCTTCCAGTGTGAGGTGTCTTTGTGCCCGTTTTAGAAGTCATTTCTGGATCCACCTAATAGTTTTTCTATCTAGTCCACTTTTTGATAATTTGCTTATCAGGATTGTCATTGGGCACCATGTTGAAAGCTTTGCTAAAGTCAAGGTAGATGATGTCCACAGTGTTCGCTCTATGAAAGATTACCCAATCAAAAAATGAGATTAGTCTGACAAATGTGTGATAAATTTATTTATCACAAATAAATCCATGATGGCTTCTATTAATCACTGCATTATCTTTGAGGTGCTTGCAGACTGATTTTTTAATAATTTGCTCCAGAATTTTTCCAGGGATGATGTCAGTCTAACTGGTCACTACTTCCCAGGTTTGTCTTTTCTCCCTCTTTTGAATATGGGGACAACATTAGCCCTTCTCCAGTCCTCTGGCATTTCTCCTGTTTTCCAGGATTTATCAAAGATAATAGACAGTGGTCTTGAGAGCTCCTCCACTAGCTCTTTTATGACTCAGATAGATTTCATGGTGTCCTGAACATTTGACCATGCCTATTCCATCTAGGTATTCCTTGATCATTTGTCTGTCAATCTTGGGCTGCCATCTCTCACTTTCAACTTCTATGACCTCTTGGTTGTAGATTTTCTTGCAGAAGACTGAGGTGAAGTAGGAATGGAGCACCTCTGCCTTTTTCTTGTTCTCTCAGTTTGCCATTCACTTTAAGTAGCTAGACACCTTTCTCTTTCACACATTTGGATGTATCTGGGGAAGGCTTTCTTGTTGTTCTTAGCATCCCTTGCTAGTCTCAGTTCATTTCCTGTTTTAGCCTCCCTGATGCCCTTCCTGCAATTCCTTGCCATTTCTTTATATTCTTCCTTTGCAGCCTGGCCCTGCTTCTATCTCCTGTACATTTTTTTTCATTCAGAAGTTGTGAGTAGAGCTGGCCAGAGCCGGGGGTCAAACTAGATGGCCCGGAGGCCCCTTCTGACTCGCTCTGGTTCTGTTTCTAAGTCTAGGGTTTGTGTTTGGCTACAGTTAACCTTTCACTCTTTTATAATTGAGAATTCAAGTATCACATGGCCACTTTCCCCCATGGTCCCCGGGGTTGCTATTTTGTTCACTAGGTCATCCCTGTTAGTATTAAATCCAGGGCAGTTGTTCCTCTCGCTCCTTCCTCTACCTTCTGCTGGAGGAAGTCGTCTGCAATGCATGTAAGGAATCTCTTGGGGAGCATGTTTGGCAGAAATTGTCTCCCAGCATATATCAGGGAAACTGACACCCCCACCCCCATGACTATATCATTCTTCTTGTAAACGATGGCAAGTTGCTTTCCGAAGGTTGCATCCTTGTCCTCTTTTTGACTGGGTGGTTGATAATAGATACCAATAACTGTTTTTCTTATTTTTTGCTCACTTTAAATTAAACCAGATGCTTTCTATAGGGCTACTAAGTTCATATGGTGACTATGTGTAGTGACTGGGCAATATATATAGTTTATGCTATTATATTACGCACATCCTCCACCAATATTTGCATAAGCAATATGCAAAGCCTGCTGTTTATTATTACTACATTATTTATTTTTATCCTACCTTTCTTTTTGTAAGGAACCTAGGGTGCCTTCTCTCCCATTTTGTCCTTACAACAACAGCAACCCTGTGATATAAGTTAGGTTGAAAGGAAGTGACTGGGCCAAAACCATTCAATGAGCTTCATGGCCAAGAGGGGAGGAGAACACAGATCTCTTAAGTTCTAGTTCAGCATTCTGCACATGCTCATTTGTGAACATTCCACATGATGTCCTGCAGCCAGTGTTCAAATTTTCCATTCATTTCACATTAATGGCAAGGACACTGTAACCAATCTAAAATCTCACTAAACTTCCAATAAATATGTAGAATTGTACTACCATTTACTGAATTTTTCTCCTTTCAAATATTTCAGGCATGTGCCAAGTAGAGGCTAAAGGGCTTCTTTTCAAATATTCCCTATTACACTCAACACTGCTGATCATTTAGCATCACTGGCATGAACAGAAATTGAGAGAAACAAACCAGCTAAATTACTATCTTCCTTTTAGCAGTAAAGGACAAGCTTTCAAGAACTTTAGTTCATATAACACCATAAAAGATCAAATACTGAAAGTAAAATCATATTAAATTAGCTAAAAAATATTTTGGCCTTCCTACAGTCTCAAAACCAAGGCCCAGTTTTGGCATGACCTAGTGTTCATTCAATGTGTTTCTCTGCATCTCCTATTTCGAAAAGGGTCTTGGATATTCTCATGGAAATTATATTAGCCTATTTCTGTTTAGCTGTAGTAAGGACCCTGGAAGTCCAGAGCTGATAATACTTTTGCTCCATAGCAAAATCCTTTCATATCAAAGGGTTGCTCACATTAGATTTGCTAACATGGAACAACTATGACCAATTTGATTCATTAGAACTCAGATTCAAAGATCCTCCACAGGAATCCTAGGCTCACAAGTGGGCTTGTAGTAGTCCACTGAAAGTTCTGCCCTTTTTCTTTAAATAACTGTTCCCAATCCCACAATTATACTATTTTTAATTTTCCCTTGTTTTCAAAAGCAGATTGCCATGAACCATGGGATGGTACTGTTCAAACAGCAGCAGCCTGCCAAGCAGGGAGAGAAAGCGGGGAAGCAGGATACTTGGTGACAGAAGAAATAACTCCTCAGTCATGTATCTTGAGCCAAAGTGTATAGATTAAAAAAAAAAAAAAAACAGGAAGTAAATCTATTTAGCCAAATTCAACTATATTGAATTTTGCGCCCACATATCCCTTATATCACAAGAAGGGGGCAAGAAACTGCGTCTCCCCACTTCTATTCACATTTCCTTCTGTGAAGGAGTTAGCAGCTGAAAAGCGAGGGCTTCAACTTGGCGACTCTCCCGCAAAACACATATACGCACGAGCCAGCTAAGCAAAGCCCCGCCTGCAACAGGAAGACACGCAAGCAATGCGTCTAGACGCGAGCCATCCCTTGAGCGCCTCCTTGCTCTCCTAGACTCTGCGCGGACTACTCTGCCGGCAGAAGCCTACCTGTACCCCCTCACCTGTGTGCCGTCTCCCGGAAGAGGCCGGTCATCTGCCTCGCGACTGTCAAGCAATCGGGGCAGGCCGCGGCCTGGTCCTCCGCCGTGCTTCTCAGCCGTGCAGCCAGAGTATGCAGCGTTTCCCCGGCAAGCGTCTCTATCGACGCCATCGTTGTGCCGCTCTGACTGCCCTTCTGCGTTGGCTCCACCCCGGCAGCGGCGTCAGCGCGGGAATTAAGCGGAAGCCTTGCCTAAACCAAGCTAGCCGGGCAGAGCGATGGCCTGCCCGGTTTATATACGCAGCTTTAGATCAGGAGAGTGAGAATGCCGTTCCTCCTCTCATGAGAGGACGGGGATACTAAGCTTTAAGACAGCTTTCTTGTGAGATAGGTGCGCTTTTCTTCTCTTCCCTTTCATATTCCAAGTGACCCAATTGAGCCCTTGTTTCCTGGTATCTACCCGTTCCACCTTTTGGCGGTGACTTTTTACGAATGTTGTTGGTTTGTGCAAACGGGCTCTTCAGTCCTTCACCGAGAGCTGCTTTAAGAGTGAGCAAGCTAGGCAGTCACCAGGGGTGCAGAGTTGAGAGGGAACCCAGGATGAGATCAGTGGTCATGGTGTAGTTTGTTGTAAATGCACCAGCTTCAGTGAGGTGGGTTGGTAAAAAGTAAGCATCTATAACCATTCTTTCTGGTTCTATGGGTTGTTTCAGTGCTATGAAACGATGACCTCCCTTCATTTAGCATTCAAGTATGCTTTTCTCAATTTTCACTTTGATGTCTGGCCAGGGCGACTTCTTATCACCTTCTTATCTGGCCAGGGCGACTTCTTTTCTTTTCTTTTCTTTTCTTTTCTTTTCTTTAACTTCTTTTATATAGTTTATATTTTTTATTTATTTTATATTATTAATTTTAATTTTATATTGTTATTTTTATATTGTATTTTATTGTGTTGTAAGCCACCCCGAGGCTTCGGGAAGGGGCGGCATAGAAATGTTCTAATAATAATAATAATAATAATAATAATAATAATAAGTCATTTGTAAGCCATCCTGAGATACTAGTGGTGGACAAGTTAGAAAAGCTTTTAATAAATTCTAACCATACTGTTATTCTAAGATAACAGTATGGTCTGAGAGCACATAAGGCATAGGCCATGTTGAAGCTAAGAGGTCTGGGGCTGGCCTGAGCTTGCAGGGAGGCCACCTGGGAACTTCATGACACCACCTTGAGTTCCACAATGGGAGAACAGTGGGGTATAAATATAATACATAAAATAAACAATAAAATAACATTAAATACCAAAATATTGGAAGTGCTGCAAAGTGAAAAAAACTAAAACTCTGCTGTGTTGCATGCTGACATGCCACTATTCAGAATGTGGCCTTTCAAACCTTGGCTGATGCAAACTGTAGCACAATGGCTAGAAAAATAAGCTTTTTTATTTAAATAGGGTAGATCAGGAGTATATTTTGATGAGCTCCAGTTTTGAAAAGCAGCTGGTAACTGTCACTAAGTGTCAGGAGAATTCATAGTGTTTCCCAGATGTTTGGGAAAACCTTAGTCATTTTGGTACCACAGATGTACTGCCTGGCATCTTGTGATGAGCCTTTTCCAGGAAATAGCATGTGACAGAGGTGGCCCAGCTGAACAGAAAGATCTGCACCACTGATGCTGGAGTGGTTGCAACCAATGAGGGCTTTGTAGAGCCATGTAGTAGGTTTTCAAGGTTGTACAAGAAGCCACATTTATTCCTGTGGATGTGTTCCTATATTCTGCAGATTGTTCTTAAATTGAAACATGAGCAGTGTCAAGCAAGACTGTAGAAGAGCTCATGTTTGAAGATTTGATTTTCACTCCATGTTGTTTCATTTTTTTACATATCTGTACCACAGAATAGCTAAAGCTGTCTAGGCAATATACAAAGATTAAAATTAAAAATACATTATAAACCTGTATGTACAAACTTAGGTGACACACAGAGGAACACATATCTGAAACAATTTTAAACAACAGGAAAAATCCAGGGCCTGATTAAAAGACAGAAATGAAGGGCAACTATGAGATGGATTGATTCTATAAAGGAAGCCACAGCCTTGAGTTTACATGAGCTAAGCAAGGCTGTCAGGGACAGGATATTTCAGAGGGCATTCGTTCATAGGGTTGCCATAGCTCAGACAACAGCATGTAACAACAACAATAAGAACAGCTGCTGAACCATCTTCAAAAGCAACTCCATACTGAGCTTATTGCTATAATCTGAACTTGGATACAAGGGTCAGATAGGAACAGAGAAGGGCCACAAATCAAAATTGATAGAATGCACTCTGTTCTACTGAAGCCACCTGAGCTTCAAGTGACAAAGATGGCTCCAAAAGAACACTGAAGCTCTTAACCTGTACCTTCAGGGGAAGTGTAACCCAACCTAGAACTGGTTGAGCACACCCATCCAATCCAGGGGACCATCCACTAAAAGCATCTTTGCCTTATGTGGATTGAATTTGAGTTTCTTAGCTCTCATTTAGCTCACTGTTACCATACCATTGTTACATTGCAGTAATCTAACTTGGAGGTTACAAGAAGGTAGACAACTCTCTGGATCTAAGCACTCTGATGATTAAGGATTGGAGATATTAATTCTTCCTTGCTCACCCAAACAGGCCTCAATTATGCGTGTCAGATCAGCTACCTAATTCATTATTAAATCATGGATAAGGGAAATCCAGCATTTAAAAGCGGCTCCAGAAATGCAGGGGCACACTGACAGGACAAAAACAAAACACGTGGGTGGAGTAGGGCCAGAATAGACCCAACCATTAACCTTGTTTCCTAACCTGGCTAGTCCTCTTTGCAATACCATATCTCCCTCAGGGTGTAACTTTATAAATTGAAACCCTCCTTAGGTCCCACACTTGGCTCCATATCTTCTCTTCTGGTGTATAGCCAGATTTTAAGAGAAAAACCATCATTGTCTCACACACACACACACACACACACACACACACACACACAGACAAACCACAAAAGCTGATCAGTCTGACTTTAGTGGGATGGCCCTTGCCCTTGGTGACACTGTGGGGTGTCTGAGCTCAGTAATATACTGGATGTGGGATAATAAGCTGAAGTTCAGTTCAGATAAGATGGAGGTGCTGTTGGTAGGAATCTGTCTGTTAAACTGGGGAGTTTTCAACCTGTCCTGGATGGAGTTGTGCTCTCCTTAAAGGACAAGGTTCGCAGCCTTGGAATGCTCCTGGATTCTGAGTTCCTCCCCCCCCCCCAACTTTTTTTTTTTTTAAATACAGAAAAAAATAGGCACATCACAATATCAATAATATACAAAAGCCCAACTAATAAATGAAAAAGTAAATAATACAGTGCCTCCACCACCCAGGAGACCAATAATACCTCCACTTTAATGCATATATTATAACAATTAATAATATATAATATACTTCAATTATATCCAAATCCCCTCCAAAAATTCATATAATCTTGATTAGGTTTACAACCTTTACCTTCTATCAGTACTGCTTTTACAAAATCTTCCCAAATTTCATTATATTTATTTGTTTGTATTAACCCTTTTAAAATTTTTATTTCTGTTGTAGTTTATCATTAATTAACATATTCCATATTTCATCATACCATTCATGCCTTTGCATAACCCAATTCTGTTTCCAGTATTTAACTATCACTAACCTAGCTGCCATTATCAAACTTAGGATCAATTCTTAACTTCATTTATATCTTGTTTTTCAATCAACAGCAATAACACAATTCTCAGTGACATTTCTAAATCTATATCTAAAATTTCTCTAATTTCATTAAACAACCATAATCGAAATCTTTTGTATATTATCACAATCCTACTACATACGTTTGTAAATTCCAGTCCCTTTCCCACATCTCCAACATATATTAAAATATTTGTCATCAATTTGATTTAACTTAACTGGTGTTAAATACCATCTCCATATCACTTTATATCCATGTTCTTTAATTCTAACTGACATATTCTTGTATACTCTTCTATTCCAAATATTCTTCCAGTCCTTGTCTTTTTTTTCACCTACGTCCATTCTGAGTTGTCACTTCCAAGTGTTGAATTGGGATATGGAAGATCTGGTTTAGTCCCTACATGGCCATGAAGCTAATTGGGTGACTTTGAGCTGGTTGGAGGGGGACTATGTAAGCTACCTTGGGTACCTTGTAAGAGGGAAAAAAGACATGTTCTTAATGCAAATTGGTGGTGGTGGAGGATACTTCTGGAAATAGGAGTGGTATATAAAAGAGCAGTTTCTCTATTTTTATCTCAGAGTGTTGGAGGTTAAGTAGTAAATGTTGTGGAATACATTTGAGCTGCTGCTAGCCTATAATAAGTCCAAGCAGATATTAAATATTCTTATATTTTAAAACAAGAAAACTGTTTTTGGCAAGTTTGCTAACACAAGGATTCATCAGCCTTTTCAGACTCAAGTTACTAATTTCCTGCAGGAAGATAGTAAACTCAGATTGACTTAATTGTGTTAAACTCTGATAGTACAGACCAAATGATCTTTTTTTAATGCTGCAAAGGCCTTTGACAAATTTCTCTGGAAATTTATTTTTCTGACATGATAAAGTTTAGTTATCCTGTTAAATTTTTGAAATGGGCTAAAATTTTTTATTCAGTCTCAGAAGCCTGAATCAAGACAATTATTCTGTTACAGTAGCTCAAGATGTGTGGCAAGCAATATTCCATCAATTATGGTTTGACATTTCCACATGACTGAATAGATCTTATGACACAAATCATACTAAAAATGGCCTTAAAAATATTTCTGTGGCAGACTTGGGCAGATAGGTTGATTTTTAATTTGGATCAATTGAAGATGAATTCTTTTCATTTTGTGATTTGTGTGCCAAATGCAACTTGTTTTAGGAGTCTGAGTGGCAACACTTGCCATTGCAACATTGGCTAAAATCCAAAGGTCTTACAGCATTTGCAACTTCATGCTCTCCTCAATTGTTAGAAATATTTAGGAAGGCTGATAAGGTACATTGACTCATGATTCATGTCTATAAATATCTGTTATCAGTGATTATGCATGTTACATCAAGTCTAAGGGACGAAATTGAATAGAGAACTGTATTGTCCTGCCTGATCCAAGCAGTAGATTGCTGCTTTAGAGTTAATATCTAAGTCTTAATAAAATGTATGTTTTGCAATTATTTAATATAGCACAAGACAATTTCACATGTTAGCTATGATGTTGTACTCCTTGTTCATATTCTCCCCACCACACCTTTCTAGTGGAAAACATTCCACACATTTCACAGCAGCTGCTGTTCTCTTACCCTAGCTGAAAATATCTTTGCCACTGGAACTTGAATCCTGGATGATTTTGTGGCTGAATTTTCACATATCCTTGCCTCACACTTTTCTTTTTCCATCCTCTTTCTTTCCAACCCTCTACATCAGAAATGCCTTCCACACTTGTTCCATTACATTACATTAAATCATATTTTATTAACACAAGAGGATATTCAGGTGTTGCCAAAGCATAGACAAGGCTAAAAGCTCATGTTGCTGTCAAAGACTGATAAGAATCAAACATTGGCTCAGGATAGGACTTGGCTGTATTTAATCCCCATACATGCACATTTGATGCAAGAATATTTATTCACAATGGAGATAGGGTTTCACTTCCACTAGAGAATCATGCACACAGTAAAACATGTTTAGAAACTAGACCATCTGTGCTTTATAGTGAATCACACCCATATTTTGCAGTAGCCCTATTCCTTCTTCCTACTTCAAATTTTTCCTTGTTCTTTCCATGAGATTATTGTAAAATGGAGAGTTATTTTAAACAACTAACTGGCTACACAGATATGGAGTGTTTTGTGAGGTGAATATGAAACTGGTAAGGTTGCTGCTGCTTGTGAATAAAGCTTGTTGGGTTTCTGCAATGTGGAAAGTGGCAATAAAGCAGTGAATTGACAGTCTGAACCCTGATGATCAGGGGACAAGTAAGATTTTCTGTGCAGAAAGCATGGACAAGGTGTTTTGTACCAAAAAACCCCACAAAAAACAGGTGCTATGGAAGTGGGAAACAAAAGGAGGAGAAATAGGTTGATAAATAAAGGGAGGTTTATTTATCATTATTGCATTTATAGCTCACCTTTTTTTCTCTTGCAAGGAACCCAAGGTGGCTTACACAGTCCACCTCTCCCATTTGGGTTAGGCTAAAAGTGATTGGCATAATAAGCTTATGGCAGAGTAGGGACTACAACCTGGATTTCCCAAATACCAGGAAACAAGGGTGTAGTGCTACTAGAGCCAATGGGAATGGGAAGTAGTTTCCTTCTTGATAAAGGCTCTTTGCTTTTAGTTTGATCCCTGTGTCCATCAGGTTTCATCCCCTGAGCCACCAAGAACAAGGCTGCCTGAGCCCCATGCCTTTACCAGCTGCACATTGATATCATTGCTACTCCATCAGGCTCTTCTGCATTTCAAATTTGCCAGGTGTCAGCCATGATCTCCCCAGTTCCTCTCCTAACTCTCGCAACCTGAGGCTCTTGGCATCTAGTAATGCTGTGTCCCACTTTCCTGTGACCCTTATCTTGAAGAAATCCAGGCCTTAGTGTGCACAGCTTACCCCTTCTCTCAGGTAAAGTCATTTCTCCAAAGGGAAGAGATGAAAACTTTGGGAACTGGTGCACTGCTGCGTTGCTAGCTTGCTGGAAGCTTGCTATATGGATAGTCCATGCTATATGGATAGCCTCTGAAGTAAGAAAAATATGTATACTATCAGTCATGAAGCGCAGCAGAAGTGTTTACTTTATCTGAAATTAATTGGAAGAAAGATATGAGGGATATGCAGCACAGAAAATAAATAGTTTTAAATCTTAAAATGCATATAAGTTACACTTTTTCCAGAATTTCAAACACTCAGGATTTGTTAACAAGCACATTTGTTTAATTCAAAGGCAACTAATAAAGCTAACTTAATTGGTGACAAATCTCAGGGGCTGACCTGAAAAATCAGCATTTTAGCCTCTTCCTCAAAGTCTCCAGAGAACTGATTTAAAACCCAGGAGTTGAAGGCTGTCAATTTTCTGCAAGAGCAACCCTAGAAGCAAACTCTCCCTCTCCCTGCTCATCATATACAGCACTCTTAATTTTCTGTGCTGGTACCATTCATGCACAAGAGCTAGTATCACCTGGCTTGAAGTACAAAATAATAATGGGGGAGGGAATCAGAGGACAAAACACCCCAACAGAGACTTAGCATGCTGAGTAGACACAAAATGTGAAGTGGGGCAGGGAAAAAAAGGGGAGTGGGGGAGCAATGGAAGGAGTAGAATCTGGAAGAGAAGCACTTTGCAGCAGTTTTGATATGGTTCAAAACTCCCCTCCCCTCCCCTCCCCTCCCCCTATCCCATCCCAGTATTCAGGCTGTGAGTTAAATAGCCCCTGTATAACCCTTGTACTAATTGATGGTTAAATGTGGAATCTTCAACCCTTGACTAAACCACATCTGCCCAACATGGCCTCAACCCCTGAGTATTCAAAATGGTGAACAAGATCGCACAAACCCAGCAAGCATTGTATCCCATTGTAGGTTGTTAACCTATGATGAGCCATTCATGTTGTGTGAACCAGTTTGATTTCTATCACTTTTAGAGTGAAAAATGAGGAAAATGACAGAGTGATCCTAGGACCACTGAAAGGTGAAACTGTTGAAGTATGAGTCTGTCTACAATATTTCCTATTGCATTTCAGCTTAAGAAGACGTTCCTGAATGCAACGTCTAGTCAGGTTTTTCTAACCCCACACACATGCCGTCCCATGCATCTTTAAAACTTGTTGACAAAGAAACCTGGAGACACTGGAATCTGGAACTTTTTTCCCCTTTTTTGGTGATCTTTGAGTTGGCTGATAAAAGTATTAGACTGGAATTTAATTTTTAATTTAATCTAATTTAATTTAGACATTTATATGCCATCCTTTGCAGCAGTCTCAGGACGGCTTACAGAAATAGGGATTTCTTATGACTTTGTTTTTTGTATGGAAAAGGTTGATGGGAAAGCTCTGTCTGTGGTGTTTGATTTGTAATGGCTCTTTCATACTTTGAGTCACTATGTGATTTTCTTATCTCAGATCTGAAATGGTATAGGCCCAAGAACTCTGTGTCACATGATTTATCTGTACTTGCAGTTCTGCCCTAATAGAGCATGTCCAAATTTTGTAAGAAAAACAGGAAAGTAAAGGATCATGTTAAATAGGGGATCTAAGAAGTCACATAGTCCTCATTTGTGTAAAAGGAGTGCCCAGAAAAAGAACTGCATTCTAAATTGTGTTTTTAAATGTGGATGACAAAACTGCATAGCTGTTGCCTCAGGGAATCTGTCTAATTTGTCAGCTAAAACCTACTCTCATGATAGAAAACTAGCCCATTCATGCCCCTTGAAGACTAATTACTCATGGAAGGAATCTATACAGGGCACTGTCAGCACTGACATAATGTGACAAAGATACCACATAATAGTTTGAAGCTTTTTCATGAGGGAATTCAGGACTATCCCCTCTGATCTATGAGCATATCTTTAGCCATACTTTTCCTTGATTGATTGAGTGCTTCCAAATAAGGCTTTTATTGTGCACTCACCCTATCTCATTCACAGTATTACACAGGGGCTTTGGGCATTTTAAGTTGGTGGGGCAGGGCTGGTACAAGACCTCTGACCACCTAAGGCAGGGGGACATATGACCACCATTGCCTGTGGGGAGTGTGAGTTGCTGCCTCCTTGTGAGGAGGACTGAAACATGAGCAACACTCCCACATTGTGGAAAGGGGAAGAGAGATACAAGCCACAGTAGCCCCCATGTGCGAAAAGGAACATAAACTTCTGTCACCCTCCCCTCCTGCCAGCTGCCACCATTTCCCTTTTCCTCAGTACCAGGCTCTGAGGGAGCACTGGCAGTGCAGTGGTCTGAAACAAGGCATCTGGGAGAGGACTGCTCCTCTAGCTAGTGCTTTGGTGGGAATGACTCCCCTGCATATAGTTTTTCGCCCAGTCAGAGAAAGCCTTCCTCAAGTGAAACCACCCTAGCCATTTCCCATCCAAAGTTTTTCCTCTCAAGCTCTCCCTTTTCCAGTCCCTGTTATTATCTCTGTTCACTGATTGAGGAGAGCTGTGGCATTCCTCCTTCGTATGCCAGTCATTGGCCCAAGCAGGACAATGGCAGTGCAAAAGGACAGTGTGAAAGGAAGCACCTGACCTTGCCAGGCATTCAGGCATTCTCCAAGTCCTTTTCTCCTTTCAAAGCAGCTCTGTTCCTCTTTCTGCTTGGAGAAAAGCAAAACAGGCAGGGCAGACCTGTCTTTCATGGGCAGTGGCAGTGCTTGTTCCCCTGATCTGACCCCTGATCAGGCTCTGGGACTAAAAAAAGTTCCCTGCCAAAACTTTTCCTAAAATTGCTCCCCTTCCAGCTGAAACAGTGAACCAGTTTTGTTCCTAGAAGACTTCATTTGAGAACTCTGGGTTCAGCTTTAAAAGTGTAGCTTCTGTTTTTTAACTAAAATTTCTGAGTAGCCTTGAAATAAAGGGGTGCAAAAAATATAATTTGGCAACCATGGACAGTACTGCCAAGATCCTGCTTGCACATTTTGAAGCAGCTGACAAAACTGGGATTGCCATCACCAGAGAAAAGGTGTGGTAAAGGGGAAACAAGCTGCAGAAAGCCAAGCCTAGCTTGTAGTCACAGTGGGGAACTGGAGATACACCAGTCCTTGGAATCCCATGGGATAACCACAGAAATGCCAAAAGGTGGGGTTTCACACAACACCTTACCCACCCGGATTTATTGCCACATAAATTCACCCAATAATTAGTGCCTATAGCAGCCTTCCCCAACTTGTTACCCCCTGTCTTTCAAACAGCTGTCATCCCACATAGGAAATTCATGGGGGATGAAGATACACCTTTAGTTTCTGATCTTCTATGTACGCCAAATATGAATGTTTGAATTTTGAGGGTTTTAAAAAAATTTCTCAGCAGAATTAGAAGTCAACAAAGAGCTAAGCACAATGCAAGCATATGTATGTTTGCTCAGATGTAAGTTGCATTCAGTTAATGGCGCTTATTTTCCAGCAAGTGAACTTCAGATTGTAGGTTTCCTCCAAAGAAAACATGGATGCGAGTGTACCGTTGAAATCTTTTACACCACATTTGATATCAGAAAATTATAAGGAATTAGGAGTGTTCCTCATTTTCTGCTTCATTTTGATCTATATAAATCTTTTATACCTTGTGCTTCTTCCTCAAACAGCATTTTTATAAAAGCCATAGTTTACCAACTTCTTCTTCATTACCCATCCTTTACCTTATTGAATCAGAAACTGTTTTTGTAACTTAAAACACACTGACTGTGATCAGTAATTTGCCATTTCAATAAGGGAAGAAGGGCTACATAGTGTGTGTGGTGCATGTGTGTTTAAGGCAGCATTAAGTGTTTGCTTTTAAATCATATGCCATTTGTCATATCAAATAAAGAGGAAGTATGGTACCTAAATTGCTCTACCAAGTTCAAAAATGGTAATATGAATTAATGATTGACTTGAGGTTTATTCATCTATTTGCTTTGGTATTCATAAAAATGCATCGTTACCTTAGTAACCCTAACATCATGCAGGTTTTAGGCTATCCTTGATCTAAAGTGCACCCTCTTAAAGAAAAGCATTCAGTTTCTCACGAGAACACTTTCCCTCTTTTACTTTGTTTGTAAAGGAAGAAATAATGAATTGCTTGTCCTTAATGGATCATTTTTGATCTTTTTTCCCTTCCCCAAGCAATATCTAACTGAGGAACATTTTGCACTTCCAGCACTTGCCGTTCAAATATTTCTGATAGCACAATCATATACAGTATATTCAGTGATAAGTCTCAGTGAGTTTAATGGGGCCTTCTCCTAAGTAAGTGAGCATAGGATTGCAGCTCTAGGACTTTCTGATAAATGTTGTAAAGTTAGGGAAAGTTGATTTTCTTTCTATCCCACTCCCTGATCCCTGCTCTTAATATAAATTATTTTAGATTTCCACTTAAAACTTTTTTGGACAAATGAACATAAATATTTATACTGATAATTTTAATTTTATATTTGTAAGTCAATGTATTTTTTGTATTTTTTGTATTTAATGGTAATTTATTATGTACTATTGTATTTCAATGTATTTTATCATGTTGTAAGCCGCCCCGAGGTTTCGGCAAGGGGCGGCATAGAAATGTAATAATAATAATAATAATAATAATAATAATAATAATAATAATAATACTATTTTTATAGCCTCTTGTTTAGAAACAGCATAGAACACATCGTGTTGTTCACTGCCTTTATTTTTAAATGTGCTAATGTACTAAGAGGAGACTGTACCACCTCACCTTCTGACCTATTCCTGGATCTGTCACTCATCCATCTCTCCTGACTGTTAAGGGAGAGTATTCTGCCTCACAAGTGATGTTGTATGCAATTGGTCCTGTTAAGGAATAGATTGGAAGTCAGAACAAAACCAATACTCTTGAATTGTAGCAGTATTATTAAAGATATAAGTGTTTTCCCTGGTTCAAAAAACTAGCATACTTGTGCATACCTAACTTATTTATGCTTACTATAAACAGCTCTTTATATAGGAACAACATCATGAACTATTTACCATGATGTATAGCTAATGCTCAAATCACTGCTCATCAATATAATAGAGATAAATAGCTTAACAGGTGGTTGCATGCACTCTGGTTTGTAGAACACCCACATTTGTGAGGTATGTTCCAACTCCTTGGGATGTATGCCTAAAGCAATGTTACCCCATACAGCCAGTATAGGGTAATGAGAAAATGTATCACATATTTACAGGAGAATAATTTAGAAAGAATAAGATGCTATCATTCTTAAACTTTTGGTAAACACTCTTAAACATGGACACATTCTTAAACATTCCAAGACTTTCAGCTGGAGCTCATGGATCTGGACCTGACTGGGAACCAACACTTGTTAAAGCACCTCACATGGTGTGAACCTACCCATACACTGGACTGATCATATAAGCCCTTGCTGTAAGAGAGGGCAACCAAGGAACTCTGGTTGCAGAGTGATGCCTCATGCCAGCATTATTATCTTTTCAGTTCCAACAGACACTCTCCTCTTGAGTTTTTGGCAACACATGATAAGGTTTCTAACTGGGTCCTCAATTTCTCACTGTTGATGGTTAAAATGGTTTAGATTTGTGTGTGTGCCTGGTCCTGTTTGTGTGAAAACAGTTTTTACATTATGTATTTTATATACAGTATTGTATTTTTAAAGTTTTGGTCTTTGTAATTACCTGGAAAGCTTTAGCTATTGGGTGATATAGAAATGTAAAATATGTAATAAAATAAAAGGAACCGAAAAGAGGAAGGGTCACCAGTTCCATTATAAGCCCTCCAACATACCCCCATCATTGTTGAAGAAATAGTTCTCCTTAGAGTTCCAATTCCAGTGCATAGCCTTGCAGAAATGTCTTTAAATCTGGGTTGCCTCGCAGGCTGAGCAGCCTCAGTTGTGCATACATTGTCACAGGGAAGCAATTATCAAGGGCAGCTGCAGTCATCCCCTTCATCATGCTGGCTACTGCATGGGTGCTACATGCTGACTATTGTTATAGATAACTAAGGGGACAATCCAGATGATAACATCCATAGAATGCTTGCAAGCTTCTGAACTTAGTGGCTTGTGAGCATCCAGAACAGAACATGAGGATCAACAGAAGTGATCTCCACTTTTCGGTACTTCCTCAATTGAGCTAGATGGTTGAAGTGCTTTGGGGAGGCAGGGAAGGAGGCTAGAGTGCTACCTGAAGAGCTTATATTGTAGCAGCCCCAGCATCCTCCTTTCCCCACTCTCAGAGAATTCCCCCTTTACCCTCTCTCAGAAGTTAATTTTCCAACACCAGAGAAGCAGTCAGCACATTTGTTTCCAGAATGATAGGGGTTGTAGTGAAGGGTTCAGAGTGTGAAACCTCATAATGTAACAGTAGATTAAATATCTTGTCAATTAAAATGAGGTGACAATTTGATATTTCTCTAAAACTGTACCATATGTTGGAGAGAGAGCGCCAGTGTGGTGTAGTGGTTAAGAATGCAGGACTGGGACTCAGGCTATCTGAATTCTAGTCCCCATTCAGCCATGGACCTCACTGGGTGACTTTGGGCCAGTCACAGAATCTCAGCCCAACCTATTGCACAGGATTGTTACGGGGATAAGATTGGGAGCAGGAGGAAGAGAATTATGTAAGCTAGTTTGAGTGCAAAGCAGGATATAAATTTAATAACAAGCAAACAAGAAGTTGCTCCTGAAATTCATTTGGTTTTTACACTTCAGAGGAAGCCTTTAAACCAGGCTTCCCAGGCCTCTTTTTGCCCAAAGGCCCTGTTCAGTTCTGGGGAACTCTTGAAAGCTGTATTCTGGGGTTGGAAGAAACATGCAAAAAGAATCAGCATCTATCAGCTTAAAGCCCTTACTTCCAGTAGAGCTGTATCAGCAAAGGCATTAGCAGAGGCAACCCAACCTTTCAGAATGGGAGTGGGGAGTATGAAAGGCAAAAATAATCAAAGGATCAGAAGTTGGGGGAAGGGGGCTGGGGCCAGGGAAGAGGCATAGTCCAAGGAGGAGATGTGACCAAGCAAGCCATATGTGTTTGAACACTAAAATATTCCTACTTCAAACGTTGCTAAATTTCTGTCCCTAGAGGCACCCTGTCCAAGACCGCAATGAGACAAAGTCATAATTGCTTCCACAAGGACAGGGCTGTCATATCTGCACAGAATCACTTTCTAAATAATCAAAGGATTCTACCGAGTTGGCCCTCAAGATGATGGATGCTGCAGTAAGGTAGCCCCATTAGCTCTGAGCACATAATTGCTCTGTTGTCTTCGATGCTTCTTCAATTGATGCAGTCCTACATGTTGATAGGACCCTTTGAGAAATGAAGCAATTTCAAAGTGATGTTGATGAGCTTTAAATGCCTTTTCAGGTTAGGACCAAGTTATCTAAAGGATTCCCTTCTCCCATTTGAGTCTACCCATTTAGTTAGGTCCCCTAGAGAGGTCCTAATATATGTCTGAACATTTTTCTGGGCCCCACTCGAGGGAAACCTCCTTGCTCCCTTTCTTATGGCCTTCTACCACATTGCAAAGACCTTCATTTTAGAAAGTTAACACTTCTACATTTGTTGGAAGCTGTTTGAATTGTTTTATTGGGTGCCTCTTGATTTTGATTTAGCCTCTGCTGCTTTTAACTGTTTGCACTTTTTATGGTGTTTTATTGCTTTAGTTTACTGCTGGTCATCTGAAGATAACATTCTAAATAAAACAGAAATAAAAGAAGTAAGTTGCATCAAAATGACTGCAAACCACAAAGCCAACTTAGCTAGTATTTGCTTTTAAATACCCATTGGTAAATTTTCCAGGATTCTTGCCTTGCCACTGGGGAGCTAGTAAACCTAGTTAGGCTTGGTTTCTAAAGAGAATGTCGCAGGGAGAGATTCTCTTTGGCTGCTCTGCTAATGTTTCACTTGTAACATTCAGACTCAGGTTTGCTGTGGGCCTTGTAACAGTCTTGTCTTTGTTCAGTCCCACTACCTCAATTCTCTCTATTAGCCTTTAATCCCTGCCACATTTTCACCTTTGCAATGATTAGGTCACCTCACTTGTTGATTGGAAAAGGAAATGCGGGAGATTGTTGCTGACAGAAAGCTGATAAAGCTGATTTTTAGCAACAATAAATTCTCACTTGCAGAACTAATCTTCAGGTGAGAAATTGGCTTGCGGGGGGGGGGGGGTTGTACTATTTACTTCAGGCACAAACATTTTTCCATGTTTAAGCAACCTGATGTTTGGAGCACTGAATACACCTAAGCTGTTGCATATAACGGCTTCCTTTAGGCTCAAAACAAGCATCAGTTTATTTGGACACTGACAGCTAAAGCACTAAAAATAAACCAGAGCCTTCTGAAAATTGGAAACCATACTGGTGGTTTGAAGAAGAGGGATTGAACTAAGGATACAGTGAACCAGGCATTTCCCCTCCTTCAATATTTCATTGTTCCTCTGGTTCACTCTGGCCTGAATTACCATTTCTCCTGAATTCCAGGTAAAATGGGATGATGTCTAAAATTTACTTGAAGAGTTGGAGCATATGCAATTTCCATAGTTCCTTTAGCATCTTTGTGTCTTCATCCAGACCCAACATACATACATGAATTTTTTCTCAATTCAGTATTTGTGTATTAATAAAACACTTTTAAAAACCATTTCAATGTCATTCTATACATATATTTACAGGTAGTCCCTAAGTTATGGACAACTTCCATTCCTTAGAACATTCTTAAGGCAAATTTGTATGTAACTTGGATCACAGAAGTAAGCCAAATCTTTGTCTTAGTATATGTCTACGGTTTACCTTTCTATGCTTGTAAAACACTTAAGAAACACTTCCATATTCACTAAAACATCTTAAACACAATACAGCATTATAATGATGATAATAAATACAGTAATAATAAAGTAACTACAGTTACTGAAGCGAGAGAGAGAGAATCTGTATGTATGTATGTACGTATACAGTATTGTAAAAAAAACCAAATAAAAGAAACAGTTCTTTGAAGAGTTTAGAACATTCTTGAGGTAACATTAAGCCTAACATTAGTTGATGATGATAGATATGGTCTTGATGCTGGAGAGTCCAGGGTCCTGTTGGAGAGGGGGCAAGTTACCACTGGAGTCACTTTCTCAAAGTAAGCCCCAAAGGTTGTTTGTACAGCCATTTTCCTTTTCATATCATAAATGACCTTGTAGTAACTGAGGGCCTGGTTACAAGGGCAAATGCTACAGAAGAACCAAAGGGGAATTGCACACTCTACACATGTTTTAAAGAAATGTGCTAGGGGCTCATTTATTTCCCCTTCCTCTGCTGCAGAGGAATTCACTATTCCATTTTCATGTCATGAGAATTATAGTTTCTTATGACATCTAAACCAGGTAATTACGGTTACTCTTCTCCTCCAAACCATGTTTTGCAAACCAGGTTCACACTACAGCTTCAGACCCTGATTTGGAGATTAGTACTAATTGTAATTTACACAATTCAGATGCCACAACAAATTATGGCTTTCCCAGCCTGGAAATGGAGGACTGAATTTCTGCCAGAGGAAGGCCCACAAAAACCCATAGCAAGTTCCTGATCTTTAGGAGGATCATCTGAGCTACTGACTTAGGAAATCAGCAGAGAGTGGGTAAGAGAATGGGTACCCAGAAAACCTCATTCATCTTTCACTGTTTGCCATGAATCCAGCTAGTCCCACATCATCCTTCATAGCCTGTATTTTTCTGTCCATCCCTGTCAATAAAATGCAATTTCTTTCCACCCACAGCATGCCCATAGTAGGTAAATTCCCACCTATGGATTTCTAACAAACAACTTTAATTATGACTAATAATTGGCCAAAACTATGGATGCCTCAGGGCCCTAGAAAATATAAAATAGTGATGACAGCTTGTTGGTGCTGAAAGGATGAATTGCCAATGTTTACCATTTTGCTAAGTCCCATAGGCTATGAGCCTGAGAAGAGATCACAAATGATCTAAGAGTAGGCATTGCTAAAGCACTAGTTGACTGCTCTACTGGATAGGAGAACTGCAGACAGTTCAGATTATATCTGGCTCTTCTATTTAACTTTTAGATTATAAGAATTTCAGATATATTGAAAACCCACAGTTAAGGTTTAACTGGAGCTTCAAGAACAGTAAACCCAGTTTGTGCAACCCAACAAAAGCTAAGGTTGCAATCCTGTACCTGCTTTCCTGGAAGTAAATGCTACTGAATTTCATGGGGCTTACTTCCTAGCAAACATGTCTATGATCCACTGTATGTCTCTGTAAACATGCCCCATTAGTACTCTAAAATTGCATTGGCTTTATTTTATCTATCTAAACATCCATTTCTTATATTTATATACCTCCCTCTTCCCATAGACGGAGTGGTTTACAAGAAATTAAAATCAACAGTGAGTAATATTGACTAAAACAACATGTTAAATAAAACTAATATGAAAAAAAATCTGGGAAGGCCTGTTAGAAGAGGTACATTTTTAACTTCCCCTTAAAGGTGGGAATTTGGGAAATCAGATGCATCTCTCCTGGCAGGCCATTCCACAGCTGAGCAGCAACCATTGAAAAAGTTCCCTGGGTAGTTGACATTAATCTTACAGAAGCAAACTTCAGAAGATTATCCCCAGAGGACCTTAGTTGATGAGGTGGAATGTATGGACAAAGGTAATTGCCCAAGCCATGAAGGACCTTAAAGGTAATTACCACAACCTTGTACTGCATCGGGAAACATATTGGCAGCTAGTGCAAAGAATTTAAAATAGGTGATACATGGTCTCTCTATGATGTCCCAGAGACCAGCCTGGTTGCCATATTTGTACTAGTTGTAATTTTTGGAGAAGGAGCAAGGGTAGACCTGTGTAGGACACATTGCAGAAGTCTAGCCTAGACACTACCAACATGTGCGCTACTGTTTTCTGGTCATTCTGCTCCAGAAAAGGACACAGTTGGCAAATCAGCCAAAGCTGAGAGCAGACATTCTTGACCATGGCTTGGAGCTGACATCTGAAGAGCCAGGTCAAGTGGCACCCCAAGAATGTAATTGCAGTCTTTTAAGGGAAGTGCAACCCCATCTAGAACTGCTTGACACACCTCTAATCCTACATTTGGACCATTAAGCAAGCAAGCACCTCCATTTTGCCTGGATTCAACTTCAATTTGTTTTTTCTTATCCAGTCTACTACTAGCTTCAGGCAGTCATTAACAGAGGAGATGCTGTCTCTTGAAGAAGTAGCATATTGATAACATCCAGTGCCATTTCTCTGGATGATCTCTCCCACAAATTTCATGTAGTTGTTAAACAGCATTGGAGACAGAATGGAGCCCAGTGGGACTCCACAGGTCAGCTTCTTTTTAGAGGAGTCTCCAATCATCACCATCTGGAACTAAGCCTAAGAAGTAGGAATGGAACCACTGCAGAGCAGTGCCTTCAATTCCCTACTCCCTCTGAAGATCCAGAAGGACACTGTGATCAATAGTATTGAAAGCCACTGAGAGATCTAGCAGAACAGAGACACACTCCCCTTGTCAGTTCTGGGTTGTAGAGCATCCTCTAGAGCAACAAAAGCTGTCTCAACTCCATGCTGCTCTGACACCAGTTTGAAATGGGTTCAGAAAATCAGTATCACTCAGGACCACCTGGAGCTGAAGAGATACTGTCTTCTTGATCACCTTTCAAAGAAATGGTATATTTGAGACTGGCCTAAAATTGTTAAGGTCCGGAGTGTTCAAATTAGGTTTCTTAAGGAAGTACCATCTAATAGCCTCCTTCAAGCAAGCAGGAACTGTATCTTTGCTGAAGAAGGCATTGATGATAAGCCATAATAGCTCCCTCAGTGCTTCTATCCCCTGGACTACCAATCAGGATGGACGCAGATTGAGAGGGTTTTGCTCACCAATCCAAGTAACCTGTCAATATCATCAGGACTTATATTTATTTATTTATTTTATTTATTAAAACATTTTTATGCCGCCCCATTCGCTGAAGCCTCGGGGCGGCTTACAACACAGATAAAACAATAAGTTAAAATATCCATATAAAACAATCTTAATTAAAACACACATTATAAATTGAAATTGATTCAGATAAGCCCATTCAAGGAGTTGTTGGACACCTCTGTGTCTATCTCTACCTTCACAATAATTCAGTCCACTTAAACCAATTAAGAAGGCTATAGGTGCAGAACCATATATTGCCATCTCAGTGAAACACATATCTGAACGAGTTTTTTGCAGTCTCTTAATGCAGTAATTGAACCTGTGCACATACAGCCATTTGGGAAACTGGCCACAGTGGTTAGAGAAAGGGACCTTTCCCCCAATGAACTGCTGAATAGGGCAAGGACAGTTTTTTTTTTAATTGAGCCATGCTCTCTTGGATTAGAAATGCGCATCTACAGCTGATTTCTGCTTCCTTTCATTGTTCTTTTATAGAAGTGCATGACTTAATTCTGTCTCCCAATCCTGATTGTAGAGATGAAAATTAAGGTTTTGGAGCATCCACATGTAAGAATCTCTATCCTAATTTCCATGATAATTTTCTCTGAGCAAAATGAAAGCATATTGACATAATG
The DNA here is from genome assembly GCF_004798865.1 of Varanus komodoensis. Classification (NCBI taxonomy): domain Eukaryota; kingdom Metazoa; phylum Chordata; class Lepidosauria; order Squamata; family Varanidae; genus Varanus; species Varanus komodoensis. The sequence continues at coordinate 3,279,345 of NW_025336334.1, read as the reverse complement.
AAAGAGACTTTGTTGAATTGCACATCTTATCAAATACTCAGTATGTCTGTAGCACTTTTCCACCTTAAAATGGGAAAACTTCTGAATTTCTGAATTCTGTAAACTGACTCCAGTTAAGACAGCATCCAGTACTTTCTGGTTAGACTTACTTAAACATATATTGGTAATTTTTCAAAACCTAAACTATAGTTATGGAGTTATGAGCATATCCATTACACTAATGCCTTTTTGTCATTATTGCACTTTTGCCCCTAGTTAAGCAGTCTTAGAGCAATCCAGTTGTAGCATATAATTTACAGTTTGTTGTTGTTGTTGTTGGTCACAAAGTCATGTCTGACCCATTGCAACCCCATGGACAACACTCCTCCAGGCCTTCCTGTCCTCCACCATCCCCCAGAGACCACTTAAGCTCACGCCAACTGATTCAGTGACTCCATCTAGCCACCTCATTCTTTGGCGTCCCCTTCTTCTGACATCTGTTGTTCCCAGCATTAGGCTCTTCTCCAGGGAGTCCTTCCTTCTCATTAAGTGGCCAAAGTATTTGAGTTTCATCTTCAGTATCTGGCCTTCTAAAGAGCAGTCAGGGTTGATCTCCTCTAGCACTGACCGGTTTGATCGCCTTGCGGTCCAAGGGGCTCACAGGAGTCTCCGCCAGCACCACAATTCAAAGGCCTCAATTCTTTGGCATTCATCCTTTCTTATGGTCCAGCTTTCACAGCCATACATTGCAACTGGGAAAACCATAGCCTTGACTATACACACTTTTGCATAAATAGTGTTGTGGCTCCTTTGTGTCACAAGGCATACTTACCAAGGTAGGAATCCAGCTATGGGATTTTGCCCCACAAAGCAATCAGGATAGCCAGCCAGTCATTCACAAAGGTGGGTTCAGCTATGAAGACTGCAGTCCTAGCAAGAACAGGATTACATTTGCCCAGTACTTCCTGGGGTTCATGGAAACATGGAGAATGACTAATCAATAATATGAAAGAAAGAAGTACAAAGAAGAAGAGCGAGATTGGACATTGCACTTACAAACTTGAACAACTGGGAAGGTCTCAGGAGGCTGTCCTGTGAAAGAAGAAATTTGAGAACTCTTTTAACCCCTTTTAGCCCTATGCCTTAAAGAAGATATTATGCTTATGCTTATTGTCTGCATAGCTCCAGATCCTGGCAGCTGGAAAGAAATGCACACATGCTTCCAATGTGAGTCATATTCCTTTCCCTGCTTTCCGTAATTGGTTTGTCCCCCATCAACTACCTAGTAGGCCTTTTGATAATACGAATTTAAAAATCGGTGCTAAACTATGGACTGCTTCTATGCATCTGTGCAAGAGAAGAGATGGAGGATCTCTAGCTTTGCTAACTCCCAATTATACATAGGCATCTAGAACCATTTAAAAAAAAACCACTTGGTCTCTTTCCTCCCAACTTCAAAATTAGTAGAGTCATGAGCAGTAAGAAAAAAATAAAGCTAAGTTGTTGAAATAGCCAAAATGTAAAGGTAACGGAAACAGAATTGTAACTACAGTGGTACCTTGGCTCATGAACTTAATCTGTTCCAGGACTCTGGTCGGGACCCAAATTGGTCATGAGCCAAGTCAAATTTCCTCATAAGGGTCAATGTAAATAAGGTTAATCTGTTCTGCAACTATTTTTTTTACTCACAAAAATTTGAAGCAAAGTGAAAAAGAACAACAAAGATAGCAGCCATCTCCCCCCACCCCAGAGATTGTGCGGGGGGGTGGGGGAAGACGGGTGCGATTGTGGGCGTGCTGGGGGGAGGCTGGCATGGGTGCACCCAGGCAGGGAACACTGGTGCAATCATGGCCATCTCCCCCCTCCCCAGCACTACCGCGATAGCGCCCATGCAGGGAAGGTGGGCGCGCTCATGGTTGTCACCCAATGCAGAGTTCGCAACCTATGGCAAATTTTTTTATGAAATTTCTGTTCGTGACCTGATTTGGTCGTGAACTGAGGCATTCATGAGCCAAGGTACAACTGTAGTTGACATATTATTTGACTTTTGAAGTAGTTTGGCTTTGGGAATTTTGGAATATGTTTGTGCTTGCCCTATTGTAATTTTAAGAATAGCATTGATTCAGCTGAACACATGAACAGCTTGTGCTCAGCTGAAGGCCAAGTAAAAGGACAAGGCCTCCTGTCAGTGTGCTTTTTGTAAAGAAAAGGGTGCTTTGGAAATGGAGAAATGAATCCAACTTACACCCCTGCACCCTTTTGTTTTAAGAATTGAATATCTCTTTTCAGCTAAGGCCTTTGGCAAATGCACTAGTTCAGCCAATCTAGTAATTCAGCTTGTCCTACTGTGGTGCCTTCATTTTTGGAGGCCTCAAAAACAAGTTTTTTGACAGAATGATATAGAGTTTAGCTGCAGAAAACCAGCTCAGAGGGTAATGAACAAAATGCTAGTTAAATTGCACAAGTAAATCCTGGATTTTTTTTTTAAACTCCCAAGTTAAATTACTGGCATTTAGGAGTAAGAACTACAAATAGTCTTATTTTGTTTTGTGGCATTTGCAATTACTGTAAATCAAATATGGACTCTAACCTCTGAATACTTTATTTTCCTTTCTAAGCTTGTTAAAATAATCTGATTTACTTTCTGGCATGTTATAAAGGCACAAAACTTAAAATCAGCCACTATTCCTAGGATATCAGAACAGAACTGTTTGTAATTGTAAAATACTATTTTAAAACAAGATTTCCATTCCAGGAATGTGTTATTTGGAATATCCTTCCCTGTCTCCTTTATTTAATATTCAGTATTCAATATCGAACTGATAGCAGTTGATTCCAAAATTTTATTAATGTTCTGTCCCCAAATCCTTTCCAGATCCAGAAAACACACATATTAAGGAGATAAGTGGACATTCCAGTTCCATTTTGGAAGAAGATGGAGGGGTGTCAGGGCAGAAACATAGAAACAGAGCGAGTCAGAAGGGGTCTCCTAGGCCATCTAGTCTGATCCCTGGCACCATGTGCATGTCCAGGCTATCCTTGAACACCCTCACCGATGGGTCCTCAATGACCTCCTGTGGAAGCCCATTCCATACCCTCGGGGTCCTAACTGTCAGAAAGTGCTTCCTGGCATCTAAATGCAACCTTGGTTCCCTGAGCTTTGCTCTGTTGGAGTGCATCCTGCCTTCCTCTGCAGGGGAGAACAGGTCTCTACCAATCTCCGTGTGACATCCCCTCACATACCTGTATGTCATCAACATATCCCCCTGAGTCTCCTCATCTCTAGGCTGAAGAGACCCAGTTCCCTCAGTCTTGCCTCATACGGCATCCCTTGCAAACCAGCCACCAACCTTGTGGCCCTACGCTGCACTGACTCTAACCTGGCTATATCCTTCCTGTAATGAGGGGCCCAAAACTGAGCACAATACTCCAGTTGCGGGCGCACCAGAGAGTGGTAGTAATACCTCTCTTGATCTGGAAGCCACACTTCTGGCTATGCAACCAAGGGTGGCGATCGCCCTCTTAACCACCGCATCACACTGCTGACTCATGTTTAGCCTGCAGTCAACCAGAACCACAAGGTATCTTTCACAAGTGCTGTTCTCCAGTCACTTGTCACCTAACCTGTACTTATGACACCCATTCCTATGGCCCAAGTGCAAGACCTTGCACTTATCCACATTGAACCACTTCCATAGTCTGTCCAGATCCTTTTGGATCTGGAGTACCTGCTCCTCAGTTGTGGCGACTGCCCTGGTTTTAGTATCATCTGAGAATTTGATCAACAGACTGGTCACCCCTTCTTCCATGTCATTGATGAAAAGATTAAACAGGATTGGCCCCATGATAGAGGCGTGGGGGACCCTGCTTGTCACTGGTCACCATCCTGATGATTCCCCATTAATGGTTACCCTCTGCTTTCAGTAAGTCAACCATGCCCTAATACATCAAACAGGGCTTTGGTGTATCCCAAAAATTCTCAGTTTCTCCATCAGGATATCATGGGGCATTTTGTCAAAGGCCTGGCTGAAATCCAGGTAAACCACATCCACTGCATCCCCTCCATCTAACCACCTTGAAACCTTGTGATTAAATTCCACAAGATTTGTCTGGCAGGACCTGTTTTTGCGGAAGCCATATTGTGTGGCTGCCAGCCTCCCTCCCCTGTCTAGCATCACTAGACCACTCTCTATTATGAGCCTTTCCATTGTTTTTCCTACCATGGACATAAGACTAACTGGTCTGTAATTCCCCATGTCCCTTCCACTATCCTTTTTAAAAATTGGGACCACTGATGCCACCCTCCAGTCCTCTGGAACTTCTCCCGTTCTCCACAAGGCCTCAAAAATGCAGACCAGTGGGCGTAAGAGAATCCCTGCCAACTCCCTCTCTCGGATGTAACCCGTCAGGGCCTGGAGCCTTTATAATGTCCAATGCCCTGAGGAGCCCCTCGACTTCAAGGGGGTTCACTCTATGCCCCTAGGTCCCCGGCCTCATCTAATCTCCTATGCGGATCTCCCCTGCCCTACTTTGGGGTGAACACAGAGGCAAAATTGTCATTTAGCATCTGTGCATGTTCCCTCATATCAGTCACTGGATCTCCTTCCTCCTTATTTAGTGGTCCCACTACTTGTCTCCCCTTCCTTTTCCTATTTACATGCTGAAAGAAGCCCTTTTTGTTGCTCTTGATATTCTTGGCAAGTCTCAGCTCGTAATCAGCCTTAGCCTTGCAAAGAATCTTTCTCCAACGGGCCTCCTCCTCCCGGTATACCCTTTTCTCTATTTGCCCCAGTACCCATTTCCTCTTTCGTCTAATCCCTCCAACCACCTCCTTTCGCATCCATTGCGGTGCTCTCCTCTGCCTCCTCACCTCACTACGTAGAGGAATTGTCAAGGCTTGCACCTCCAAAACCTCCCTTTTGAGTGCCATCCACCCCTCCTCAACTCGCTTACCTTCCAGTAACCTATCCCAGGAGACTTTCCCCAGTCTGGCCTTCAGTTGGCCAAAGTTGGCCCTTTTGAAGTCCCAGCTTCTAGTGTGCGACCTGCTGCACGTCCCCAGTCCCCTGATCTCAAAGCAAAGGATGGAGTGATCACTCGCATCCAGAGCTCCCCTAATCTGTACTTCGTCTATCACCTCCTCTCTATCGATCAAGACCTAGTCAAGGATGTTTCCTCCCCTCATCGCCTCTCGGACCCGCTGTGTGAAAAACCCTCCTTCTATAGCTTCTAGGAAGCGACGTGACCTGGCTGTCACTGCTGTGTGAGTCTCCCAACTAATATCCAGGAGATTGAAATCTCCCATAATTACTGTGTCTCTCCCCTGAGATAGCCTTAGAATCTGGTCTGCCAGGCCATCATCCAGGTCTCAAGTTGACCAGGAGGGCGATAACATACCCCCACTGTCAGATCTTTTTCCCTGTCAAAACCCCTAATTTTCACCCAGACAACCTCTACCGAATCCCCATCTGTGCTGCATTTTATCTCACTGCATCCTATCCCTTCCCTGATGTATAAGCCATGCCCCCACCCCTATTTCCCTTCCTGTCCTTTCTAAAAAGGTGATACCCCTCTATGTTTACATTCCAGTCTTGCCTTTCATCCCACCAAGTTTCTGTGATCCCACCAGGTCCCATACCCTCTTATTCCCAGGAGAGTATCTAAAATACCTGGGAATCATCTAGTTCTGTAACATTTGTGTCACAAGTGACCTGAGCAAAAGATGACTTTGTTTAAGCAAAGGAGGACTCCAAAAAAAGATACAGAGGGTTGCAGTATTTGCTCTTAATGCTATTATAAGTAGAGCAAAATGTTTGGATTCTATACTAGCGAAGGGCGCTCTAAATATTTAGAGATAGGAAGGTAAGGCTGATTTGATAGAAAAGCTCTTATTTGCTATATGCCTTATTACTGTTGCCTACCCACCATATTTTAATTATGTGTATGTGCAAAACATGGATTTTATGGTCTTGTATTTTTTTTAAATTGTATTTGCAATTATTCTTTTGATGGAGCACTATACCTATCATATTGGTGTTAGAGACATGCTCCTGAAATTCTAATCTGTGTGCACAGGAGAGAATGCCAATGATCACAGAAAGCTCTGTGCAAACCAGCATTCACTTCAGTTGAGCAGGCAATGCTCTGTATGTGCATCCCTGCTGTGCCAGCACTGCCATGGATTAAAGCAAGGGGCGGCATAGAAATGTTCTAATAATAATAATAATAATAATAATAATAATAATAATAATAATAATAATAAAGTTCTAGCTTCAGGGCCCTCTAAGGCAAGGCCAACATAAGACTTCAAAAATATTATAGCAGAGGGACATGACCATACTTTTAGGTCAGGGGTGGAGCCTTGTAGAATAAGGCCAGCAGCAAAACATACACACACTAACCTTGCTGAGTTCACTAAGAAGTTCCCTGATTTTTTAAAAGTGCCGTACTGGTTTCCTGCCCAAATCTATTTTTACTCCTGAAACCATGGTGGGCTGGTAACCTTCAGAGATTCCATTAATGATAAATTATATATCCCTTCTATTCTAAAGCCCATTTATTATTTTTGCATTTTCTCACAATTCATCTCTAGACTGCTTCTCCTTTACATTATACAGCTCATAATTTTTGTTGCAAATGTTGTTCAGTTATTGTAAAAGTAAATCATAACAACCAAACAAGATAAAAAATTGTTAGAAAAAGAAAACGCAGATGAAAAATGAAATAGTTTATTTTCAATTGTTTAATAAAATGATACAATAGTGTGAGAAATGGTAGATACAGTAAACATTTATTGAAGGATGTTTCATTTCATTATAGGCTCACAGATAAGTTTGATACACAGAAAGCCAATGAATACAATGGTTCCAATCCCTCTGCCTGCAGAACATTACCAACTATTGTTCTATGAGGGAAAACAGAGAATTTTCTGCACCCAAACTCCAAAACCCAAGTTCATTTGGGGGAAACCATGACAGCTAAACTGGTGTGAAGCACCTATAACTTCATAGACAGACATAAACTCAGTAGGCTTCAGCTCCACCATCAACACCTCGTTTTTGTACAATGTAAATTAGCAAAATTCTCAGTTCTGTTCTTCATTTTATAGAGCATATCTACTGATGTTTCTACAAACTGAATTTTCTTCAGTGTCCCCTAATAATTGACTGTAGGCTAGGAAGAGACAACACTTTCCTTTAGTTGAACTTGGTGTGAAGGAGGTATCATTTCCCATGTCATACATACATTTCACAGCTGGCTGTGTTCACGGGTTGTGCAGTTTTTGTATTGCTCCATTAAACTGAAAAACCCATTTGATTTGAAATGCAGTGGAATAAATGTGTAACACTGTGCAATGCCAGCGATTGTTCTATCATATCACCTTTATTGTTGCTCCACAACATCATTATGACTGAATGTGCTCAAAAATGTTCTATTCTTGACTAGCCCTGCTCAGCGTTTGTAAACTCAAGGTTGTGACTTCCTTTATGAAATCTCATAGTTGGTCTTCCTAGCTTTACTGTCTTCTCCAGTGAGATGCCTTCCCAAGATGTCTTCCCTATTAATCATTAACAGACAGTAAAAACTTTCCTTTTTTGCTTTCTTAATATTCCCTGTGCTAGTAGAAACCACATTACCAATCTGATATTAAATCAATACTATAAACAAAATCTGGTGTCTGACCATTTTAATGTAAAAACACAGAATTGTATTAAGGTTTATTATTTGGGAAGAAAGGGTCCAACCTCATCAGGATGGTATCTGGATTGAGTAGTACCCTGCATTCTTACTTCCAGTGGGTCTTACAGGTTCAGAATCCCTAACTCAAGCATTTCTTCCCCTTCAACTCGAAAGTGTAAGGACACAGAACATTAAACAAGATCCAGAAGAGGGTTTTGCCTTGTCATTGCTGTTTGCTTTTCTCCTTTAAACAGCAGATTCCCACACCACATCCCCCCCCTTTTTTCCCAAAAAAGTACTTTCCAAATGACATGGACAGGGCTTGTTGGGGAAATGCCAAAGCTCTTGTGGGCACATGTTGAACTAGCCATGCAGTTCTTTCTACCTTGGCCACTGAATTTTTAACACATTTGGAGCCTCAGTATCTTGGACACACAGTTTTCAATTGTGCAGCATTATCTTAATTCAGAAGCGGCAAACTGTGACCCTCCAGCTGTTTTGGTGTACAATTTCCAGAATCCCTGGTTAGCACAGTCAGTGCTGAGGGATCATGGGTGTTGTAGGCAGAAACATGTGGAGGACTACATGTTGCCCACCCTTGCTTTAACTGGCATTTTTCTGATCCAATACACTTTTTTAATGAAACCTTCAGACAGAAAACAAAACAAAGCAGACATATGCAGTGGCAAGAAAGGATGGCTTGAAACACCACAGAACAACCCACCATCACCATTGTAGATTAATATATATATAGAATATCAAATGGTGATGGGGCAGGACATTTTACATATTTGTTAATACCAGCGTAAGTCTGCTATAATCCAAATGCATAAGAGGATTATGTGAGCTCCTAGTTTTCACAATGAAAAACTGTTTTCATAACCATTCTAACAAAGGAGGGAAAGTAACGATGAGCACAGGCAAGGCTTTGATACACAATCTTGCATGAAGCAGCCTATCTCAAGGGTATCTACAAAACCATTAGCAAGGTTAAACACTCAGCTGGACGGCAGGCCAACCCATCATGCTGTTTCTTTATCTACACAATACAGCTAGATTGGACCAAAGGATATTGATCTATCCTACTTCAATTTTAGTTAGTTTGCTAGTTGTCCTTTAATTAAACTATAAACCCAATACATCAAATGAAAAGAAAGTTATTTGGCTTTATTGCCCCGCCCTGCCTGGCCAACCCAAAAGCATGTACTCAGCAAACATGTAGTGGAGTTTCACTTTGGGGCTTCTCCTGTTTCCATCCAAACAGCATGTCAATCAAAACCAATATTCCGAAACAAAGATGTGCACATTGACAACATTGCGGTGTGAGACGACTCCTCCCACAACATAGTTCATCTCTAGCCTGAGGGTGGCATAGAACGGACCAATGATGGGCTTCACCTGACGAACGACACCTATAGGTTGAAGAAGAAGAGGAACATGTAAAATTAGTGCCACACACACGTGGTCTCAGATCACCCATCACCAGTGGTGGCTTTGGTTCTTCCTGTCAGGTAGTTTTCAAAAGTGGTGCTGGGAAGCTGCTGTTCCATCCCATGGTTTTTGTATTATGAGGCACCCTAAACTCCTACTTAGTTTGCTATGTGACTTAACATGAAACCTCTGGTCACCCAAAGATCTGGGGCAGAAATTCATCAATTACCTGTTTTCACAGGAAAGTATACAGGTATATAAAGTCTATATACCACAAACCTCCTATAAGTCCCACTTTGAAATGAAGCTCTGGCAGTTGTCAAACCTAAGACTTCCATCAGGGAAATCTCCTCTAATTTTAAAAGTTCCCCTGATGTAGGTACATTCAAAACAGGGGGCCAAATCCTGCAGCTGGATTCTGCTGCAAAAGGGGAAAATACACCTTTGCACAAATAAAAATATCTCGGAGCTTCACTAGCCTCTGACAAATTGGCATCTGACACCTGTCATAGGCTTGCAAAGGAGGGGAATACTTACCTGCTGCCTCACATAGCTGGCATAGCTGGTCAATTCAGACAGCAGGCATCCCCCTCTGGTAAATACCCACCCTCACATTCCCCTGCACCAACCCACTATGCCAAATTTGTGCAAAACTGACAGACCAGGTAAAAGAAATGAGTACAGCTACTGGCACATGTTGTTGGGGTAGAAAAATGGGAATGGGGGATGACCAGATGCAGTCCCTCCACAGTACCACTGGGACACCTGCCAATGGGGATCATGAATGCTGATTTGACAACAGGCTTATGCAATCTAAAAAAAAGAATGTTTCAAAAGGAGAAGTCAGGCTGTGGCAAACTTTGCAAGGATGGTAGGGAGGGGGAAAATGTCTTGTGGGGATATCCATAAGAGGACCAAGGGGGAAAGTGGAAGAAGGAGGGAGCACCCTATGCTTGATGTGCCTGATACTCTGTTGTGCATATGGTAGGTAGGGTAGGGTGGTTTATAGGGTTGTGTGAGTGTTCCCACTGATGGCATTTTTGCCAGTTTTGTTTTTGCTTTCATTTTCTTGTGCTGTTTGTTGTACTTCACTGCACATGGCTACTGTACTATCAACTTCTGACACTGAAAAATATAGGATAACAAAAGGTCACAGAAATTCAAAACTCCTGTTGAGCTGAACATTTTGGCACAGAATTCCTCCTTGAAGTTACAGTGGCATTTGATTTGGAAGGAAGTGCACAGTTTAAGGAAAGATTATTTGATATCATTCCCATTTAGATCTTAGTTTGGCTCATGTTTCAGAAGTGGAGTGCTCAACATCATATATGGAATTCCAGAAGCACTCTCCTAGCAGTTCTCTAAAAGCACATTGGCTTTGGATCTGATGGAAGAGATAAACGTTTGCTTATGCCAGCTGTCAGCAGCCGCTTTTCAAAAGATGTGAAGACCTTAGAGTTCTGTCCTATTTAAATACTGGCTAATATCTTCAGTATGTGGTGAAAAGCAAACTTTTCACCATACTAATTTTGCTTGCCATATTTCATGAAATAACTTCTCTCTCTAAGCATCCTTTCCACTCCCTTAAATGTTGCATTTAAGATTCAATTTTTTGGATTGATTCCCTTGCCTTATAAAATTGACTCATATTGCCAGTAGCTGAGATGGAGGGAACTCCCTGGAACTCCCAGACTTTGCTGTGGCAGAAAGTATGTGAAATAATTTCTCTTTGGCCTCATCTTTGACCTATAACCACATAAATGAATAGGATAGAATCATTTAATTCATTTTTCTCCCTCCAGACTCCACTGGGGTTGGAGTTGCCCAACAGTTCATGGTTTGGTGCAAGACACTGTCAAAAATGCCAGGTCCATGACTATAATTTCCTGTGTAGACAAAAGCCTAAACCAGTGGTGAGGTCCTAGCAATCAGCTTTGGGCTGCCACAAAATCTGTGCTCTCACTTCTAGTATGCTGCACCATTACTTGCACTGAAGCCAAGCATTGTGCCCAGAGTGATGCTATGGTGCCTCAGAAAAGATATCCTCCTAGTTCTGTAGGCATATGATTCATAGTTACCTGAAGGTGAACAACTCCAGCCCCATATTTGTGAGATTTAACTGGAGTTATCAGGTGTTAAAAAAGCATTACAAATAGATAGCAGTTTGGCATGGAGCGAATGCTAGTGTATCTTAAGAAGAAAGTCTTCTGGTCACTGAGAGCTGTCAGATAGCCCAAATCTTGTTTTTAGGTGCAGAATATAAAATCATGGCATCAAGCATCTTACTTTATTGTCAAAAGGAAGGATACAAATAATTATAAATAAATACACCAATAAAACTAAACAAAAAGCATTTCCTGCAGTATTTCTGCTTGCTATGCAACTATTGGAATACCAGCTGAGTGAAAAATGAGTAGCAGTCCTACGGAGGAGTCCTTGGCCTATGTTTCAGAGTGAGCAAATGCAGTGCACAGGGTAGGGTGGCCTTTCCCAAGCCTCTGTTATTGTCAGTTTGAGTCCTTCACTGGCATCTCAGATAAAATGCATAATACGGGCTAGTCTTTTAATTGGTGGCTATGGCAGCAGACAGGTGGGAAATGCTTGATTCATTCCCAGGATGGTCAGCAGCTTGCCTTTACCCAACCCTGAGCTCCACAGACAGTTCCACATTGTGTGGGCCAGCTGCACCTTTGACACAACATGCTCCATCAGCAGGCATTGCACTTCAGGGTCTGCACTGTGTCTGTTCTGGTGTCACAACTAACAGTGCAGCATAGGTCTCCTTTCATAGGATGGGATTCTGGTTGAGATGCTGTCCTTATCATCCATGTTGACACAGCCAGAGGAGGCCCAGCCACCCAACTCAAGCGAATCCACCATTCCACACACCAGGTCAGGTCAAGGGCCTGGGCCCCCATTTCAACTGCTCACTCTTCCAAGGATCATACTAGGAGATCTGGGGCAAGTCACAGTCTTTCAGCCTGGCCTGCCTCTTGTTTTGAAGATAAAAGGAAAAGAATCCTGTCTATACCTGGAAGGAAGGATAGGATACAAATATGACAAAGAATTCAATTTACTTCCTTTGAAATTACAGTGAGATCCTATTCACTAGCAACAGAAACCTCATTAGTACAAACTGTCACTCTCTTGATTTCAGCCTGCTTCCCTCTAGATGATGACAGTGCCAGCCTATACATGTGGAGGCAGACAGAAGTCCTGCTGAGTTCAGTGGGGCTTATTCCCAGGCAAGTTGTATAGGACCATGACCTAAATATCAGAAGCAGGGATGGATGCAGATTGTCCATAGTTCACAGGTGTGTTAAAGCATGCCTGTGGAAACTCTGCCCTGATTTGCACGATCTCCACAGTCTGACATGGCACATTTAAGTGAAAGTAAGCACCAGCATCTATGGGAGTCATCTGGAATATTCAAGTCATGAGTGCAGCTTGTCATGTCATCTGATTCTGGGAACAATGGTTTATCCAAGAGTTAAACATCCTTGCAGAAATCTTGGTCTATTATAGTGTTACGTAAGTAATGTTTTACTCTTGTACACCTCATAGTCCCTGGGTTCAAGACATGAATATTCAAAACCATGATCAACACCTGCCATGGCTGAAATAAGCCATCATGGGCTATTTGATTGAGCTAATCAGTGCTGTTGCATACAGGCAGTAGCCAAGTCCCCAGACATAACTTTTGATTCATGGATTTTAGCCTACTCAGTAGGAGGAGCAGGAATGAGATGAGGTCACCAGATGAAATGCCAGAAACAAAGCCAGGACAAGGAAGCTACTTTCTCCTTAGCCTGATGAGAGCTTTCCCTCTTATCTTGTTGTCATATGAATCAGGCTCCACTGCTGTCCATCAGGCACTACCATGCTCTCCAGCCTCAGCAGGCCCAGTGATCTGCTGCCCACTTTCTGCCAGGCATCAGTTGCTTATCATGAACTCTCCTTCCTATTAGGCTAAGGAGGTTCCAGAGACTTGACAGGCCTTGTTCTGTGTCTGACTGGCAGCTCTACTATAATAAATACATTGTGAAATCCATCATAAGCCCACCACAACTAAACATTCCATTAAGCATTCTTAATATGCATTATTATAAAAACATGCACTTCACTCTACCACAGGCTTGGGTAATCAGGAGCTTACTGCTTCTGCCAGCATACCCAATGCTGATGGGTCATGGAAGCTGCAGACCAAAATAGGTTGGCCACAAGTTTCCTACTCTGGCCTATTGTTGAGTCATGTTAGATTGCAGGCACAAAAGAATAGCCTAGATCTGATGGGAGGCAAAGTCCCAGAAATCTTCAAAAATGGTAGTAGACTGGTTACCCTTAAGTGCATACTAGGAAAGACACTGGAAAAGCTCATAATAGCGAGAGTAATAGTAACCCTAAATAGGGAATGGAGGTTGGCAGCCATGCAACATGACTTCTGCAAAAACAGCTCATGCAAGACAAACCTTGTGGAATTCTAGGACAAGGTTTTTAGGTAGCTAGACAGAGGGGACACGGTGAATGTGGTTTACGTGGAATTCAGCAAGGACTTTGACAATGAGCTGCATGATATCCTGCAGAAATTGAGTTTTTGGGATAGACCAATACACTATACGATGGATTAGGGCACAATTGACAGACTGAAAACAGAAGGTAACGATTAGTGGGGAATCATCAGGATGGTGGTCAGTGAAAAGTGGGATCCCCCAGGGCTCTCTCCTGGGACCCAACCTTGAATCTTTTCATCAATGACCTGGAAGAAGGGGTGACCAGTCTGCTGATCAAATCCACAGACAATACTAAACTGGGGGGAGGGGGACTGAGGAGCAGGTATTCCAGATCCAGAAGGATCTGGACAGACTATGGAAGTGGGCAGAAGACAACAGGATGGCGTTCAATGTGGATAAGTGCAAGGTCTTCCACTTGGGGCATAGGAATGGGTGTCATAACTACAGGTTAGGGGACATAGAAACATAGAAACAGAGCGAAGAAGAAGGGGTCTCCCAGGCCATCTAGTCTGACCTCTGGCACCAGCCAGCTCTGCTCACGACATGCCCACCATGTGCAAGTCCAGCCTGTCTTTCAGCACCCTCACCAATGGGGCCTCAAAGACCTCGTGGAAGCCCATTCCACACCCTCGGGGTCCTAACTATCAGGAAGTGCTTCCTGGCATCTAAATGGAACCTTGGTTCCCTGAGCTTTGCTCCGTTGGAGCGCGTCCTGCCTTCCTCTGCAGGGGAGAACAAGTCTCAACCCATCTCCATGTGACATCCCCTCACATACCTGTATGTCGCCAACAGATCTCCTCAGAGTCTCCTCTTCTCCAGGCTGAAGAGACCCAGTTCCCTCAGTCTCGCCTCATACCCGATCCCCTGCAAACCTGGCACCAACCTTGTGGCCCTACGCTGCACTGACTCTAACCTGGCTATATCCTTTCTGTAATGAGGGGCCCAAAACTGAGCACAATACTTCAGTTGGAGGCACATCAGAGACATACAGAGTGGTAGTAATACCTCTCTCGATCTAGAAGCTACACTTCTGGCTATGCAACCAAGAGTGGCGTTCGCCCTCTTGACCACCGCATCACACTGCTGACTCATGTTTAGCCTGCAGTCAACCAGTACCCCGAGGTCCCTTTCACAAGTGCTGCTCTCCAGTCACTTGTCCCCCAACATGTACTTATAACTCCTCTTACTATGCCCCAAGTGCAAGACCTTGCACTTATCCACATTGAATGCCATCCTGCTGTCTGCTGCCCAGTTCCATAGTCTGTCCAGCTCCTTTTAGATCTGGAGTACCAGATCCTCAGTTGTGGCCACTGCTCCAGTTTTAGTGCCGTCTGCAAATATGATCAGCAGATTGTTCACCCATTCTTCCATGTCATTGATGAAAAGATTAAATAGGATCGGCCCCAAGACAGGGCCCTGGGGGACCCCGCTTGTCACTGGCTGTCATCCCAATGTTTTCCCACTAATGGTTTCCCTCTGCTTTCGGTCAGTCAACCATGTCCTAATCCATCAGACAATGCTTTGGTGTATCCCAAAACTCCTCAGTTTCTCCACCAGGATATCATGGGGCACTTTGTCAAAGGCCTTGCTGAAATCCAGGTATACCACATCCACTGCATCCCCTCCATCTAGCCACCTCGAAACCTTGTCATAGAATTCCACAAGGTTTGTCTGGCAGGACCTGTTTTTGTGGAAGCCGTATTGTGTGGCTGCCAGCCTCCCTTCCCTATCTAGCATCACTAGATCTCTCTCTATTATGAGCCTTTCCATTGTTTTTCCTACCATGGATGTAAGGCTAACTGGTCTGTAATTCCCCATGTCCCTTTTACTATCCTTTTTGAAAATTGGGACCACTGACACCATCCTCCAGCCCTCTGAAACTTCTCCCTTTTTCCACGATGCCTCAAAAATGGAGGCCACTGGGTGTGAGAACCCTTGCCAACTATCTAAGTGCTCTCGGGTGTAACCTGTCAGGGCCTGGCACCTTTGTAATGTCCAATGCCCTGAGGAGCCCCTCGACTTCAAGGGGGGGTGACTCTAATCTGTGCCCCTAAGTCCCCGGCCTCATCTAATCACCTATGCGGATATCCCCCATCCTGCTTTGGGAAGAACACATAGGCAAAATTGTCATTTAGCATCTGTGCCTGACCCCTCATATCAGTCACTGGATCTCCTTCCTCCTTATTTAGTTGTCCCACCACTTGTCTCCCCTTCCTCTTCTTATTTACATGCTGAAAGAAGCCCCTTTTGTTGCTCTTGATATTCTTGGCAAGTCTCAGCTCGTAATCAGCCTTAGCCTTGCAAAGAATCCTTCTGCAACGGGCCTCCTCCTCCCGGTATACCCTTTTCTCTATTTGCCCCAGTACCCATTTGCTACAGAGGTTCCTCTGTCGTCTAATCCCTCTAACAACCTCCTTTCGCATCCATGGCGGTGCTCTCCTCCGCCTCCCCACCTTACTATGTAGAGGAATTGTCAAGGCTTGCACCTCCAAAACCTCCCTTTTGAGTGCCATCCACCCCTCCTCAACTCGCTTACCTTCCAGTAACCTATCCCAGGGGACTTTCTGCAGTCTGGCCTTCAGTTGGCCATCTTGAAGTCCCAGCTTCTAGTGCTCGACCTGCTGCACGTCCCCTGTCCCCTGATCTCAAAGCAAAGGATGGAGTGATCACTCGCATCCAGAGCTCCCCTAATCTGTACTTCATCTATCAGCTCCTCTCTATTGGTCAAGACCAAGTCGAGGATGTCTCCCCCCCCCCCGCCTCTCGGCCCCTCTGTGTGAAAAATCCTCCCTCTATAGCTTCTAGGAAGCGACATGACCTGGCTGTCACTGCCGAGTGAGTCTCCCAACTAATATCCGGGGGACTGAAATCTCCCATAATTACTGTGTCTCTCCCCCAAGATATCCTTAGAATTTGGTCTGCCAGGCCATCATCCAGGGGCTCAAGTCGACTGGGTGGGCGATAACATACCCCCACTGTCAGGTTGCTTTCCCTGTCAAAACCCCTAATTTTCACCCAGACAGCCTCTACCGAATCCCCATCTGTGCTGCATTTTATCTCACTGCATCCTATCCCTTCCCTGATGTACAAAGCCATGCCCCCACCCCTCTTTCCCTTCCTGTCCTTTCTAAAAAGGGGATACCCCTCTGTGTTCACATTCCAGTCTTGCCTTTCATCCCACCAAGTTTCTGTGATTCCCACCAGGTCATACCCTCCTATTCCCAGGAGAGCTTCAAGCTCTTCCTGCTTATTACCCATGCTCCTAGCATGGGTGTACATGCACGTCAACTCCTTCCCACCACTTCCTTTCCTTGGAGTCCCCAGCCTCCTCCTTCCTCCTAACCCTAACCCTGAAAGCCCCCCTCCCCCCAGCTCAGTTTAAAGTCTTCCGGACGAAGCTCACTAGAGCATCTCCAAAGGACCTTTCCCCCATCCTCATGAGGTGTAACCTGTCCCTTGCCAGAAGTCCATTGGCAAGAAACCGAGTGCCGTGGTCGAGGAACCCAAAGGGTTCCTTCTGGCACCACACCCTAAGCCAGTCGTTCACCTCGGAGTCCCTCCTGTCCCTGCCTGGCCCAAATCCCTGGACCAATAAGATCAACAGGAAAGCCACTTGGGCCTTTAGCTCCTTGAGTTTCTTCCCCAAGGCCTCGAAGTCCCTGGTGATCCTGACCACACCCTGCCTGGTCACGTTGTTTGTGCCCACATGATCAACAGGAGCGGCTGGTGACCGCCGGAGCAAATAAGACGCTCCACTCTGTCCTTCACATGCCAGATGCGTGCGTCCAGCAGGCAGCAAACCTCCCTTACCTCCAGGTTGGGGAGGCACACTGCCACCTCAGTGTCCCTCAGCAGGGAGTCCCCAACAACAATCACCCGCCGCCGTGTTTTCCTGGTGGTGGTGGGCAGTCATGCCCTGGCCCTCACCTCTCCTGCAGCGGCCCCCTTGCCGCTTGTTGTCCCAGGCTGGGGGTCCTTCTGGTCTAGCCTCCCCAAGTGGAGAGAACCTGTTTCCCAGCTCCAGATTTGTGTCAGGTGGTGCCAGCACGGCCTCCTCCTCCTGTGGGTGACATGCCTCCATGTCTCCCCAGCTGCTCCTCCCGTGGCCTCTCCCTCAACCATCTGTCCAGAGGGGGGCTGCTTCCGGGGGGGGGGCTGGAGAGCTCTCTCGGCCCTCAAGCACCTCAGCTCCTCCTCTAGCAGGACCACCAGCTTACACTGAGTGGAAGTGTAACCCTGCCTCTCCTGGGGGAGAAGGGCAAACATGTCGCAGTGAACAGCAACACCTGTGACTCCTGCCAAGGCCATCTCCTGGTCCGCCATTGGGAACTCTTCTGAGATTGTACCTTGGTCCCCTGCCTTGTCTGTTCTGCAGTACCCCTCACTCGCCCAGTTCTCCCAGACAAAAACCCACACACACACACGCAAGGATAAAATAAATTTAAACTGGAGGAATAACTAAGGAAAGCAAAGCACAGAACAGGACAAAACAAAACAAAAAGAAAGAAAAACAAAGCAATTAAAAAAGCAAAACAAACAAACAAACAAAACCCCTCAGCCTCCCAGGGATG
This sequence comes from Varanus komodoensis, assembly GCF_004798865.1. NCBI lineage: Eukaryota > Metazoa > Chordata > Lepidosauria > Squamata > Varanidae > Varanus > Varanus komodoensis. Next base: position 3,261,173 of record NW_025336334.1, on the reverse strand, counting down.
GGAGTCCTCGGGCAGCCCGGGCCGCAGCTAAGGGACGCAGACAAGGGACCACGTCTTATCAGTCCCTCAGTGCAGTGGCCCCGCCCATCTACTTCCTCCTGGCCCCTCTAGCCTCTCTGGCCCCGCCTCCCTTCCTCTCTGCTGCTCCTGGCCCTCTGCTCCTCTGCCCAGCTCCTACCTTGCCTTCACCAGTCCCCTGGCCACTCAGCACCCTCTCCCAGCCTGTGTCTCTGCTGCTCTGCCAAGAGGCCAGAGCCAAAAGGGCAACACTTGTGAAAGGGACCTCGGGGTGGTGGTTGACTGCAGGCTAAACATGAGTCAGCAGTGTGATGCTGTGGTTAAGAGGGCGAACACCACCCTTGCCTGCATAGCCAGAACTGTGGCTTCTAGATTGAAAGAGGTATTGCTACCACTCTATACAACTCTGGTGCGCCCACAACTGGAGTATTGTGTTCAGTTTTGGGCCCCTCATTACAGGAAGGATATAGCCAGGTTGGAATCAGTGTAGTGTAAGGCCACAAGGATAGAGAATGGATTGCAGAGAAATCTGTATGAGGCAAGACTGAGGCAACTGGGTCTTTTCAGCCTGGAGAAGAGGAGACTCCAAGAGGATCTGTTTGCAATACATAGTTTATGTTGTGGGGGATGGGGGATGTCACACGGAGGTGGGTCGAGACCTGTTTTCCCTGTGGAGGATGGCAGGATATGTTCCAGTGGAGCAAAGCCCAGGGAACCAAGGTTCAATCTGGATGCCAGAAAGTACTTCCTGACAGTTAGGACCCCAAGGATATGGAATGGGCTTCCACAGGAGGTGGAAGGGTGTTCAAGGATAGGATGGACATGAACATGGTGGGCATGTCGTGAGCGGAACTGGCTGGAGCCGGGGGTCAGACTAGATGGCCTGGGAGACCCCTTCTGACTCACTCTGTTTCTATGTTTCTAAATCAGGAGGGCGCCAGGCTGGGGCAGGCTGCTGTAGACCTCATAAGATTGTCATAAGCATTGCAGGCATATCGAGCCTAAAATGCTTTGGAGCACATCCAAAAAGCACCACAGAGTGCTTTTAAGCCACATTATTGGTCTTGCTGCCATTATCATAATATGGTCAATGATTCAGAAGAAGAGCCCACCGTCAATATAATGTGGATCAGGCACATTACTTGATGAGCACAGATGCCAGGATACTGCTGGTGTTGAACTTAATGTTGTTGTTGTTGTTGTTGTTAGTGGCTTTTGTATGCCATCCTATTATACAAAATCTCAGGACAGCTTACAATATTTAAAAGAACAATTAAAACAACAATTTCTAATAAATAATAGAAACAAAGCAAAATAAATCACAAAGCAAACAGAGTGACTGAAGGTTAAAAGTTGTTAAATTTTAAAATACTGTTGAAATAAAATGGTTTTGGCATGGCACTGAAAAGAGTATAAACTTGGCACCAGGAGTACCTCTCTCGGAAGTACATTCCAGAGTCTGGACGCCACAGCAGAGAAGGCCCTACTTCAAGTTGATAACTTTTTTACCTCTTAGAGAGGGTTCCCAGAGCAGGGTTCCTCCTGCAGATCTTAAGGGGCGTGAGAGCGTATAAGGAAGGAGACGTTCCTTCAGGTATCCTGGTCCCAAGCCGTTTAGAGCTTTATAGGTCAAAACCAGCACCTTGAATTAAGCCCAGACTTCAACTGGAAGCCAGTGGAGCTGGTAGAGGATTGGTGTTATATAAGAGTAACGGCTGGTTCCTGTCAGCAGCCTGGCAGCTCTATTCTGTACCAGTTGCAGTATCTGGACCGTTTTCAAGGGCAGCCCCATGTAGAGCGTGTTGTTGTTGTTGTGTTGTGGTAATCCATGCGGGAAGTTACCAGCTCATGTATCACTGTTGCTAGGGAGTGCTCATCCAGGTAAGGACACAGCTGATGTATCAGTCAAAGTTGTAGGAAAGCACTCCTTGCCATCACCGCCACCTGGAACTCCAGTGACAGCTCTGAGTCAAGGAGTACTCCCAAACTGCAGACCCTGTCCTTTAGAGGGAGTGTTACCCCATCCGGAACTGGGTCAAAATCACCTAACTGGAGACCTGCACCACCTACCAACAGGACTTCCGTCTTATCTGGATTGAAGCTCAGTTTATTGGCCCTCATTCAGCCCATTACCTCAGCCAGGCACTGGTTCAGTACAGCCACCGCCTTAACTGGAGCAGATGTAAATGAAAGGAAGAGCTGGGTGTCATCAGCATACTGATAACTCTGCAGCCCAAACCTCCTGATGACCTCTCCCAGCCGTTTCATGTAGATGTTATATAGCATAGGGGACAAAAAAGAGCCCTGCAGAACTCCATGGCAAAGCTGCCATGGCACAGAGGTATAGTCCCCCAGCACCACCATCTGGAATCAGCCAGCCAAATAGGAGTGGAACCACTGCCACGCAGTGCCTCCTACTCCCAAGTCAGCCAGCCTATCCAAAAGGATACCATAGTCGATGACATCAAAAGCCACTGAGAGGTCCAGGAGAACCAACAGGGACGCACTCCCCCGTCCCTCTCCCTGCACAGGTCATCATACAGGGTGACCAAGGCAGATTCAGTACCATAACCGGTTCTGAAGCCAGACAGAAATGGGTCCAGATAATCAGTTTCATCCAAGAGTGCCTGGAGTTGTCCCACCACCACCCGTTCTAACACCTTGCCCAAAAACGGAATATTGGCCACCGGTCTAAAGTTGGTGACCACCTCTGGATCCAGAGATGCCTTCTTTTGGATAGGCTGAATCACCACCTCCTTCAAGGGGGCTGGGATCCAGCCGTCCCTCAGTGAGGCAACAATAACTTCCTGGACCCAGGGACCAATCTCATAACTGGCCTCCTTAAGTAGCCAGGAAAGGCAAGGGTCAAGAAGACAGGTAGTGGGACATACCATCCCAAGCACCTTGTCCACATCATCAGGCTGCAATAACTGAAACTCATCCATTAAAGATCGACCAGACAGAGCTCTGGACACTTCCTGTACTAGAACCATATCAACTGTGGAGTCCAATTCATGACAAATCTGAGCTATTTTTTCCTTAAAGTGCTGGTCAAAGTTGTCACAGCGGGCTGCTGAAGGTGTGACCACGTCATTTTCCTGGCCAGCGTGTGTTAGGCCTCGCACTATTCAGAAAAGCTCCACTGGATGGCACCGTGAGGAAGCAATGAAAGTTGAGAACTGCCTCTTCGCCACCCTCACTGCCACAGCATAGGCTCGATAATGAGCACGTAAGTGTTTTCAGTCAGATTTGTCCCGAGATTTCTTCCACCTGTGCTCTAGCCTTCTCCCAATCTGCTTCATTGCCTGCAACTCAGGCGTATACCATGGTGCCGAGCAGACTCTGCTAGGTGGGAGAGGGCGCTTAGGAGCGATTGTGTTGATTAACCTGGTCATCTCCTTATTCCATGAATCGACCAGGAAATCAACAGGAGTGCCAGCTTTATCAGACAGAAAATCCCCCAGAGCCCTCAGGAATCTATCTGGATCCATCTTGCTCTGAGGGCGGACCCGCACCCTTCCAGAGGAAGGTATCAGCCCCGAGCACAAACCTCATGAGGAAGTGGTCTGATCATGACAAAGCAGTTAAGGTCAAGTTTCTCACTTCCAGGCTACCCTCTTCCCGCCCCGTCGAGAAAACCAGGTCAAGCGTGTGACCTCTTTCATGGGTTGGGCTGGTGATACGTTGAGACAGCCCCATGGCTGCCATGGAAGCCATGAAGGCCTGAGCAGCCCTGGATAGAAGCGCCTCAGCATGGAAGTTGAAGTCCCCCAGGACCAACATCCTGGGGGGTCCCCAACACCAGATCTAAGATGATCTCCGTCAGCTCAGGCAGGGAGTCTGCTGGGCAGGAGGCTGCACGATACACCTGCAGAGTCCCTAATCTATCTCAATCACACAACACCAGGTACAAACACTCAAGACCTGGCCTTGAAGGGACAGGAAGCCCCGTGAGGGGTATGTCGGCTCGGTGAATTAATGTGGCCCCCCTCCCCTCCCATCTGGGCATGATTGGTGTTATACCAAGTACCCGGATGGGCATAATTGTATGAGGGAGACATCTTCCCCTTCTCCCACCCAGGTCTCGGTAATACATGCCAGGTCAGATCAAGTCATGGATGAGGGATGTCTTGTTGTAGCATTCAACAGCAACACCATCAGGCCCGGGGCAGCTGACATTGCTGCCAGGATCGTTCTGGTTGGGGGAGTAACCAGAAGAGTGGGCGTCCCTCCTTAATCTCCTCAATCTCCCTCCTTAATCTCCTCAATCCTCTCATCCCGAGAGTTTCTGGCATTGTAATCAGGGACTGGAGTATTCTTTGGGCTCATCTGTGTTGCTGTTAGATATAATTACATTTCCCTCCCCCTTGCCCCCTTTGAAATATGTAAGCTCCTCAGGCAGTTCACCTTCATGTCTGGTTTCTGCTTGTATGTTGTATCACAGAGCCAGCTTGCTAATAACCCTGTATCTTGAACTAGAAAGAGCCATGCAGAGATTTAACCCATTCCTTGCAATTACCCCCAGCACTCACAATACTCCTTCACATTGGCATGGCCAGGGCAAGACTAGGTGAAACCAGGACAGTGGGCCACCAGAACAGAACAAGGCCTGCTGCTTTATGGGGGCTCTACCAGAGGAAGGGCAAGCAGATTAATCAGGCTCAACAGGGGTGAAGTGAACCTTCATAACCTCCTAGCCATTCTTGCAGTACAGCCTCTGCAATATACCTGGCTCCTCCTCGTACAGGGTCTCTGAGGTCATTGGCTTGAACTAGAAGCTGAAGCAAAGCAAGCAAACCATACTGTTGACTGTGCAAAGGCAGAAGGCTAGAAAGGCTCGCATTCAAATGAGGGCTACCCTTTCCTCCAAGCTGTGTACGGTGCATTATGTATAGCTGATTCTAGATTTTTTTTACTTTAGTGCAAGCATGTGGCCCCCTGAACAGGACTGGAACCCCAGCACATTCTTGGGTGGGGGGGGAGTGGCATACACTAACCCTTCCCACCCTACTACATTCCTCCCCTAAATTCCCCACCCCAAGAAGGCTAAAGAAAAAGAAAGTCTCCATTTGCACTACTGGAGATGTCTTTCCTTCTGCAGGGGGTAAATGGAGTGGGGAATGGATAGGAGGGAAGCTTTAGTGCCTCCCCCCCAATGCACAGTATAGTCCAAATCCATACTGGGATTCTGCATGGTAGTCACAGTGCTGGACTTGGGACCTGAGAGACCTGTAGTTCAGTAGGAGTCTTTAGTCCAGTCATGCCCTCTCAGCCTAACCCACCTCACAGGGTTGTTGTGAGGATAAAATGGAATGGAAGAGATCCTTGTAAGCTGCCTTAGTTCCTTGCAAGAGGAACAAAGGTAGGATATAAATGCAATATGATGATAATGATATCAGTTCGGCCACTTGTCACACATTTAGCATAGCATGCAGCATAGCTCTAAGCCCATCCAGTCCAGAGGCGCTCCATGCAGCAGTGATGCTGAATTTCCCGTTTCTCTTCTATGCCTAAAGTGAATTGGAGGCCAAAGTGTCCACAACACAGCCCAGTCAATATGTTAGGATCTCCCCACAAGACTTCCATTTGAAACCTTGATGCTCCTGACAAGAATGATCATATCTGAATTAAATGGGGCCATCTTAGTGCTGCTTGGATTTTGTATTAATGTCTAGCACAACTCTAGTGAGATCCTGTATTTTTCACTGTACAACCATTTAATCCTCACTGGTTAGCTGTTTCTTGGCCTGCAGCCACACCATGGCACACAGCGTGCCATGGCTGTGTGATTCTATTTCCCAAAGAAAAGAAAGACCCTAATCCAGAGGATTTGGCCTGGAAGCCATTGCACAATCAATCCATCATCACCTCAAGACAAGAGCCAGGTTGCTATTTTAAGCAGAGTTTCTAAAGAATGACACTGTCAGAGCTGCAATGTATTCCAATCCCTGACCAAATTCTAAGAATAAAGAGATCTCTTTAAATGAAGAGTGGGGATTGTTTTTGAAAGAGCATGTTATCTTTGGAAATGGATAGCCAAGGGTTAAATACCAACAGCACCTGGTTGCTATGGAGAGAAATGTTGCAGCAACCAAATCCTAGCAGCAGGAATTCAAAATTGCGTTAGGAATAGGTTAACTGAAAGCAAGAGCAGTTGTTTCCTCTCTTGTATTTGTTTTGTTTCTTATGTTTTATTTTTTCTAATTCCACGTATGTCTTTCAGGCCACAGATATCTGAGAATCTTTTTGGGGGGGGGGGTTTGTTTTGTTTTCATACCTGTTCATACCTGTGCTGCATCAACATCATTTTTAAAGCAACCTGGGCTTTTTATTCTTATTTATTAGATTTCCATCATACCCATATCTTCACAAAGAGGCCAGGGCCTCTACCAGTCTTTGTAAAACACAATATACTATATACAACGTTAAGTCATGACTCTAAAGTCATAAATACCTAATCAACTACAGTAAAATCATCAACTGTGAGGAATGCAACAGACAGTAGTGAGATGACAGAACTAATCAACTCTTGTCTTAGCTGGACTGAGCTCCGATTTTGCATGCTGTTCCATGTGCTCTCACACACACTGTTCTGGCAATATATGTGTGAAAAGTATTTGGTATTTCATGATGTGTTTTCATATACCTGATTTGCATCAGATCTCACCAGACAACTGTTCTCAGTGCCCAGACTTATCTCTGGAACATGAAATAAGACTTGACAAAAATGTCCCTGGGTGAGTGCAAGGTATAGCTTTCTGACCCTGAACTTGGGTGCTTTCAATTTGGATGCTCTCAATACATACCATTTTGGATTCCTACTCCACAATTTAATTACAACAGCCCTTTTGGAAGTTGAGACACTCTCTCTGGGCAGCAGCAGTTTCAGCATATGAGGGGACTATAATTCAGCACCTCTTTAGGATGGCCGGAAGGCAGTAGTTGTATGAAGCAAGAGCTTCCAGAACAGAGGGGTTTTTTTCCCCAAACATGCCCCAACTCAGACAAAACATAGAAACAGAGCAAGTCAGAAGGGGCCTCCCAGGGCATCCATTCTGACCCCCAGCTCCAGCCAGCTCCACTCACAACATGCCCACCATGTGCATGTCTAGCCTATCCTTGAACACCCTCACCAATGGGGCCTCAACCACTTCCTGTGGAAGCCCATTTCATACCCTCGGGGTCCTAACTGTTTGTGTTCCTGACATCTAAATGGAACCTTGGTTCCCTGAGCTTTGCTCCGTTGGAGCACATCCTGCCTTCCTCTGCAGGAGAGAACAGGTCTCTACCCACCTCTGTGTGACATCCCCTCACATACCTGTATGTCACCAACATCCCCTCTGAGTCTCCTCTTCTTCAGGCTAAAGAGACCCAGTTCCCTCAGTCTCGCCTCATACAGGATCCCCTGCAAACCAGCCACCAACCTTGTGACCCTATGCTGCACTGACTCTAACCTGGCTATATCCTTTCTGTAATGAGGGGCCCAAAACTGAGCACAATACTCCAGTGGAGGGCGCACCAGAGTTGTAGAGTGGTAGTAATACCTCTCTCGATCTAGAAGCCACAGTTCTGGCTATGCAACCAAGGGTGGCGTTCGCCCTCTTGACCACCGAATCACACTGCTGACTCATGTTTAGCCTGCAGTCAACCAGCACCCGGAGGTCCCTTTCACAAGTGCTGCTCTCCAGCCACTTATCCCCTAACCTGTACTTATAAAACCCGTTCCTATGCCCCAAGTGCAAGACCTTGCATTTATCCACATTGAATGCCATCCTGTTGTCTCCTACCCATTTCCACAGTCTGTCCAGATCCTTTTGGATCTGGAGTACCTGCTCCTCAGTTGTGACCACTGCCCTAGTTTTAGTATTGTCTGTGAATTTGATCAGCAGACTGTTCACCCATTCTTCCATGTCGTTGATGAAAAGATTAAACAGGATCGGCCCCAGGACAGAGCCCTGGGGGACTCCACTTGTCACTGGTCTCCATCCTAATGATTCCCCACTAATGGTTACCCCCTGCTTTCGGTCAGTCAACCATGCCCTAATCCATCTGACAGTGGATTGGTCTATCTCAAAATTCCTCAATTTCTCCACCAGGATATCATGGGGCACTTTGTCAAAGGCCTTGCTGAAATCCAGGTAAACCACATCCACTGCATCCCCTCCATTTAGCCACCTTGAAACCTTTTCATAGAATTCAGAACTCTGACACAGAGTGAAGCAAAAAGCTTTATAGTGCTTTATAATACCCCAGGTTTTAAATAGGGCCTTTTTCTACAGGCTGAAAATGAATTCTTCACTGACAGCTGGTTAAAAGAAAAAAACAAAACAAAAAGGTATGTAGCAGAAAGTCTGTAAAAAGGCTTAAAGAGAACAAGCAGAGGCTTTATTTCTGTTTACCCTTCCTGTAGTTCAGTTGAGATTGAAGGCTACAAGTGACACCTTGCAGACTGAACTACAAAATAGGGAGACTGTCCCAGTATTCATATTTGGCAAATCTGCTCCTAAAGCTCAGGTCTGGCTTGGCTGAAACCAGGTTTAAGGATCAGATGAAGAAAAAAGCACTCCTTCCCACTGTCCAGCTCTTTTCTAGCCAGGCTGAGACAGTATTATAGTGACCTGCACCAGCCTAGGTTAAAATGAAATCAAGCATGTTTTGACAACCTGGTTTTATTCCCTAGCTTTCATGGTATAGGGTTAGGGTTACCACCAAAATTTACTAGGCCCTAGCTAACAGAAACTGTTAACAGTACCAGAACATGTAACCTGTGAAAGAGGAGGGGGAGGAAGAAACTTCACCCACGAGTCTTAGACCCATACAAAATGCCTCATATGGACTAAATTCCTATTTGCTGATAGTGCCCCTCCATGTCCCCCAGGCCTTGCTCCCAGATTTTGTCCTCTGATGCTGAGGCGCTGCTCCTTGCCATATGCCACAAGGCCATATGCCACTGGGCTCTGCCTCTAGCTCCAAGGCTCTAACCTCACAACCCAAGCTGGAATGAGAATTACTGGGTAAGGAAGAACAGAAACCTGACCAGAAAACCAACACTTAACAGAAAGCAATCTAGATATGAAATGTCTGCTTACCTATCAACGATCTCTGCCAACAAAGCTCTGTTTTGTTTCCCGTTTTCCAGCCAGCACAGAGTAAGCATTTTCCAAAATGGGACAACATTAAGGAAGGCACTCCCAAAGGGATCAACCAGCCCTCCTAGTGAATGGTGTTTTGCTATTAGCTTAAGAGATTTGTATTCCAAGACTGTTTCCTATGCACTTATCTGCCTTGGGAGGCATTTTCTCTTCAAGCTAGCTGGCCCTGCTACTCTACTGTTGGCATTTAGTGCTTTTTAAGTACACACATATTTAATTTCTTCCTAATTTGTTTGGCAGATCAGCATAGGTGAAAGAGCCTCTTTCAAGCACTTTACTTGCCAAATGTCCTCCCAAGGAAGCCTGCCTGAATGCAATCAGCTGTCTGTTTGTGGTGGTGTTTCAGATTATATTCTTAATGGCTTCATTGATGTTTTTGGTCAGTCCTTTCTGCCTTTTGTGTGCGTTTTTGTATTTGATTTGTACCTCTGATTCTATTACCACTTCATTCTGTCTGTTAGCAACCATATTTTTGGCAGAAAGCTGGGATAAAATTTATTTTAGTAAAGAATAAATAAAATGTCAGACTTTAATGTGACCCAAACAGAACCAGAGATAGAACCATTTACTGTTGGTCTTAGCTCTTGCATCTGATACTGGCCTCATATGCTCTGTTATTTTGCCTGATATTATATGCCAGTCATTCCTATGGGAAAAGCTAATGTGCTTCTGCACTAGGGCCCAGGAGATAATGACAAGTAGCTCAACAGGTGCCTGTGCTGTGCTCTTTCCAGCATCAGGTGAACCTTCCTATTTTCCCAGGAATTTTCTACTTTCCATTTCTCTTGCTTGCATTTTCCACTTTTCATTTCTCTTGCTTTTAAATCCATTTCTCTTGTTTTAATTGTCTTTTTAAATATTGTAAGCCATCCTGAGATCTTGTATAACAGGATGGCATACAAAAGCTTTTAATAAATAAATAAATAAATAAATCCTTTACTGCATTTTAAATCTTTGCAATGCTGATGAGATTTACTTTAGGCTTTACTTCTAATGTTTATTTGTATAGTGTGTTTTATGTTACGTGCTATGGTTATAATTGCTGTGAACCACAGCAAAAGAGTATGACTTTTGAGTGACATAGCAATCTGACAAATAAATAGCTATTATTAGTATTTTTATTATTGTCATCATTGTCATGTTTCTATATTGCCCAAAACCCAAAAATATGTGAGCAGCTCAAAAAATTAAAATCCTAAAATACAACATGATATAATATGATACCACTAAAAGATTTAAAACAAGATAAAAACAACACTCAGAATAAAATCCATTAGCGGTTTAAATATCTCACAACACAACACATCTAACAAATGCAATTTATGACAGAGAAAGTTCCTGAAGGGGGATGCAATGATCATAAACAGACACAGATCACATACAGGAGCCCCTAAAAACATGTAAGTCCTCCCTTTGTTTACCCAAATATCCCTACCTGTCACATGACAAGCATTTTCGTAGCATAAATAATACAAACCAGTCCAATCACTTTTCTGCAATCTTCAGTACTAACACAAAAACATCCCCCACATATTTCACAGCTGTTTTCTAAACCTCTCTATTTCAGATGGGAAGGCTGACAAGCTCCTACTTGGCATTCAACTTCACAGTTCTGTTTGACAGCACATGAAATTAACCTAGACTGTTCCGCTGAGCTGGGTTGCTGCAAAGCGTTAAGACAATAGCACCACCTTCAGGCAAAGCTCTGATAGGTTGTGTGATTTTACACGATGAAGCCTGCCCTGGAATGTCACCTGTTTTGTTTGTTTGTTTTCCAACAGCAATCTACATTACAGACACAGAAGTTCAAAATAAAAATACAGTGAGATTCTGAACACCACCAAGACAACTAGACCTACTTTGCAGTGTTCACAAAATTAACCATTTGGTTTGTGCAGATTTTCAATTTATCCTTATGTTCCCCAGACAAGACCATTAGCATGATCAAAATCTAGTCCATGTCCATTCCAAGCATGTAGATATATGCTACCATTTCAGCTAAATCAAATTAAGAAACTTGCTTAATAGTAACACTGGATAGTTTGTGACTCATCGCCTCCTTACAACACGCATGCACACACACTTTCTCTTTCTTTCAAAAAAAGTTGCTCTCATGCCTATTTTTCCGGAGTAAAGCTGGACAGTTTGGAAGGGAAGGATTAATGGTGGAAACCACCAAAAGTTAATTTTTTTTATTTAAATAGAGATTGAAGCCTTCCCTTAGACTCTTTCACTGAAATCAATGGGACTTCAAAATGCCTGACTTTCGCTGGATCATGCCTTCAATATTTGTTGATCAATATACAACTTGGATATATAACCTTGGTGCAGTACTATTATAGCAGGTCCCACTGAGAAAAGAAGAGAAGCACCTGCTATAAAATCTTTATCTTTTGCTGGGCTATGCTCATGTGTGTTCCACTGCTCTTCCTGAACAAGCTAGAACTATAAGGCTTCCAAAATATTGTTCTTACTGAAGGAAAGAGAGCCTGTTTTTCAGGAAGAAAATGAATGTTTTACAGAGAGAAATGGTATTATATTTTGATATTTCTTATTGTGTTTTTATTGTATTTTACCTCATATATTTAATGCTGAATCAAATAATTTCCTTCATCTCAGTGATAACAGCTGAAGGAAAGACAGTTTCTCACCTACAGTCATGCCATCCATGTAGCGCTTGATGATATCAAAGGAATCCCGTAGATTGCCTTCTGTTATGTCAAAGATGATGTCTGCCTGAGCAGCTGGGTACACTGGTGTGATGGCACGAAGGAAAATAATCTCTGTGGACAAAAACACTGTAAGCTGAACATGGCAATGGAAACAACAACACAGGTATTACTAATCTGAACAGATTTTTCAGCAACTACAAATCTGATAAAAGTAGAACAACAGCAAAGCAACAATACATTTCAAGTTGTCACATTTCTTCAGGAAGTGCTTGCCCAGGAAGAGCACTCCTATGGCATGGCAAGCAGAATGCTGAGAACCTGCAGTTTTAGAACCTTGTTGCATGGTCTGGAACCTGCACAGCAATTGTACTTTGTTACCATTGTGTGCCAATACGCTCTGCCTTCTGTGTCTGCAATCCTACATGGCACACGAAAACTGTCTTTTTTCCCCCACAGCAGAGGCTGTTTGACTCTAAGCCATGACTTTTTTCTCAGAGGAGTTTCCCTAATGTTTTCATTATAGACTATTTCTGTGGAGCAAGGAAAAGTGATTACCTTCAGGCCTTGTAAATTCCCTGAATGTAGGCAGTGAAATGACAGTGTGGGAAATGGTATGAACTGGATCTAGCACACAGTTGACATCATTCTGCCGGCAGGATTTAATGCAGCGTATGGTATCTGTTTTTTCATGTCTGACACTAATGGAGAGGGAAATAAGAAGAAGAAGAAGAAGAAGAATAAAAACATTGAACACAAAACAGACTGTGTGTTATTGTAAGGGTCAACCAAGCCATTTTCTGACCCAGGATTTGAAGGGACCTTGAATGGGACACACTCAATGGACCGCTCCCTCAGTAAGGTCACCTTCTTCCCATCATTGGCAGCAGCTGCTATGGCTCCTCATCCTCTTCCTTACCATGGTTTCCCCTTGCTTGCTTGACAAGCAGAGAGCCAGTGAGTGAGTCAGCAGGAATATCTTCTTTCTCACCACCAGTGTTGCCTGGACCACAGTAAGTGTCAGGCAAACAAGCCAATTGCAACAGTGAAGATGAGAGGCCCAACCAAGGGACTGCTGTCAGTGGACTCCTACTGGAGTGTAGACCTTGGCTAGTGGCTCTTAACACCAGCCCAGACACACCAACCCTGGATCAACAAATGGCACTGAAGAGGGATTTCTTAACCTGCTCTTACTCTAAACACCTGTTCATATGTGAGTGTTTCCTACTTTTTGGAGTGTGATTATCTATTTGAACATCCATCTGGGAAATGAATCCATTTGACTACTAAAGCAAGTCTGAATAGATCCAATTATTGCTGGGCCCAACACAAACCTACAAGCTACAAACAATTGTTTAAAGAATTGTGCTGGAATATCATCTGAATAATTTGTACACACCAGTGTCCACGTTTCATGTGAACATCTGCTACAAATTGATAGATGTACATTAATCTAGCACATTAATTAACCAGTGGTCCCCACACTTTAGCAGTTCCAAACCTCTTTCTTTGTATTACATTTATTCTACTGCAAATTTAAAACAACCAGTCACCGCCCTGCTCCTGGATCTTTCCATCACCCCAGAAGGTTGGCACTTTGGGAATCACTGATCTATACTAATGATATTGGTGCAGTGGCATAGACTGTACCTTTTCATAAAAGCAGCATTAGTTGCATGAAAAATGTGTGATTATTGCATGAGTCACTGGGTGTTTTAAATTTGCACAATTGCCTGTAATACACACACCTGTGCACAGTGCCACATGTGCTCAGCCTCACAGTTCTGATCCTACCCCTAGTTCAGAAAAGCCTTTCTCTTCGTCCAGATCCCTGCCTGTTCCTGACTTCCTTTGCCAAATATCTGATTTTCCTGGCCTTACCTTTGCTTCTAGTTCTGCCCTGCCTTGTCTCTTGCTTTGGACTGTGCCTTGGCTCTGGATCTGCATGCCTTGACGATCTGACTTTCATCTGTCCTTGACTTAGCCCTCAGTTCTGACTCTGCCACACCTAGCTGGTATCAGACTCTTGCTCCTACTTGACTTTGCCTTTGCCTATGGCTCTACTGCATCTCACCAATGCCTCCATTACCCCAGTCTTGGTGCTTTACTTGTAAACAGCTGCTGTTATATCCTGGAAATGACCAGGTGATGCAACACAGCAGCCAAACACCTTTCTACATGAGGCTGCTAATCAGTGTATTTCCTTTGAGTTTCATTGAAGAATTGAAATCCAAGCTCACAATAGAGCTTTTCAGCTATATAATCCCTGGGTTATTGAGTTGTGCTATGCTTCATGTAGAAAAGCCCTGAGACCAATCTGTGAATCAGGTTCAAACTTTGCAGGACAAAAGCACATGCTGCACTGTCATGTTGCCTATTAAGACAGGAAGACACAATAGATGAAGGCACAATGGTACAATAACCCAACAGTGGCAATTATCGGGGCTATTCTGACATGCAGTTTCCTGTGCAACTCATTTCACATGCACTCGAATCCAGCAAAAGCTCTGCCAGCTATCCTCCAGTACCAACTGTAGGAGCAAACACAACATTTTCCAGATTATGGACACTCCTATTGGGGTCTACCAAGCTTTAACCTACATTGGGTGTCACCCCTTGCCCTCAGAGGTACCAGAATTTTTGAAATGCCTAGCTGGTGATTACAGGTGTTGGGGATGGATAGTTTGTTAGTGCCTACAATTGATGAAGTCAAGGGAGAAAATGATTGGCTTTGTCACATCTGGATCATGAGTCTTGGAGTCCTTTTCACCTTTTATGCTATCATAACTCTCTCTGGTTTGTCCAAAATGGCTGAAATAGTTTCCCTTCTTTTCCCTCTCAAAATAGCTCTCGTATATAGGACTTGGCAATACTCATTCTTGGACCAGTGGCAATATTAGAAGATAACTTGTTATTTACAAAGGCTAAAAGAAAAGCTATGGCTGAATACTGGCAGGAAGCATCAATGTCTTCAAAGGAGCCACAGCTGAGATTTGTGGGGAGGGTGGGAGATGAAAAATAACAATGTCAAATGAACACAGTGCATCAGGGTGGGAAATGACTCCAAGTGAAAGCCCCAAATTCAACACAGTAGTTGCTTTGGGGGTTTAGCTTTAGATTTTATCAAACTTTTTTTGTATTACATGTTGTACTTTTTCCAAGATAATCTAGTAGGCAACATGAAAAATAACAAGCAGGTGGTAGCAGGTAGCCAAGAAGAATGAATTAACTGCATGACTAATATGCAACCATTTCATTTAAATTACCATTCCCCCCCTTCAGAACAGATTTTTTATTACAATGTTTGTATCATTCGCCAGCATTATTCAACCATAACCTAAAGTAAGTGTGCATGAAAAACCACTTAGGTTGGATTCTCCTGAGAAACAGTTTATCTGAATTCAAGGCACACTGACTTCCTACCCTCCCTGGTTTTATGCCATATTGAACCAGTACTGCAGCTGACTTCCAGTATTTGTCCAGAACATCACCAAGCCAAATCAGTTTCTTTTATAAGGTTGATTAAATTGTGCTCTGAAAAAACAAATGGAAGCCAGCACCTTTGTGCAGAGAAACCCAGTGCTAAGAGGATCTCAGTGGAGTGTTGGAACCAGGAAAGGGAAGCAAGTGAAGGCACTATCAATACTGGAGCAGTGTTAGTATATATTCTTTCTTTAGTCCACTACTCAGGGACACCCATAGTGTTTACTTTTCATTTATTTTTGTTTTATTTACACAATTTATAGGCCACTTTACAGGTATAAAACTCTCAAGGTGGATTCAAAGACAAAATATACATCAGAATCAACTTAAGACCCAGTAACAAAAACAGTCCCAAAAGGAACAACCATCTAAAGACAGCTAAAAGCAACAGGGGACCAATAAAATATATCTTATAAAAAAGAATGCTCAAGAAAACAAATGAGGCTTTCAGAGTTGTACAGAGAGGGAGAGAGGGAGCCCAGTGGACCCCTGTTGGCATGTGCATTGTACAGATGGGAGGAGGCTGCCAAGGCTCCCACAGGTGGGTACCTGACGAGGGCATTGGCGGTTGATGCGACGCTTCAAATAACTTGGTCCCAAATTGTTCATGGCATCCAAGTATAAAACCATCCTTTTCAATTTGGCTCAAGAATGAACAGGCAACTAGTCCAGCATAAGTTACCTGCCCCCACCCCCATGAACTCTTGGAGGACTGTGTTTCTGCAGCAGCTGAAGTTTCTGAATTATCTTGAAAGGCAGACTTTACAGTAATGCATGGACAACTGAGGCAAGACGTGTCTTAAAATAGGACTGCAGTTGACAAACAAGGCCAAACTAATGACATATTCTTCCAGTCACTGTTGCCACTTGAGCTTCCCCCAGTAGCACTGAGCCTAGGAGAGCCTCCAAAGTACCACTGAGCCTAGGAAAATCCCCCCACGGCACACTTAGTTCTCCCAAGGGGATACAACCCATCTAAAACCATCTGCTCACTTCCATTGAGAGGCACCTCTGGTACATTATCTTTGTCTGGCTAACACCTCAGGTTGTTCAGCCTTATCTACTCCCAGACCTCTTCTGCACAATGGTTCACTGCCTCCATAGGATAAGCATTAAAATGCCATCAAGAAACAAGAGGCAGAGCTGAGCAGCTATCACATAATTTACAACTCACATCTTCAAATGTCATCCCCCAGCAGATTTCTGTAAATAAGCCAGACCAAACTTTGAGGGCTAATGAACAAGGCTGTTGTGAAAATTCAAAATGCAGAAGTCTCTTGTGTGTGTGTGTGTGTGTGTGTGTGTGTGTTTGGTTTTGTTTTGTTTTGTTTTGTTTTGTTTTGTTTTGTCAAGATGGAACCTGGAGGCACATCCCAGAGGCGATGGGGTAAAACATGAGTCCCCCAACATCATTTTCCCCAATTCTCAAGATAGGGCTAGGGTTTTGTACCAACTGCTTTGCCTCCTATCACCTCCCTCATCACTCTAATAGCACCTGTGCAAGTCTGGGGTCTGGAATACTGAACTACCATGCATTGTACAAATCTTTATGCACAAAAGAAATAAAGCTCTGTGACATCTATAACAGGCATTCTCAAGCTTCTGGAGTGTCCAAGGCCAGCCTTCCCCAACATGATGTCTTCCAGATATTATGGACTTCAGCTCCAGTCAGCCCCAACCAGCATGGCAAAGGTCAAAAATTATGGCCCAAAACATTTGAAGGACACTATGTTGAACACTGAAGGAGCTTGCCATTGACTACACATTGCACTTAGGCTCCAGTTTCTTTGCTTAGGTTACCAGCCTCAGGAAACCAAGTCAGAAATTCTAAATTTGGGGCACAGCTGCTATACTGGATGGGCTCTACCAGAAGAATGGCAAATAGGTTATTAAAATTCAACAGACTGTGAACTTTCCCACTGGTCAAAAGCCAGCATAGGTTTGGAGCCATGCCAAGGCATCATGGTCTTCAGCTTGGAGGAAGAGCATCAGAGAGAATTGCCCTTAAAAGACCTCCCAGGTCATTCTGTAGCCAAGGGCTGCTCTTGCTGTGAGAATTAAACAGTTTCCTTTTCTGAAGCAAGTACCACTTCCTGTGTCTCCTAGGAAGGGTGGGGCAGAGCCTGTATGCACTGAATACAGCAGCAGAGGGAAATGCATTGTCTTTTGTTCTTGGCTTGGGAAAAGGAACTGATGTATCACTTGCCTAGGAAACATTGGGGGGGGGGAGCATAGGGCACACCCTGACCTATTTAGGAAAATGGTAGGTTGCAGAGAAGGGGAGCAGAAGCTTTCTTGTTCTTGCTTATACTCCACATATTTCATCACTGCGCCCCCCCAAAAATGCACAGCACCTTTGACATAAGTACTTTTGTTCCTTCCTAAGTATCCTTGGGCCAGGCCTCTAGGGATTGGGACAGCATCACCTACAACCTGCAAGCAGCCCTGCTTCCCTGGGAGGGGACCACATCGTTCCTTAATCAGCTGGCTTCCCCTTGCCCTCTCCAATGTGAGAGCCAGCTACGCAGATGAAGCTCCCTGGAAAATACAGATGAAAATACTCCAGTAATTTTGGAACCTAGATTTTATTTTTGGCTGTGCAGTATGATAATTTTCAATATTTATTTTTCTTCAATCCTTCTGTTTGCCATTTCATTTGTTGTTGTTACCATCTGCCCAACTTAATTTGTGAGCCTCTCATATGAACAACCGTTTTCCATTCTCACTTGAAAAGCATCTGAACCATGTTGTATCATTATGCCTATTTAAACATTCCTGTTAGATTTAGTGTTATTTGTCTAATACGTTGTCAGTGTGTTATCAAAGTACTAGATTAATATAGGTCCTCAGACTACTACCTTGTACCAAGACACTAGGCCAAGTCTTGTGTTCCTTACTTTGTAGCTCAAATAAGGTTTAATTTGACTTTGAACTTTGAACCCAATCTAAGCTTTTTTTCCTTAATTCTAGCTTGCTGACCCCTTGTGAAGTTGGCTGCAGAGTCAACTTATAACAACATGTGTGCACCATCCTCAGAGCAAAAAAAGGAGGAGTACGTGGTCTTCCTGGTAGACACTGGGGCAGCCCGAACGTCGTTAAATTATATCATCCAGGGAGTAAACTTGTTATCTCAGAAACTCAAGGTATCTGGAGTGAAGGGGGAAGGATTTTCAGTACCCATTTTTCAATGCACTACCCTCAAATTGGGGAAGGAGTGTATTCACCAGGAGATGTATATTCCAGAAATTGGATGTAACCTCCTGGGGAAAGATTTCATTATAGATCTGGGGCTACAATTAAAGTCACAATCAGGACACATTAAGATAACTATGGCCTTGTTGACCAAGGAGGATGAGAAAGTCTGGGCTGGGCCAAAGAACTGGGGGAAATTGAATATCCCACTGATAACAATTCAACTGAAAATGCCCTGTGAGGTAGTAAGACAAAGGCAATATCCCATATTAATGGAGGGGCGTCAAGGCCTAAAACCAGTAGTTGAAGGCCTAATTGAAGATGGATTATTGGAACCCTGCATGTCTCCTTTTAATACATCGATTCTACCTATCAGGAAGGCAGATGGTACATACTGTCTGATACAGGACCTACAGAGGGTCAATGAAATCGTATTGGTCAGACACCCAGTGGTTTCAAACCCCTATACCCTCTTAAGCAAGATCCCCCATTCACATAAATGGTTCTCTGTGGCAGATTTGAAAGATGCATTCTGGTGCTGCCCCTTAGGGGAGCAAAGCAGAGATCTATTCGCCTTCAAGTGGGAGGACCCTCAAAGTGGACAGAGACAGCAGCTCCGCTGGACCACTTTGCCACAGGGATTCACGGAATCTCCGAACTTATTTGGACAGGCTTTGGAACAATTACTTGAGAAATTCCGAGTCCCCGAAGGGACGGCACTCCTCCAGTACGTAGATGATCTCCTCATTTCAGGAGATAAAAGGGGGGTTGTATTGGCAGCAACCAACCAACTACTCAATTTCTTGGGGAAAGACGATTTCAGGGTCTCAAAGAATAAACTTCAGTATGTTGAGACGGAGGTGAAATACTTGGGACATTTGATAAGTGAAGGAAAAAGAAGAATAAATTCAGAGAATAAAGGGAATAGTGGAGCTGCCACTACTCAAGAGCAAACGGGAACTCTGGAAGTTCCTGGGATTAGTAGAATACTGTAGACTCTGGACTGAGTCCTATGCACAGAAAACCAAGACATTATATGCCAAACTATTGCCAGAGGAACAAGGAAACTGAGTTGGAAAAGGGAGGAAGTGGAACAGGTGGAGGGTCTAAAGAAAGACCTGATTTCAGCCCCGGTCTTGGCCCTACCATCCCTAGAAAAGCCATTTCACCTGTTCACCACTGCACAGGAGGGAATGGCTCTGGGAGTACTTACTCAAGAATGGGGAGGTAAAAGACAGCCGGTGGCTTATCTCTCTCGAGTACTGGATCCAGTATCTAAAGGATGGCCGGAATGTGTACAGGCAGTGGCAGCCACCGCCCTGCTTGTAGAGGAAGCTAGGAAGCTTACCTTTGGGGGTGCATTAGTGTTAAGCACCCCTTACCAGGTGAGGACAATATTAACTCAACGGGCAGGCCGATGGCTAACAGATTCCCGGATCCTAAAATATGAGGCCATATTGTTGGAAAAAGATGATTTAGTTCTGACTACTGATTCCTGTGTGAACCCTGCTATTTTCCTGTGGAAAGGAAAGGAAGAAGGGCAGAATCTCGAACATCAGTGTCTAGATATCATTGAATACCAAACCAAAGTTAGAGCGGATCTTAGAGAAAAACCCCTGCCATCAGGGCAAAGATTGTTTATTGACGGGTCATCCCGGGTGATTGAAGGAAAACGACGGAATGGCTATGCCATAGTAGATGGGGAAAATGAAACCGTCGAAGAACAGGGCACCCTCCCTAGAGAGTGGTCTGCCCAAACTTGTGAACTATATGCACTGGCTTAGGTGCTAAAGAGGCTGGAAGGAACTGAGGGAACTGTCTAAATATGCCTTCAGGGTAGTACACACCTTTGGGAAAATCTGGGAGGAAATGCTGCGACAGGACAGCAAATAAATATTTTAAATAAATAAATAATATTCCCTACGGAGGTAGTAATGGTTCATGTAAATGGGCATCAGAGAACGAACACGTTTGAGGCTTGTGGGTACAGATTGGCAGATGAGGCAGCTAGGGAATTAAGTCAGGGAGAAGCCAAAATAATGATTGCCACCCCCAGGGTCCTGGTTCCCACAGTCAACCCCATTTTCACTCCGAAGGGAGTAGTTGGAGGAGATGGGGGCTGTGAGGACAGTGGAAGGCAAATGGGTGTTGCCAGATGGGAGGCAAATGTTAAATAAGTCTATAATGAGGAAATTAATGAGGATTTTACACCAGGGGAGCCACTGGGGAGCACAGGCAATGTGTGACCTATTGCTCTGCACTTATGGGTGTGCAGGTATTTACACAGTAGTGAAGCAAGTGGGGGAAGGCTGCATTACTTGTAAAAAGATAAACAAGAAAGTACTGTGGAAACAGCCGGCTGGTGGGCGGGAACCTGGCGTTCGGCCTTTTCAAAGTGCTTAAATAGACTTTACTGAACTCCCTCCAGTGGGAGGCTTCAAGTACCTTTTAATCATGGTCGATCACTTAACTGGATGGGTCGAGGTGTATCCTCTGGCTGCGGCCATGGCTAGAGGAGTGGCCAAAGTAATACTGGAACAAATTCTACTGCGATACGGAATAATGGAGCGAGTAGATTCAGATTAGGGAACTCATTTCATGGCAAAGATACTGCAAGAGGTAATGAAAGGAGTGGGAATATCTTGGGAGTATCATACCCCATGGCATCCACCATCGTCAGGAAGGGTGGAGAGAATGAACCAGACTCTAAAGAAACAATTATCAAAGTTAGTATTGGAAACTAAAATGCCTTGGACAAAGTGTTTACCTATAGCCCTGCTCCGGATACAAACTGCTCCAAGGAAGGATACAGGAATATTAGCCTATGAAATGCTGTTTGGATTGCCTTACTTGGGACAGGTGGGGGAGTTAACAAGTTTCGAGTCAAAAGATAAATTTCTACAGAACTATATACTGGGGATTTCTTCTTCTTTATCTGCCCTCAGGGAAAAGGGACTACTGGCACAAACAGCTCCCCTGGACTTCACAGTGCACCCGTTTAAGACTGGAGATTGGGTTCTGGTAGTCTGGTAGTCCAAGTTGCAACCCGAGTGGGAAGGTCCGCTGCTGGTGTTATTGATGACCGAAATGGCTGTCCGAACAAAAGAAAAGGGGTGAACGCATTACACAAGGGTGAAGGGACCAGTGCCGCCGCCAAAGGAGTGGACTGTGGATCCTGGTGACGGGCCCTTGAAGCTCAAGTTATGAAAGACCGAACACAGGAGAGTTGGTTAGGCAGCACTGCCTGGCTCTTGGATGTGCTGATTTTGCCAGTGCTCTTGCTGGTGCGAGTGCTGTTGTTGGGTCCACTGCCTTGATCGTGCCCCTCTACAAAATTTCTGTACAGAGGAGTGTGATATTATTATAATTGAAGGTTGGTTGCCTGTGAATCCTCTCCCCCCCACCCACCCCCAGGTAGAGATGTGGATCAGACTACTGTTATGGTGGTTCGCTTTCTCTGCAAAAGGAATAAAATCTGAAAGGAACTGTGGTGACTGTATAGCAATCACAAAAATAGGGAATCAGATGACTAGGACCTTGATTATACTTGTGTGGGGATCCAGATGGGAAGCTGTACACACAACAACACTATGTATCAGATCTGTGACCACAATGGTAAAAAGATATGTTATGATCCAAAGGAAAACCCAAGAGAAAACTGGTTGGAGGTTAGGCACCTGACTAGTACAGGGGAAGTACTGAATTCCACCTGGATACATGATTTGGATTGACCGGTGAGTGTCTTCTTTGATGTATGTGCTGTTATTGGCAAAAACCCTTGGCCTAAATGGAAGTGTGGCTCCTTGAGTTGGATCTGCATCTACACCCAGAATGACAAATATATGTGTCTGGCAAATGGACTTAAAAGTGGGGTGCAGTAGCAGTGCAGACTGGAATTACTGCAATGAATGGAAATGTGTAGCTTGGGATATGTGGAAAATGGAAGGGAACTCAGCCTTTCTGAGTAAAGGGATTGCTCAACCGAATTGTGACAAGGACCACTGCAATCTGGTTAACTTCATGATCCTGAAGCCCAGGTATTGGAATCTGCAGTGGAAAGGACAGTTTGGGATCCAAATTGCTGGAACTGGATCAGATCCCGATACTGTAATCCATGTGGGAATTAGAACTATAGCCAGACATCCAAAAGAGCATAGGCTGTTCCACTCATTCTATGAAGAGCTGGACACAAAAATAGAGATTCCAGCGATCACCAAGAATCTCTATGTGGATCTGGCAGAGAGAATAGCTTCCTCTCTGAATGTGACAAACTGTTATGTATGTGGATGAACTAATATGGGAGAACAGTGGCCCTGGGAATCAAAGGAGTTTAACTTAAGCAGCATAGCAGGAAGTAATGTGTCTTTGACTTTTAGTGACAATCATAAGGGAGGGGATCTACCCGTTGGACCCTCAAGACTTTTATTATTGAACAACTGTGTTTTACTCAGTCCAGAACTGAATTTAACCAGACAATGGGGACTTTAGTATGCAGTAATCAGCTATTCAGCAATAGTAGTTCTGCTCCTCAGTCTTATTGGTGGAGTGGAGAGAACTTGACTCAACCAAACAACCCCTTTGAGAACATAGCTCAGTTAAAAGGACTACGGAAAGAAGTGGGGAATGTTTCCTTGGACTGGAAGGCTCCAGATGGATTATACTGGATTTGTGGAAAGTTTGCGTACACCCAATTGCCAAAGAGATGGACTGGAGCATGTGTCCTAGGGACAGTGAGACCCAGCTTCTTTTTACTGCCCATTCAACAGGGAGAATGCCTGGGCATTCCTGTGTATGATGAGATGGGAATACAAGATCTAAGTGGGCAATGAAAGTAGTTATAGGAAATTGGAAAGACAATGAATGGCCACCAGAAAGGATAATTCAGTATTATGGAACAGCTACCTGGGCTGAAGATGGAAGTTGGGGGTATCGAACACCAATATATATGTTAAATTGTATAATTAGATTGCAAGCAGTGCTAGAAATAATTACCAATGAGACTGCGGTAGCACTTAATCTACTGGCAAAACAAAACACCCAGTTACGAATGGCGGTATATCAGAATAGATTGGCTCTGGACTATTTATTAGCAAAGGAAGGGGAAGTATGTGGGAAATTTAACTTAACTAACTGCTGCCTCCAGATAGATGACCAAGGGAAGGCTATTGAAGAAATAACTGCTAGAATGAGGAAAATAGCCCATGTCCCTGTACAGACTTGGAATGGGGTCATAGGTACCTCATGGTAGGGACAATTGTTCGGTGGAGGCTTGTCAAAATGGGGAGGAGTCCTATTGATGGCTGTGGCTGGACTACTACTACTGCCATGCTTCATACCTGTGATAACCCAAATGGTCCAATGGACTGTGGAATCTATCAAGGTAACTACGATGCCAAAGATAAACCAGTATGGGGAAAGTGTAATGACTTGAAAGGTAGAAAATCATCCCCAGAACAGATTATGGTTGAGGAATTTTTAGGGAACAATTCAAGTTAGTAACTGTAAATGTTAATACAAGAAAAAGGGTGGAATGTGAGAAATGAAAAATTACTAAGTAGGAAGGTGAATATTAAAGCCAGGATGAAATAAAGGGCCTGAGGACAGAACTATGTAGAAAGTTGTACCAAAAATAATAGTGCTTCTTACATCAAAGCCCTGAAGAACACAGGTGAGGTGAGGTGGGGGGCAATGGCAAAATCATCACCTTTTGCGAAGGGAGCAGGAAATTGATTGCCTCTTACAACTGGCCGTAATGAGCTTGGAGGAAGGACTGTTTTCCTATCTCATTCTCCTACAAGATTTGGGAAATAAGTGGTCATCAAGCGAGACGATTACAAGGCCAAGATGACCTAGTGAACTCTTAGAAAGTAGTGTGCACGCTTAACAGGCTTATGAATAATAACTGACACACCTCTCATAGGTAATGGGCTTATTAGCATGAACATGGGATGTATGAGTGGGAGGGGGAACATATCAAGGAGTCGTATGATGTAGACGGGTGGAAAAGATTGTGAACTCTTAGTAACCCAGCCAATGGGAGAAAAGAGGCAGGGTCTGCGAACTGGGAAAAGGGAATAAAAAGCAATGTCTTGTGTGAAAACAGCGTGCTACTTGTGTGGTGGGCGCCCAGTTTTGCAAGAATGTATTAAACTATTACTGCTTGGTACTTTGCCTCCCATATCATCACTGCTTGGGATTTCATTCCATCCCTTACATTACACATGAACAAGATCTTTTAAAACTAAGTTTGAAAAAGAGGTGTTTCTAATTAATTTATTAATTTCTATACTGCCCAACAGCTAAAGCTCTTATTTACTAAGACTAGAAGTCCAAAACCTGGGTGACCGTCTTAAGAATGTGGGCCACTGAGAGATAGTACAGACAAGAAATAAAACACAAGCCTCCATGCACTGGTCATATCCAAATCAATAGACAAATTATGTAATTCTGAGCTGGGTTGTAGTGGTTGGCCTGAAAAATAAAACAGAAGGATGTCCAGGTTTCCACATCCTCTCTCATTCTTCCATAGCTGGCTCTGCCATGTTTGACTTTACCCATATTCCAAACTTCACATGGAGATTTTCTATAATTAATTTCACATTTGACACATATACTTTTTCTGCCCATTTGTTCATTCCCTATTTAAAAATAGTTAAAATAAAATAAAATAATTAAAATAAATTAAAATAACTAACTAAAAGTAAAATAATTAACATTATTTTATTCTGTTTCAGGTGGCAGAGTACGCACATTAAATCAAAATTCCACATGGATAGCACACAAAATAAGTAGCTCTAAAATAAGAGTTTTGCCTCATAATATAGATTTCTCTGGGTGGCTTAACATAAGTATGCATAATACAATTTAAATGCAAAGACAGAAAACTACATAAAAATAGCATAAATATCACAAGAGAAAACAGAGAGTTAAAACATATTTTAAAACGAAGAGGCCCAGGTTGCATTTAAAAGGCCCAGAGGAACAAAAATGTGGCCACAGGGTGTCAAGAAAGCCCTAAGGAGGGCTCTAGGCAAAGGTGCCAGTGAAGGCTACTCCCTAAATGAGAAGGCTCTTCTCCTGGCAGCCCAGCTGTCTCACCTCACTGAGATCAGAAGAAAAACAGTGCCCTGGGCTAGAAATGCTTTCAGTAGCAACCTGCCTATTTTTTCCTTATCTATAATCCTCCGTAAGATTTGCAGTTCCTGGTAATATCCCAAAATTAAGTCATGTTCTACTGATGCTTATTTAAAACAATGTTGAATGCAATTTGGAAAAGGAGCAAGCTTTATAGCAAATCACTGAAGATTTCTTTTAATTGTGAGCTCCCAAATAACTTGTAGAACTTTTGGGGTTGGGCTGGGGAGGGAGATATTAAAAGGCACTTTCAACTTTCCCTTGCTGAAGCTCACTGTGGCCAAGCACTCTTCTCAGCCTTTGGTGAGCACCAGCTTGTTCACTCCAAAGATCAGTTCTGCCTGGAGCATAGCCTCTGGAGATCTTAAGCTATGAGTGATTGCTATTTCAAGTCTGAAAAAGATGGTATGTGTAAGCACTGGCAGTTCATATTTCTGGGATTATGAGGTGCCACACAAGTATAGGTTATTTTATTTATTTATCTATTTATACTTTCATTTATATGCTGTCTATTACTGTATTTTCAAGGTGGCTTATTTGATAATCCTATAGGTATATATATACACCATAGACTCTTTAATGTGTGGTGAGAAGTAAAACCCATTTGCAGTGAACATACAAGGAGAAAGTAACTAAAGTGAGCAAGAAAATTAAGGCACTTTTTTTTCTCCTGGCCAAACTACATGGCCTCCTGCTCTGCGGGTACTCTAGCATGGGAGCCCCTGTTTTTTGCTCCCTGCCCCCAGTCTCACCTTGGCCATTGCCAGCAGGTTAGCAGTTGGGGCAAATAGAAATTGCAGAGGCCTTTCCAGCAAAAAGTTCCCTCTTCCTTAGCATATATTTCTCAGCACCTGGGAACTTTTGAGTAAGAGTAGTGTCTCTGAGGTATGCAGAGGAATGTAGACTGGTGCCCTTTGAGCTTTGGGAGCATTTCACAGAAACATCATCCTGGTTGCATGTAAGAAATAGAACTTAGCAGTGAAATCTAAATGGCTCTAACATAAGCATTCTGGGTATACATGTAATGTCTTGCCAGCCCAGTATGTAAACAATCCACACATTCACCAGCAATAAAACTAAAGTCCTTTAATACTAATTGTCTACAAGATTTACAGCTCTATAGATAAGCTTTCTAATAGCGGTCCTTGCTATACAGATACTAACCCCCTAATGGTTTCTCTTCCCAAGCCCACATGGGATCACTCTCCCAAGTCATGCCTTTCCTCCCTCCTACGTAATAAATCTTGCCGTTGTTGATATCTACGGAAAATCCTCCAGTTCTCAGCTTTCGAAAAATCCACAAGGCCTACTGTGTCTTCTGTTTCTGACTCAGGGAGATCAGCATCAGGGGGGGAAGAGGCAGTTTGCTCTGCCTCTTTCTGAATAGAACTCTCAGCTTCTTCTTTCTCATGACTCCCTGGCTCTAATAAAGGACCAGGCATTTGCTAAACGTGCTGGAAGTCAGAGGAAGACGCAGCAGCTGGCTCTGCTGACCCTACGCTGAGTTGTGAGGTCGATTCTTGGACACTGGTCATCAAGTGCAAGTCCTCCTCGTGAGTCACTGCTTCTGTCAGAGCTTCATGCACGACAATACATACAGGATGTACTGAAATTAATGAAAGCTTAATTTTTTATTCCTAGGAATAAAAACTGCTAATTAAAAATGACATCTTTGGTCTGCTTGAAATTTTCTTACTATATAATTCTGATTTCCATAGAATTTAGATTTGTAAAATAGGCTAAAGTTTTCATAGACCTGATTACAAAGTGCACAATTTATAGGCAAGAATGAGACAAGAATGAAAGCAGTCCCTTTTTAGGGAGTTGTCAAGTACTTGCCCTCTTTACAAAAAGATTTGCTTAACAAAATGACATGCAGACACTAGAATTATATATGGGTGTGTGCACATTCACTATAAACCAGTCCTAAAATATGAGAACAGTTGGATTAGCCAGAAAAAAAATACCATTGAATGCCCACTTGAAGCACTGGTCAGATGAATTGCTTCATTTGATGGCACCTCTCCAAATGTGCAAGTGAGGAGGCAGAGGGGCTCACTCCTTTTCCTGAGACCTTCCACAGAGCAAGGACGAAGACAACAGGGCGAGGCTGGGAATCTGTGTGGGGAGAGCAACTCACAAGAAGGCAACGACCAGGAGACGCGAGGGTGCACAGCTGTATGGGATTGCGGGCCGAGGCAGGAACAGCTGGGTTGGGTGGAGTGGTGGGTGAGAAGGGGGTATAAAGAGGAAACAGAGGAAGGGAATGGGGAGGAAGAGAGAGAGAGAGGGAGACAGAAGAGAGGAAAGAAAGCCGAAACGTGCGTGTGGTTTGGGAAGAGCTGCCATGGCTGCTGCTGGCAGGCCGGCAGGCCTGTAGGTGCAAATGGAAAGGGGAGACTGTGGAGCCTTACTGCCTGGACGACTCCGTTCATTGCCATAGAGACAGGAAGGAAGGGAGCTGGAGCAGGCAAGGGCCAAGGCGCTGCAGGAAGCGAACTGGTGAAAGTGTAACCGGAGAAGAAAGGCCCAGTGAGTGCACTGTCTTTCTTGTGTTGCTCTTCATGGAAAAACAAGAAAGCAAAGCAGTGTATGAGTTTTGGGTGGCTTGTCAACCACCCACAGTAACCCACCTTTCACTGGCCTAGCACATAGGCAGCTATGGAGCCCCACCTACCATGC
Source organism: Varanus komodoensis (assembly GCF_004798865.1). Classification (NCBI taxonomy): domain Eukaryota; kingdom Metazoa; phylum Chordata; class Lepidosauria; order Squamata; family Varanidae; genus Varanus; species Varanus komodoensis. The sequence continues at coordinate 3,232,843 of NW_025336334.1, read as the reverse complement.
CCTAAACATTCAGAATTTCCATGCTTATAATGAGAAGCCTTCCAGGTAAATGTAACCATGGTGGCTTCTTGCTATGTGTAATCCAAGTCTCTATGGCTTGTTGAGTTATTCATGGTGACTTGACTTGGTGTGATGTAAAACTCATTGACTTTGGTGCAGCTTGTTGGAAGAGGCACCTGAAGTCCTCAGTGAGACCAGCAACCCCTGCCCCCCACCCCACACCTTTCCTTGCAATCTCACAAGTGTTACCACCATCTTCTCTCATCCCTTGTCCGTGCCTTTCAGCCCTTGCTCATATCCATCAAGATGTTACACCAGGGAGCAGAACTACACCAGAGAGTTTCCCAAACACATGCATATTTTTGTTTAAGCCTTGCAAAAATGCACAGGTACAACAGTCTGCCAGTATAAAATTTGTGTAATTTCTCGATCAACTTTCCAGTCATGAAGCTTGCAAATTTTTAGTGATCTGCATCACTGCTCTATATCCCACATGTATGACAAATAACAATACAGGCCAGTGGAAAGGAGCAATAATTAGGAAGTAGAAGCCAAAAGTGGCCAATGGCTGCATGAGAAGTTGCTTTGGAAGTGAATGTGTTTACCAGAGGAGTATGTGAAGCAGCCTCACTAGCAAGGGAAGTGCTGAAATGGAACATGAAACTAATAAGGATGTTGACGAGAGAGAGAGACTGATATACTGGGCTAAATATCAGACAAGAGGCCTTGAGTTCTTGCACAAGATTCCACAAATGAAATTCAAAAATGGTTATGAATATGGTAATGGGTTCACAAATGCTCAGGAAATAAATTGATTCCCTTCACTGAGCTTATGTGGTAGAGGAGGCAGTTTCACTCAGGAGATGGCAACCCAGTGGAGCAACTGCAGCTGACACAGGAACTGAAGGAGCTCGTGAAAGTACCAAGAGGAGGAAACAGGCCATGGAAAGCCAAGGTGCACCTGATCAGCTGCTGGGTTAGCAAGTGATCGACCAATTCCTGGAGGGTTGTTCTCAGGATCTGACACCTACAGGTAAGGCTCAGTGAGACATCTGAACTTGCCCTACATCTAGGTGCTGAGGTGATTAAATACTCTAAGTAAGGGGATGGTTGAAGAGTCCTTTGCCTATGGCAGGGGTCGGCAACCTTTAACACTCAAAGAGCCATTTGGACCCATTTCCCACACAAAAGAAAACACTGGGAGCCACAAAACCCTTTTGACATCTAAAATGAAGATAACACTGCATATATCGTTTTTTACCTTATTGCTATGTATATCTTCATTATGATTTAGCTGCAGCTCTTGTTCAGTCACTAAAAACTGTTATTTTTAATCTTACATTATAAACTAGCAAGACTCCTTTCATATGCTTTGAATAGAACAGCTTCCTGAAGAGTCAAAGTCAGTGCTAAAGGGCTGCATGCATTAAACAGCAAACCCCATACGTTTGTCAGCAGTAAATCTAACCAAGTATCATTAAACGTTTGGTTTTCTTCAGAAACTTTTCTTCGATTTATCCAAGCGCTGTGCTGGCCGCACCACTGTGCCAGCATGGGCCTTGGATCGGCGGCGGCTGTGATGCGAGCGACGGAGCCGCAGCAGAGGCATTCAAGAGCCACATGCGGCTCCAGAGCCGCGGGTTGCTGACCCCTGGCCTATGGTTTAAACAGAATAATTGAGGAGACATTTCCTAAGTATCTTTGTCATTAGGGGAAGAACTGCAAGGGCCTTCCTAACTGCCTTCCAGGAGCTCTGCTGCAAGACAGATAGGAGGGCCTCAGAATCTGGGTTTACACCCTCATTCCACCTCAGATCATTTGTTGCCTATCCTGGTCTTAAAGTCTTGGGCATTCCCCATCAAAAATTGGCCTCTTTCCACTAACCAGAGCTTATCTATGAGAAAAAAGAGGTAAGGAAGAATGTTAAAAAATGTTATAGTTAAATAAAATGCAAATGCAGCATGCAGGGAGTGATTTACCATTCAAACTTTATTGTAAAAAATGGTAAAAAGGAAGCCATTGCCAAGGAGGAGATAAACAGTGATGGATGTCAGCATGCGAGTGATCAGAGTTGTGCAGAGACAAAGACAAACAGCTTGGCTATGAAGGTGCTGACAGTTTCGTGGCGGAAGAGTTGCATCTGAATCGTCAGGAGGTGGTCTCTGGGCTCAGGGCTCAGCTTCCGCATGGACACTACACCACTGTGGCTGTTCACCATTTTGATAGCGAAAATACCCTCCTCATTCCCGCTGATGATGGAGAGCTGAATTTTATCCCCAGCAACAGAACTGGTAGGGCCCATACGAAAAATATCAATGGGAACTTGAATGTTGGTAGGAAAAGAGAGGTGATAAGAACTTATTCTCAAGGGCAGCCTCTGGCATTCCTTATTTTCGTGACAAGCCAAGCGTTCACAACGACTGCAAGGAAAGTGGGAAGACAAGAAAAGGCAGGGGGATTAGCAATCACTCTACAAGGAGAAGGAGAAAAGAAAGGGAAATGGAGAAGCCAAGGATATTTTGACATAATTTTCTCAAAGTAATTGCCCACATAACTAAGGATGGGACTGTGCTTTGTAGCCAATGATGATGCTTCTGGGATTTCCTTGCACCATATTTTAGGACAAAGATATGTCCTAAAATATAAAAAGATACAAGGAAATGCATTATATGTCCTTTTCCTTCATGTATGTTGTTGGGAAGAAAAGTGAAAAAAATGGAAAAGCCTGTTCTACTGATTCAGAAATATATTGTTGGAAGCTGATACACCTCTGGCTGGGAAATTAGAATTGTTTAAAAATCATCCCAGCCTTTATCTCATTGTTTGGTACCCTACAACATTCATCACTCACTTCATTGTGGGTTTACTAAAATGTGTGCTAATGATTCCATTCTGTAGGCATAAAAAGTAGCTTGTACATTTTGAAGATTTGGTTTTGAAAACCAAAGTTCAGCCATGGGTCATGCACTACACATGGCTAGATGCAATTAGCATCAAAATAACAACATACCATTCCTGGGCTCCACTGTGAGGTGTCCCAACTTCTTTGAGTAGGGGTAAGCAAAAAAGGACAGACCTTCCACTTATTACAGGACAGCCAGCAAACTGAAACCACTAGGGCAAGTCCAAATCCACAACTTTCTCCTGTGGATTGGCCTAGTACGCTTATTCTATTTGCTTATCTTTAGGTGTCACTGTGGAAGAAATCCAAGCGGCTGGAATAAGGGAGCTGGGTGGTGGTGGTGGGTAATTGCTGAACTAGTAGGGCAGGATAAGATTTCCTATAGCACTGGAGTTTTAAGGATCTCTTTCTATAACCCCTTCAGCACTCTGTAATTATATTAGCCACATAAACTTTTAAAATAAACATTATTACAAAAAACTACTTTTGGCCTTGATTTCTGATTACTTTAGGTTACTATTTGGGGATGGGTTCCTTTTTATCCTTTTCATCCATGATTATACTTGGCATAATTTCAAGCCACAGCACTTAAAGGTGATTATTACATGTTCAATATTGGAATATTTATAACGAACAAGACTCTGGCAAACTACAAATTCAAGGGTGAAAAAGAATGAAGATTTTACATTCACTCTCAGACATAATTATGAAGGCAACCACAAGCTTTGCATCATGTTGAATGTTCTGGAAGCATTTGCTATAAAGAAGGTCAGTGATGCTCTCCCACCCCCACCCCCACCCCCACCGAGGGTCGTCTTAACAGTATTATAGGCCCCGGGCAAAGCAGTGTACTGGGGCCCCTACGACAACTATAACTACTGTTAATTTTGGACGTTTTCCAATTTTCCAAGGGTTAACATACACAGATTAGTATGGGGCCCACGGGCAAGTGCCCATCAGGCCCATGCGTTAAGGTGGCCCTGCCCCCACTTGCTGCAAAAGAGCATCGCTCAGCTTGGCTTTATTCATACAAATAGGTAATTTCCATGATCATCTATTAATACCTATCTCGGCATCAAAACAGTGTCAGAAAGATTCTTAACCAGCCTTCTTTCACGAGGAGAAGGAATGGAATGTGTATGGAGTGGTACACCAAAGTGTCTTGGGCTGATTTCTGAGCATAATTTCATTTTGAGATCATGTAGCACTGTTGAAACTAAAGATGTATACCTGGAGGAAAGTCCGTTAGAAGCACCATGTATTTTGCATTTTGGGAGTTTTCTGAGGAAGAGAAGATTCTATACCTCTGCCTAAAAAGTTCCTGGGTTAAACTTGTAGTCCACTTTGTTCCCTTGCTTCTCTAGGCAGGCCATCTTGGTAGCTATGCAATTCCTTTCTATGGAAACCCATCTTATCTCCTCTGTCATAGCCTTCCAGAAGGTGGTAAAAAGCTTCCTTTTTGGGAAAGCATTTGCACTGTGAACTGCTGTGGGTTTTTGTTTTTGCTTGTTTGTTTTTTTTTAACTATCTTAACAGTTTTTAATGCTTTGTTATCTGGTAAAAGGTTGTTTTACATTGTTAGATTATGGTTTTATTCTTTTGTTAACCAACTTGAGTACTCCAGGAAAAAAAGGGAAACTATATTAAATATATACATAAAATATTAATTTTAGTGCTAACTCAAAAATGGGACCCATTTCACAAATATTTTTTCTTTGCACCTCACAATATTGTAAGGCAGTGCAAAGGAAAGCAAATAGGTATATTCTACTAGACCAAGCACCTTTCCTACACATCCCCCCCACATACACACACAGCTCTCCACTGAAGTATCTGGCAAGCATCAATGATTTAGTTCACTCTCTACATCTTCAATTAACTGGCAGTTCCTTGGGTGCCTTTTCAGTTTCAAATGCATTGCCTTCTTCCCCATAACAGTGATGATCATTTGGCCAATCATTTTGGGCTATGTAGTTATTTGTGTTTAGACAGGGAAAAGTCCTACAAATCCCAACCTTCCCCAGTCAGCCATGCACCCAAAGTCACTGAGGACAAATGAAGCTAATGTAGAGCAAAGGCAAATCCCTCGGTGCTCTTGCTATGTAGCCAAGTCTGGAAAGCAGGCCAGTTTGAAAATGAAGTGGGGAAAGGCACCATAACAGCAGCTGACTGGGATAGTGAGCAACAGCAGAGCAGCACAAATAACATAACATTTGAAAGAACTTCTTGAATATTTCAAGTTTCCCTAGCTCTCTAAATATCAGAAATATTCGCACCTCTCCAAATGTAATACACTGCTAATCAAATTAAAGCAGGGAAAATGAAAACAGATGGAAAGCAGTTTTTACTAATTGCTTCACAGATAAGATACATGTGAGCCAGGCCCCTAGCCTCAATGTCAATCTGGGCTGCAATGTTCAATATGTGCCACAATCCTGGCTGTGAGAGCCCTGGCTTCACAGCCCCATCACTGGCTCAGCTGCTGAACTGTTACGGGCCGTTTATAACCTACAGTGCACTCACACAGCTCTGATGCCTTTTCACTAAGGTGTGTGAGAAGGACTTCCCAACACACTGTGCCTGAAGCTCAGTTCTCATTCATTCTCTCATTGACAACCTGATATAGCCTTCACAACCTCTCAGATGTGTTGGAATGTGACTCCCAACAACTCCAGCCAGGACGGTCAGCTGTAATCCAAAAACATATGGAGGGTGTCAGGCCAAGGAAGCCAGACCTAATGTGAGTCATCCACTGCCCCTCAGCTCACCACAGAATTGCTGCTTCCATGAAGACTAAGGATCCCACACCTTCACTGCACCACGAATGAAAAGACCCACCTCCGACTAGGGGTGCACTCAGTGCAAAGCCAGTCCCAGAAGTGGTCCAGGATGACAAAAAATGAAGGACGTGTGTGTCACTTTCATTTTTTCCTTGCTTTAAGTTGCCTCAGCACCCATAATTTCTAATAGTAGCTCAGTACAACACACTGATCTTAAATATCAGGTTTATCTTAAATATGATTTTTTACTGTATGATTACAAAAAAATCATTTTGGCTGGTAGAAGAGATGAACAGCCATTTGCTCCAATGTATAACCTTGATTTAAGAAGCGTATCATTAACTCACAGAATGAATAAACTAACACAAGAGGGCACTATAGGTACATCAAAAGGTATGTAATGAGAACTAGGTTGGGTCCTTGTACCACCACCAACCACCAAAAAGAATAAAGAAATGTTCTTACGTATCTCCAGATTTGCGATAATTTTCTGGGCATTCCAAGGAAAGGCAGCGAAAGCCACCCTGAATATTAAAACAGGTCTCATTGTGTGAGCAGGTATGTGTTTCTGTAACACACTCATCAATATCTGGAAAATGGGGAAAGAATGGAACAGAAGTATGCTTACTGTGGGTGTACACATTTGGGGATGCCCTACTTCACAGTGCGGCAGCAAACCTGTGTCTGGGATTTCTACTGCTTGAGCATGGAGTTCATGCAAGTGGTTATTAGTTTATATATTTAAAAATATGAGGAGCAGGATATAAACAAATAACTAAATAAAATAACAAGCTTACTATGACTTAAACTTTACAGACTAGAACCCATGTCTTCAGAAGTGTGAAATAAAAATGCCAAATTTGTTAGCCTTTGTTAGCAAGAATCTTGAATTCAAGAAACAACTGGAAGGAGCATTTGTGGAATGTGGATACCTGAGAGTTTTGGTGCAGATGGATGAGGAGGTCAGACCATAAGTTGCCTTTACTGCACCAGGCTAATTTAAAGTGTGGTTTTGCCTTCACCCATATCTGCCTTCCTTCACTTTAATAATAGCAATATAGGTCCTTTGGCACTTGTCCTCATTTGAGGACAGTTATGTGGCCAAGTCTACAGTAGTCCCACACCTTGGCATGGTTCACCATGGAAGTTCTGCCAGGCCTCAGCTTTTAAGCAGGCTCTGAAAACCTACTTGTTCTGGCCTTCCCCTGACATGTGTGGATTTACTGTTGTTTTTATGAAACTATATCAGTCTATTTTGCTGCTGGAAGCCATCATTGAGAATGGAGCCCCTGCTGAAAACATGGCCTAGAAATATTTAAAATGTTTAAACCTGTTTCACATATTCTAAGTAGACAAAAGTATTACAGCTGCATTTCCCATATACATTTCACTTTTTATAAGAACTTTCAATAGTTCTATATTCCTGTTTTTCTAGAACATGAACACAGGCTCTTTAGGCCTAACATTGTCACATTTGTGCTGGTATATTTTAAACATACCTTGACAGTTCCTTGCGTTGGGGGCAAGTTTGTAACCAGAAGCAGGGCAAGTACACTGAAAACTCCCTGGGACATTAATGCATCGATAAGCACATATATGTCCTCCAGTTGGTAAAGCGCACTCGTCAATATCTGGAAAGTATATTGGGCAATTAGCAATATTGCCAAGACCCTTTCAGTACCCCAGAATGGGTAACTTATGAGTACAGGGAACATTTACCTAGTTCAAGGAGCCTCAGAAGATTTGGAAGGATTTTCATCCTCACCTGCAATCCCCTCCCACACCCCATGTGCCATGCACAACTATACCACAAGCTTGTTGTTTAGATTATCTGTTCTGTAGCCAATTATTTATCTTCACACAAAGGACAGAGGAAATGTAGTAGGTGAGGAAAACCATTCACTAGGAAAGGTGCAGTGAGTCTGTTGATGCATGCTTGGTTGGGTCAGCCTTGAATATGCCCTCCAGCGTCACTACCAGGAAATTCAAAATTTGGTACAATTTTGGTACATTTCTGAGGAGGAGTTGAAAGGTTTTCCTCCACCAAAATATCTCCAGGATTTTGGATGACCATAAAAGAACATCATTAAAGAACCAAGATAGTTTCAGGTGGCGTTCACATCTCTACAAACCACACAGTTCAGTCCAAATGATCATTATAACCATCTTTTATCTATGTTTTATCTATGTTGTAAGCTGCCCCGAGGCTTCGGCGAATGGGGCGGCATAAAAATGTTTTAATAAATAAATAAATAAAATCTTCCACTGCCCCAAAGCTTAAGTGACTTCCCATGCTCATTGAGGAAGCAGCTATATTTTACATATGTGCACACGCAAGATGATCAGCAACACAGAGAGACTGCTCTCTAATGGACAACACTGCAAGGGCTGGGCCTCAATGGGAAGACCATTCAGTGGTGGAGCACGTGCTTTACTTGCAGAGATTCCTGTGTTCAGTTGCTAAACATCTGAAGTAAATAACTGAGAAAGACTCTTCTGTCTGAACCCTTGGAAAGTCACTGCTTTCAGAAAGTATCAGCTACACGGCAGTCTAGAAATGAAATTGGTGGTGGTGGTGGTGGTGATTTGCACATTAAATGACCCTGGTCTAGATGGACCAGTGGCCTTAAATCAAAGTAAGGCAACTTCATGTGTGCAGTATGGATAGTGATGCTTACTCACCCTCACATGTGATCCCATCGATGTCGCTAAGCTGGTAGCCCCTCCGACAGTAGCACTGATAGGAACCATACACATTAGCGCACTCCTGGCTACAGGGATTACTTTCACATTCATTCAGGTCTGGAACCAACAAAAATGCATGAACTCAAAACAATGTTGTTGACCAGATTATGAGTGGCTGTATTCATTCTATTCCTATCACCCCATTCCTCCAAGAAGATCAAAGTGGCTTACCTTTTTCTCTCCTGCAACCCTCCCATCTGATTTTTACAAAAATTCTGTGAGGTACACTAGGGTGAGATAGGCTCCAGTCCTATCAGACAGGCCCCAGTCCAGGGCAGTATCCAACAGGATTCCAGAAACTCATGTAGGGCAACCACTTTTGCAATCAGTTGCAAAAAATGCATCTGCACAAATACAATGGTGCAGTATTTAATGGCATGGTGAAGCATTTACATCAGTTGTTTTTAACAGATGTTTTTAACATTTGAACTGAAATAATTTTAGCTGTTAAATTGTTTTTTTTTTAAATGCATATTGGGAAAAATGCTACATTTGAATGACTCAGTGGTCCATGTTTTTGTGAACTGTCTGAACTACCCTGCCACAGCTGCTGCAGCAGCATTAGCTTCTCTTGCACATAATTCAGAACCTGGTCCCACTTGCAAAATAACCCAACTGGATACTGTCCTTTAACTATTGTTCAATACTGGCTCTCCAAGTTAGTGGCCTTATGCATGCTTTATGCATGCTTCCCTGGATCTAAGTCCAATTAACTCAACAAAGCTTGCTTCTGAAGAGACATAGATAGTTGCAACAAGTCTGCACTTGTGACACAGAGCACTTTACCTTCACATGACCTCGCATCAGCTGAAAGTTTGAAACCTATTGTGCAGCTACAATAATAGGAGCCTGCAGTGTTTTCACATTTGTGAGCACACAGACGACCAGGGTATCGGCGACATTCATTAACATCTGTGGAGAGAAACAAGTCAGTATGAAAATGGCTGCTTATGTTATAGGGAAAGAGATACCACAGAATACCAGGGTTGGAAGGGGCCCATAAGGCCAGCAGGCCCAACCCCCTGCTCACTGAAGAACACCAGGTCAAAGCAACCCTGATGGATGGCTGTCCAGCTGCATCTTGAATAGTTTCAGTGGGAGAGCCCATGACTGCTCTGGGTAATTGGTTCTCTTGTCATGTTGCTCTGTCCAGAGTTCCAGCTCTAACAGCTGGAATTTGCATTCCTGTAACTTGAGCTCAAAATGATGATGATCAAGAAGGAATCCCATCCCTCCCCTCAGTGACAACCTTTCAAGTACTTGAAGAGTGCTATCCTATCTCCCCTCAGTCTTCTCTTCTTAAGGCTAAATATGCCAGGTCTTTCAGTCTCCCCTCATAGGATTTTGTTTCCAGTTCCCATATAATCTGTGTTCCCCTTCTCTGAACTTTTTCCAGTTTGTTGGCATCTTTCTTAAACTGTAGTGCTCAGAACTGGACACAGTACTCCAAATGAGGCCTAACCAGTGCTGAGTAGAGGGGAACTAGAACTTGGAAGAGATACTTCTATTGTGGAGTGCAGAAAGGCATTTGTCTCTTTTGTAGCTGCATCACCCTGTTGTCTCATATCCAGCTTGAGATCTACAACAAACCCTTCTCACTTGTTGTATTGTTGAGCCAAGTATCTGCATCAGGCACTTTTAAAAACATATTGCAAATGTCATTTACATGATTCAAGCAGCATTATCTTTGGACTGATCCTTGTATTCCAGCTGCAACCCATCTGCTGAAAAAGTACAATCCACAGTTTGGCCCCATACCTTTACTGAACTTTAGGGCACTTGGATCACGTCAGGCAGCCCACCCTCCAAGGCCAGTCAGAGAAAAAATGAGAGCCCCGCATGGCCAGAGCATCTTGTATTACTGAAGCAACACAAGTCCAAACTATAAGAGGATGAGCAGAGCTGGATCAGACCTCACAGAGGCAAGCTGTCAGTACTGGAGGTAAATGTGCAGCCACCACCGGGGCTGGCCATGGACAATCCTTTCTTCCACAGAACATGGCAGTTTTTCTGCAGAACAGCGCTATGGCTGAACAAAGAGACTGTTTCCTCAACATGCTTCCCCATTTTCAGGTAGATTATTTTGCAGGGGCACCAAGATGCATTTTTCAAAGATGCCTTTTTTAAGGGTTGAGCTGTACTGAGTGGCAATGGCTTTCTCCCCTTTTTGTTTTGAAAACAAGGAACTCCTCCCAAGAACGGTCACCTCCCCTGGGTACAGAAAGGTTGTAAGACTGTTTTATTCATGAGGAGTCAATGCACATCACTTACCAGAGCAAGTTCGTGAGATTGTATCGAAGTAGTAGCCAACTTGGCACTCACAACGGTAGCTGCCAGGAGAATTGATGCAAATGTGACCTTCCCCACAAGGCTGATTGGATGACAAACATTCGTCCACATCTTGGAGAAGGAAAAAGGTTAGAAAAACAAGTTGAGATGGAGACATAACATGAGAAGCAAAAACAACTGGCAGGTATTCTGTTCAACAGTGCAAAGTTAGGCTCCAGCCCAGGGAACTCAGTTAATGGCTTGGTTTGCATGTGCTTCAGATTTTTTTTCCCTGCGTTTTCCAGCTCATCTCACAGCTCTACATAAACATGATACCCCAAGAACATTTTTTGAAGAATCCCCCAATGCTTAGTGGGTAATTATGTGGTCTAGGGCTCTCTTAGTGGTGGCACCACAGTTACCAAATTCTTTGCTCAGAGATGGTTGCCTGGTCAGTTCTCCGTTTACAAGGTGGTATGTAAAAACAGGGTTTCTTCAGAGATATTGGGTTCTTGGAATGCAACTGGTTGCTGGGTAACTTTTAAATTTTGGAGCTGTTTATGACCTGTCTGCTTTTGATTATTGGAGCAAGATTTTTTGTTTACATTTTGATGGATTTACATCTATTTATAAAGGATTTCAATACCACCAAAGGCCCTCAAGGCAATTTCCAAAATCAACCTATAAATACTGAAACAATAACAAAATTAAAGTTATTTAAAAAAAAACAGAAGAAGTGGAGGTAAAACCTTCCATCCTAGTATTAGAAAGCATTAAAAGCCAAGTGTAATAAAAATGTTTTTGTTGCCAACCAAAAAGTCATGTGGGATGGGCTACTTTAAATTCCATTGGGAGGAAATTCCATAACTAGGATTTTATTCTGATTTTATTGTTAAGCATCTGGGAAGTGATTTCTGTTAAGACCTTGTGTAATAGGACTAAACCAAATTCCCAATGGGTTCTAGTTTCTGTGTTGAACCATGCATCACACTGAGCAATTTAATGAACTGCATGAACACTCTAAGCTTTCCTCTGCTTTTTGTCCATGTCCTGGACAGTAATGTTCAGACAGTTTTATGTAAAACCCGTCAAAAGGGTATTTAGAAAGTTTTCAGTAACCATTCACCCTCTGACCCATTCTACAGGGGTCAGTTCACGGAGGATCCTCATCCCTGGGAATAAGGCTCTATGCAATTCTGGGCTGGAATCTTATCAGCAAGGTACCATCACTGCAACTGGGCAATGAGCTTACCTTCTCTCTTCTCTGTGTGAGCCAACCCACTGCATGGCCTCATAGGGAGGGCTGGGACTAGAGGAAAGCTCTTATTAGTCACTTGGGTTGAGGGATGGTTTATAAAGTATATCCAAAAAGTGACTCTGAGGAAGATTTGGCCTTTGGTCAACCCCCACCCCCTCAAAAAACACTCTTTGGTCCTACAGCCCAGAAGCTCCATTATTGTACATTAGCTCAGGCATTGCACAATCTTAAAAAAATAGCCTTTGGGGTTTTTTGAGCATTTCCTTCCAGTATTCAGGATTAAAAAAGAAAACAAAATGCATTTTTAAGGAAACACTGAAATCACACAAAAAATTAAGATGCTTTTAGAAAATAATGGGAGAGAAAATGAGCATAACAGGCAGTTATGACTCAACTCTTGTCTATAAATACAATAAAAAAGAAGTCAAATTAGGAAAGTATGAATTTTACATCTTCTACAACTAAATAATTCTTCATGCAACACCTGTTTAACATGACATTTACTACCTGCTGTGGTAGTTTAAAATGCCAACACTGCCGTTTTTTGGATGTCAAATTAAGGGTGCCCTCAGCTTCCAGGCATTTCATGGGATATGTCCACTGTTTTAACAAGTCTAGTTTCTATTAAAAATATTTTAGCTATGTCAAGTATATTAAATTTTGTCTACCAATACTATATTATAATGCATTTTATTAATATATTGTAATTTTATTGTAATTTTATTATATATTTTATAATTGCATTTGTTTTATTAATTGCTGTGAACTACCCAGGGAAGTTCAGCCACTGGGCCATCCAGAAATGATAATACAGTAGTACCTTGGGTCACAAACGCCTTGGGTCATGAACAAAAATTTCATGAAAATTTTAACTTGGGCCACGAACTCCGCTTTGGGTGGTGACCAAGATTGGAGCCATCTCCACCCCTCCCCCTCAAGTGGGGAGATGGCCACGATCACAGTCACGTTCGTGCAGGAAACACATGTATGATCACGGCTGTGCTGTGCTGCGCCCGTCTTTCCTGCAGCAGCGCACCCGTGATCACGCACGTCTTCCCTGCACAAACACAACTGTGATCCTGACCATCTTCCCACTTCGGGGGGCTGGGGAAATGGCCACGATCGTCCTGGTTGAGGGTAGGGAGATGGCCGAGATTGTGCCCGTCTTTCCTGCAGGAGTGTGCCCATGCCTGGATTTCTTTGAGAAGCACCACCCCAACATAAATGTAATGAACAGTGTTGAATCTGACAAACGATAACGTGGTCTCTCATTTCCGGAAGGTTATGCAGCGCAGGAAAAAACAAGTGACTATAGACAGATTTTTCACCAAAATTGACCCTGCAGCTAAGAGACAAAGGGAGGAAACCCCTAAAAGAGATCTCGCCAATGTCCTTATGGAAGGGGACTCTCCCTCAAAACAATAATCTCCCCCCACACACCTAGGCTAGTGTTATCCACTGTATTGTACAGTACTTTGTTACTTCGTTGTTCTTTGTCACTTTGTTTCAAAATTTCTGATTAAAAAAGAATAGTTACAGAATGGATTAACCTTATTTACATTGAACCTTATGGGGAAATTTGACTTGGCTCGTGACCAAAAACTGCCTCACAACCACATTCAGAGGGGCCAGAACAGATTAACTTTATTTACATTGAATCTCATGGGGAAATTTGACTTGTGTCACAACCAATTTGGGTCACAACCAGAGTCGTGGAACTGATTAAGTTCATGAGCCAAGGTACCACTGTAGATAGATATAAATAAATAAATAAATAGATGATTGACAGAAGCTGTTTCCATAGGGGAAAAAATCGTGGCGTATAGCAGCTAATAAACGTGATGGACAACAGAATTGCCATGTTTGGAGGCACAATAACCACTGAGTACCACGTGAAGTGTTTTGTTCCCGCCCCCTTCTTTTTTCTTATTTTTTTAAATACAGAAAACCCCCCTATATACAACACATCACAGCAATAATAACATAACATAGCAAAAACACAATAATTAAAAAAGGTAAAAGTGACCCACCACCCAGGAGACCAATACTACCTCCACTTAAATCACATAACAATTAATAATATATAATATACTTGAATTATATCCATATCCCCTCCAGAAATTCATATAAACTTGATTAGGTTCACAACCTTTGCATTCTATCAGTACTACTTTTACAAAATCTTCTCAAATTTCATTATATTTATTTGCTTTCATTAACCCTTTTTAAATTTTTATTTCTGTCATCAGTTTATCATTAATTACCATATTCAATATTTCCTTATACCATTCATGCCTTTGCAAAACCCAATTCTGTTTCCAATATTTAACTATCACTAGCCTAACTACCATTATCAAACTTATCAAACAGATTCCCTCTGAGTCTCCTCTTCTCCAGGCTGAAGAGACCCAGTTCCCTCAGTCTTGCCTCATACGGCATCCCCTGCAAACCGGCCACCAACCCTGTGGCCCTACACTTCACTGACTCTAACCTGGCTATATCCTTTCTGTAATGAGGGGCCCAGAACTGAACACAATACTCCAGTTGTGGGCGCACCAGAGTCATATAGAGTGGTAGTAATACCTCTCTCGATCTAGAAGCCACACTTCTGGCTATGCAACCAAGGGTGACATTCGCCCTCTTAACCACTGCATCACACTGCTGACTCATGTTTAGCCTACAGTCAATCAGCACCCCAAGGTCCCTTTCACAAGTGCTACTCTCCAGCCACTTGCCCCTAACCTGTACTTATGTTGCCAATTGCAGCACCCCAAAACACCCCAAAAGTAATTGGCCAGAGAAAGGCCCCAAAAGTAGTTGGCCAGAGGAAGGCCACATAGTAAAAACACCACAGTTATACTGTCCCAGAAGGGAGGGCAGATAAGAACAAAATGAACTTTGTGTAACCCACAGCTAACACGCTAGCCTGACCTCAAATACAGTAATCAAAGGGACAGTGGAAACTGGTTCTGGCCGCCATGAAAGTTGCAAATGTGCAGGGAGTAAGAACATGGCAAGCCTGTGTGAATCTCGAGCAGATAAGAAATAGACATGGGAAATGTCTGGTCCTTGACAGAAGAAAGGACTCTTTCTCCAGCATGGGAGGGGGTGCATACATTGATGTATCAATGTATTAGATGTGTATTAGGTGACCTAATTGGTTACCTAGGGTATAAAATGCATGTACTGAGGTGCAACTTTGAGACACTGCTTTGGGCTGAATGTCCCCTTTTGTCTCCCTTTATTCTATAGTGCATTAGAATAAAGCTGGTTTTGGCTCCAAGTCTCATCTCAGGCTCCTTTTGCTCAGGTCTGGGGTCCACCCGGGTTTGCCCCAGCTGTTGACTGGCACAGTCCAGTAACAGTTTTGGCGCCCAACATGGGGCACCGAGTGGACTAAAGGCGAATTTTGCCTCAAAATTCTTAAGCCTTCTCCCTCAAAGAACCTCTTTTTGGATGGGTGGACAACCGGCATTAGAGAGCTCTCCCTCAGCATTTGGGCTGAGGCAAATTTGGCCGGAAACCTCCACCAGCCGTGAGCAGGGCTTGAGGAAAGGGTGGCTGAGAGGAAAACGAGACTGAGAGAGCTAACCCCAACAAGACAAGGAGTTCCCAGGTAAGAAAAAGCCTCTGGTAAAAAGGGTAACTGCTTGGGGGAAGACCCAGTTCAAAAAGAGGGAAAAGAAAGGGCCTCCGGTTAAGAGTCCGGTGCTGGTTAGAAGCCGGCAAGCTGGCCTTCCTTGGCTGACGGCCGGTGACTCCCAAGTAGAGTTGAACTCTATGGGAATAGGCGAGTTCGAGTAGAATCAGGGAGAGCTCCTTGGGCGGAAGGGGGGAGTTTTGGAAACTCTTCTTGGTATATTGCCCTGGTTTGAGTCCGGGGTGAGCGGATCCCGCATAAGCGCGTGAGCACTTTTGACCAGGGACGCCTGGCAGAATTGACAGAAGTAAAATCAGAGAGGTCTGCTGAAATCCTTCTAAAGGTCTTCTGGGGAATGCTCAGCGCATCATGGGTCAGGGTAAGTCAAAGCAAATGCATACGCCTCTGGGCTGCCATTTGGGTAATTGGGAAAGGTTCAAAAGGAGATTCCATCTCAAAGAAAAAAAAACTAAACATCTACTGTAATTCTATTTGGCTCCAGCATCAATTGGACGGTGGGGCAGAGTGGCCACCTGGAGGGTCTAACAATTTTCAGACTCTTCAACAGTTGCAACTTTACTTTCAACATACCAGTTAACAGCTCGAGCTTCTGCGCAAGCGTTTGTTACATTGACGGTCTGAACTTGCTGGAAAAGTGCAGGCTGGTCCCCACTGGGGAGGACAGAGAAGAGGGAGTAGAACTCACTCCCCTCCAAAAGCTGGCAGTGCAGCATGGGTATGGGCTTTGGCTGGGTGGGAACTCTGGGGATTCTGCCACCATGCCTGGGTGCAGTGGTAGCTTTCATGGCCAGGAGGGCATGAATGGGTAATTAAATCCTAGCCAAATGGCTGCAGTTTGGAATCACCAGCCCTTCAGTTCTTCAAACAGGCAACCTTTAGGATCCAGGAAAAAAAAAAGAGGGGTTTCTCAAGCTAGCAAGTTGCTCCCTCACTCCTAGAGACAGCTCAGCTTGCCATGAGGACTCTGTCCATCTGTGCTTAGATTAGCTACTCTTGAGAAAGCCATAGACCAGCCAGCCTCATTGCTTGAGGTCTGACGTGGTCAAAGGGCTTGGGATTTGGTGTTTAAACTCTGAGTTTGTAATCAGCACTACTGTCCGCTTTCCTCTTCCTCTTTGTATGTGTGTTTGTCTGTGCATGTGCTATTTTAAAATCCCTCCACTTCTTTCTGTTTCTTTTGTTCAATCAAGTTTTGTTCCCCAAGCACATGGGTGCCTGTGCACTAAGCATTGTGTACAACTCCCTGAGAATGTTGCGGGGGGTGAGGTGCAGTTTTTGGAAACTGCTAAGAAGATGCATAGTTAAAAAGCAAATGTACTGAAAGACAGCCTGCAAATGGATCTGATGGCAGTGGCGATGAAGGCAGTGCTGCAGCACGAATGGGGAAAGGCAGGGAGCGACGGAAGGTCCCAGCGCCGCCAGCCAAGATTGGAGTTTCATAGGTAAGGAAGGAATAAGTGTGATGTGCAAACAGGAGCGACACTGGGAAAGGGAATACCCCCAGAACAAGGCCTGGAATGTTGTGGCCACTTTGGAGACTGGGGGAAGAATAGAGAACTCACAGGAAGAGTTGCACATCATCCCCACAACCCTAGGAGAGAATGAGGGTGGGAGATGAGGACATGGATTTCTTGGTGGACACAAGGGCAGTCTGCTCAGTTGTGGCTGTCCCAATTGGTGGGGGGGACACAACAGGGATGCTTGATGATGCGGCACAGGGCATTAGGCCACCTGCCCAGTTGTGAGGCCCATGGAGTGCTTCCTACAGAACTAATTCTTTTTGCCTTCAAATGAGAATGCCAGGATGGGACAAAGAGCCAGCTGTGTTGAACCACCCTCTCTCAGGGGAGGAGGGAATTCACCCATCTTTCTCTCAAGCACTGGCTAAGGACTTGTCTGAATGGACTAGAGACTCTAATGGTGTTTTTACTGCAGTATGTGCACAATCTTTTAATTGCCACTGAGGCCACAGACCAGTGCACATCTGCTGGATTTCATTGGGTCACCGAGAAGACGCAAATCTCACAACAGGTGCAGTATTTCGGATTTCTGACTTTCAAGTGGGGGGGGGGGATACCAGCAGCCTCAGGAGAGGAAGGAGGCGGTTTGTCAAACTCCCCCAAAGCTGTAAATGCAGGCTTGGAAAACTGGCAGTCAGTGCTTTCTTGGGGCATGCATGGCTGTTCCTCAGCACCAGGGCAACTCCTGGCATGGAGGTGCAAAGGGTGGGGGCTGGGGCTGGTCCTCTCCAGCACCAGTCCTGGCAGGCACCTCTCTCCACCCTTCTGTGACACTGGCTAGCTGGCAAGCATCACTCCTTCTCCAAGGCCAGAGCAGCCATGATGGCTGCCCGGCTGTGCCTGGCTATGACTGCCTGCAGTGTGTGAAGCTGTGGCCACTGGCTGGTTGCTGCCTGTGGCTTGCAATGGCACAGGGGAAGGGGGGGCTGCCAGTTTACATCAGCTGACTTGCCTGAGACTGGACTGCCTGGAGATCATTGATGCAGTGGACGGACCATGCCCAGATGCACCTTGCTACACAGCAGTGAGATCTGAGGGAGTGCCTACGTGGGGACACTACACCAGGCTGAGGAAAGTTCCAAAACCACAAGGAGACCGAAGGACCGTGGAACCTATGGAGGACCGGAAGTTCTTGTTCAAACACCAGCCCTGCAAGGAGGGACCAGTGGCGTATCAGTCCAGGATGAGAAGAAGCCAAGGGCCCACAACTGGAGGGGGCAAGGGAGAAGGGTCCTGAAGAAAAGCAGCCTATCGGGACCAGGATCAGGTTCCGGCTTGAAGACTGAAAACAAAGAGACTTGCATTTGCCTAACGCTAAGTAGCCTAGATAATAATGCTGAAGGGAAGAGGGGGAGTTTCTTGGAGTCGCTACTCTGGCTGTGTCTGTTTACTTCTGTCAATTTTGTTACTCCCTTCTACACCATATGTCCTTGTGGAAAGAAAACAGTGGACTTCCTCATTCCTAAGTTTTCAGTTTTAGAATACTGGCTCAGTGTGCAATAGAATGCTTCTGCTTCAGTAGTACTGGTGAAAACCCAGCATGGATTTCTTACACCTGGAAATGTCACATGTCTAGATCCTAACCAAAGACCAGGTAAAACTGACATGCAAATTGCAGAAGGGTGGGCACTGCCATCCCAGGTCAGCCAAAGGAGAGTAAAAAGAAAATTCATATTTGGCTTAAAAAGGATTCCATAGGTCCCTGGGAAAAACAATCTCCATGTGAGGCCACTACAGGCAAGGACCACTGAGGCACAGTGGTCTAGTTTGCTGGTGGTGGTGGACTGGCAACATCTCTACAGCACCCAAGAGAGCAACAGCCAATTGGCACAAGCTGGAATAGGCCCCTGTGTGTGAGGAAGAATTTGGTGCGGTGGCTAGCATGTAGCTTAGTCTTTGCTAAGCTGGAAAGGTCCTGTCTGCAGCTGGAGGGCAACTACATGTGGATGCTTCCTGCTATGCATTATTCAAACAAATGGGGCTGGTAAGTGCCAATTGGTACAACCTGGAATGCACACTATGGGTGCAAGAGAACTTGGTTCTGGCCAAAAGATGGAAGTCAGCAAATATGCCTAGCTCAATGGCCCACATTGGAAATAATTGGCAAATACAAAACTCCACAGGAGAAATCCTCTACAGGGGATCTCTGGACTCAGCTTCACAACACAGGTATGCCTTCTAAACATGGAAACCACCTCGGGACCTTATGGGTTAGTAGCCAGAAGGCTTTCATGGCTTTCCCTACAGAAGAATAGGGCACTGGATACCTTGTCCCCAATCTCTGCATTATTACAGAAGTCCCCAAGGGTGCTTGCCCAAACCGCAGAGAGGTAGTTCAAACATTGTTGGAAGACATTGCCAATGTGGAGCAGGCTATTCATTTCTCTGTGCCATTCTTCCCCCAGTTGGGGGTTTCTCAAATCACCATGACATTAGAGTGCTAGCCTCTGCATTCTCTGTGTTTCTAGTGAAACAGCTGATGCCATTTCAGACATACAACAACTTAGCTCAACTTCAGCAACTTGCTGTACAAAGTTGCTTGACACTGCATTGTTAGCAAGCCAGGACAGGATTTGCAACAATTGCAGAAGACAAAACTGTTTGTTTAAAGCATCTCATTCAAAAGCTCAATGCTTTACAACCTTCTTTAAATTTCATTCTGGTAAAAGTGGATTGGGAGGATTGTTGTTTTGGTTCTCCAACTGAGGCTGGCTACAAAAACTTGAAACTTTATATTTGATTTTTAATGCTTTTCCTCCTTGTTTTGCTTTCTGTTGCTGACAGTGTTTGTCAACAATTATTCATTCTAATATTTCTCAGACTTGCACATGGTAGGCATGTCATGAGCGGGGCCGGCTGGGGCCAGGGGTCAGACTGGATAACCCAGGAGACCCCTTCTGACTTGTTCTGTTTCTATGCTTCTATGTTTCTCTGTTCAAATGGCCCTCACCTGCACCAGCAGTCTGCACCTTCAAGGCAAAGCTGCAAAGGCTTAGTAACCTATCTCCCCAACCATGAGGAATCTGTCTTTTAATAAGAAGATTCCTTTGAAGGGGAGAAACTATTGCCAATTGCAGCAGCCCAAAACACCCCAAAAGTAATTGGCCAGAGAAAGGCCCCAAAAGTAGTTGGCCAGAGGAAGGCCACATAGTGAAAACACCAGAGTTATACTGTCCCAGAAGGGAGGGCAGATAAGAACAAAATGAACTTTGTGTAACCCACAGCTAACACGCTAGCCTGACCTCGAATACAGTAATAAAAGGGACAGTGGAAATTGGTTCTGGCCGCCATGAAAGTTGCAAATGTGCAGGGAGTAAGAACATAGCAAGCCTGTGTGAATCTCGAGCAGATAAGAAATAGACATGGGAAATGTCTGGTCCTTGACAGAAGAAAGGACTCTTTCTCCAGCATGGGAGGGGGTGCATACATTGATGTATCGACGTATTAGATCTGTATTAGGTGACCTAATTGGTTACCTAGGGTATAAAATGCATGTACTGGGGTGCAACTTTGAGACACTGCTTTGGGCTGAATGTCCCCTTTTGTCTCCCTTTATTCTATAGTGCATTAGAATAAAGCTGGTTTTGGCTCTAAGTCTCGTCTCAGGTTCTGTTTGGCTTCGGGTCTGGGGTCCACCAGGGGTTTGCCCCAGCTGTTGACTGGCACAGTCTGGTAACACTTATGACACCCATTCCTATGCCCCAAGTGCAAGATAAAGCTTGCACTTATCCACAATGAACACCATCCTGTTGTCTCCTGCCCACTTCCAAAGTCTGTCCAGATCCTTTTAGATCTGGAGTACCTGCTCCTCTGTTGTGGCCCCTGCCCCAGTTTTAGTATCGTCTGCGAATTTGATCAGCAGACTGGTCGCCCCTTCTTCCATGTCATTGATGAAAAGATTAAACAGGATCAGCCCCAGGACAGAGCCCTGGGGGACCCCGCTTGTCACTGGCCGCCATCCCAATGATTCCCCACTAATGGTTACCTTCTGCTTTCAGTCAGTCAACCATGCCCTAATTGGACAGTGCATTGGTCTATCCCAAAACTCCTCAGTTTCTCAACCAGGATATCATGGGGCACTTTGTCAAAGGCCTTGCTGAAATCCAGATATACCACATCCACTGCGTCCCCTCCATCTAGCCACCTCGAAACCTTGTTGTAGAATGCCACAAGGGTTGTGTGCCAGGACCTGTTTTTGTGGAAACCGTGTTGTGTGGCCGCCAGCCTCCCATCCCTATCTAGCATCACTAGATCTCTTGCTATTACGAGCCTTTCCATTGTGTTTCCTACCATGGACGTAAGGCTAACTGGTCTGTAATTCCCCATGTCCCTTCTACTACCCTTTTTGAAAATTGGGACCACTGACACCATCCTCCAGCCCTCTGGAACTTCACCCATTCTCCACGATGCCTCAAAAATGGAGGTAGGTGGGTGTGAGAGAACCCCTGCCAACTCTCTAAGTACTCTTAGGTGTAACCCGTCAGGGCTTGCAGTCTTTGAAATGGCCAATGCCCTAAGGAGCTCCTAGACTTCTAGTGAGGTGACTCTAATGTGTGCCCCTAAGTCCCTGGCCTCATCTAATCTCCTATGCGGCTCTTCCCCGTCCAGCTTTGAGAAGAACACAGAGGCAAAATAGTCATTTAGCACCTGTGCCTCTTCCCTCATATCAGTCACTGGATCTCCTTCTTCCTTAGTTAGTGGTCCCACTACTTGTCTCCCCTTCCTCTTCCTATTTACATGCTGATAGAAGCACTTTTTGTTGCTCATGATATTCTTTGCAAGTCTCAGCTCTTAATCATCCTTAGCCTTGTGAAGAATCCTGCAACGGGCCTCCTCCTCCAGGTATATCCTTTTGTCTATTTGCCCCAGTACCCATTTCCTATGGAGGTTCCTCTTGCATCTAATCCCTCTAAGCACCTCCTTTTGCATCCACGGCGGCGCTCTCCTTCACCTCCCCACCTTACTAACTAGAGGTATAGTCAAGGCTTGTGCCTCCAAAACCTCCCTTTTGAGTTCCATCCACCCCTCCTCAACTCACTTGCTTTCCAGTAACCTATCCCAGGAGACGTTCCCCAGTTTGACCTTCAGTTGGCCAAAGCTGGCCCTTTTGAAGTCCCAGCTTCTAGTGCTTGATCTGCTGCATGCCCCCATTCCCCTGAACTCAAAGTAAAGGATAGAGTGATCACTTGCATCCAGAGCTCCCCTAATCTGTACTTCATCTATCAGCTCCGCCCTGTTGGTCAAGAGCAAGTCAAGGATGCCCCCCCACCCTGCTTCTAGGAAGCGATGTGACCTGGCTGTCATGGCTGAGTAAATCTCCCAACTAATATCCGGGAGACTGAAATCTCCCATAATTACTCTGTCCCTCCCCAGAGATATCCTTAGAATCTGATCTGTCAGGATGTCATTCAGGGTCTCAAGCTGACTTGGAGGGTGATAACATACCCCCACTGTCAGGTCTCTTTCCCTGTCAAAACCCCTAATTTTCACTCAGACAGCCTCTACCGAATCCCCGTCTGTGCTGCATTCTATCTCACTGCATCCTATCCCTTCCCTGACGTATAAAGCCATGCCCCCACCCCTATTTCCCTTCCTGTCCTTTCTAAACAGGTGATACCCCTCTATGTTTACATTCCAGTCTTGCCTTTCATCCCACCAAGTTTCTGTGAACCCCACCAGGTCATACCCTCCTATTCCCATGAGAGCTTCCAGCTCTTCCTGCTTATTACCCGTGCTCCTAGAATTGGTGTACATGCATCTCAACTCCTTCCCACCGCTTCCTTTCTTTGGAGTCCCCTGCCCTCTCTTTGTAGGAGTCCTGTCAGTCCCTGTAGTACCTCTAAAACCCTGCTCCAAGAGACCTGATCCTCTCCCCACACTTGTCCAGTGCAGACAAGTTTCTGGGGGACCTGACCCCCCCCCCCCGCTCAGTTTAAAGTCTTCTAGACAAAGCTCACTGGAGCATCTCCAAAGGACCTTTTCCCAATCCTTGTGAGGTGCAACCTGTCCTTTGCCAGACGTCCACTGGGAAGAAACCAGGTGCCATGGTCAAGGAACCCAAAGTGTTCCTTCTGGCACCACACTCTAAGCCAGTCATTGACCTCGGTGACCCTCCTATTCCTGCCTGGTCCAAAATCCTGGACCGGTAAGACAAATGAGAAGGCCACTTGTGCCTTAAGGCCCCTGAGTTTCTTCCGCAAGAACTCGAAGTCCTGGTGATCCCACTCACACCCTGCCTGGCGACATCATTTGTGCCCACATGAATCACCAGAAGTGGATGGTGACCCCCGGAGCAAACAAGACGCTCCACTATATCCTTAACATGACGGATGCGTGCACCTGGCAGGCAGCACACCTCCCTTACCTCAAGGTTGGGGTGGCACACCGCCACCTCAGTGCCCCTCAGCAGGGAGTCCCCAATAATGATCACCCGCCGCCGCCGTCTCTTCCCTGTGGTGGTAGGTGGCCATGCCCTGGCCTTCGCCTCTCATGCAGCAGCCCCCTGGACACATGCGATACCAGGCTGGGGGTAATGCTGGTCCCCTGAGGCCTCCTCAGCCCCAACCTCCACAAGCAGAGAGAACCTGTTTCCCAGCTCCAGACTGGTACCAGCATGGCCTCCTCCTCCTCTGGGTGACATGCCTCCATGTCTCCTCGGCTGTTCCTGCCATGGCCCCTCCCTCAACCCTCTGTCTGAGGGGGAACTGCTCTCTCAGCCCTCAGACACCTCACCTCCTCCTCTGGGAGGGTCACCAGCTTCCACCAAGGGCAAGTGTATCCTTGTCTCTCCTGAGGGAGAAGGGCAAACATGTTGCAGCTGTCACAGCGGACAGCAACACATGTGATTCCCAACAAGGCCATCTCCTGGCCTGCAATTGGGAACCCCTCAGAGACCCTATCTTGGTCCCTGGCCTTGTCTGTCCTGCAGTATCCCTCACTCGCCCAGTTCTCCCAGACAGAAACCCACACACACACTCAAGGATAAAATAAAAAAAATAAATTAGGAAAAAAAACAAAACAAAAAAACCCTGTCCCCAGGGAAGGGAGTCCCTGGGCAACCCAGGGCACAGCTAAGGGACGCTGACAAGGGACGACGCAGCAAGGGCTGAGCGTGGCCTTATAAGCGTCTCAGGCCATTGGCCCCACCCCTCTGCTTCCTCCTGGTCCCTCTGGCCTCTCTGGCCCCACCTCCTTTCCTCTCCGCTCTCCTGCCACCCTGCCCAGCAACTACCTTGTCTTCGCCAGTCCCCTGGCCTCCCTCAGCACTCTCTCCCAGCCTCTGCCTCTGTTGCTCCGCTACTCTCCCATTCTTTTATAATCGTTTGAAATTTGGTTAGTTGTCTTTCTTCCTCTTTAAATTTGTCCTCCATCTTTATCCATTTTTCTAATAGAATTAAATTTTACCAATTTAATTTAACCTCTGGCAATATACTCCTTAATTGTGATATATTTTTATCTTATTTTTCCAGTCTTCCCATCTATATATATATGGTTATTTTTAATTATTAATCCAATCCTTTAATTCTGCTTTTGGGAATTTCTCCATTTCGAGCACTGATGTTAATGGAGAAGTTCCCAGGATTAACTGTTGTCTCCATTTTTCTCACACTTCCATTGTATTTTTAAAAAGGAATTTTGAATTCTCTTAATAAACTTTTTAATATCCTTTTTTAAATCAAGATGTCTCTAAGTGATCGCCTACTTCCCTTAATTCTTTTAATTTGATATTGCTCCATATTAATTCTTTATTTTGGGCTATTATATCTGGAACTATCTTTAGTTGGTTTGCAACCCAATACTTTTTAGCATCTGGAATGCCCAACCTCCTTTTTCTTGTGATTCGTACCCTAGTGCTTTACTTATTCTTGCTCTCTTCCCTACATTACAATAAACATCCAATAATTTCTGCATTCCTTTTAATTCATGATCATAAAACCTGATTGGCATAATCCAAAACAAAAAATTAATCTTTGGCAGAATTTTCATTTTTGTTACTGCTGATCTGCCAAACCATGATAATTTTACCTTTTCATATTTTCCTATTTTATATTTTATATCCTTTAACTTTTCATAATTTTTCTTCTTTAATTCTTGACTATCTTTTGGAATATCAATTCCTAAATATCTAATATTATCTAGTATTTTAATTTATATTTTTCTTTTAATATATCCAATTTTTCACTCTTATGATTATATAACATCCTTTCCAATTTTCCCAATTAACTTGCAATTCACTATATTTCCCAAATTCCTTTAAATGTAATAAATACAAATAAATGTATAAATATATTCTCTCTATAGTATCTATTGGAATTTTCTGACATACTCCAATTCCTTCTATCTGTGTGTCATTCCTAATAGCATTTGCCAGTACTTCCATCATGAAAGCAAATATTACTAAGGATAAGGGACAACCCTGTCTCATTCCTCGGTTTAGGATTATTGTTTCTGTAAAATACCATCATTTACAATTATTTTTGCCATATTTTCTGAATATAATTGATTTATTACTTTCTTAAACTTTACTCCAAATCCCATCTTCTCTATTAAGATCTTCATTGTTGGCCATTCCACACAGTCAAAGGCTTTAAATATATCTAATGCTAGTATACTTGCATTTATGTTTTGCTTCTCAATATAATTGTTAATATTTAATACCCTCCCTACCACATCTGACATTTGTCGACCTGTTATAAACCCACATTGATCATTCCTTATATATTTTCAAAAAACCTTTGAAAAATTAAAAGCTTTTCTTTCATTTTGTTACATCTTTCCCCTTTTTTGTTCTTTATTACTCCAATTAATTTTTTTGCTTTTTTTACTTGTGTGGCTCTGGCCAGCATTTTGGAATTTTTATTGTATTTTCATAAAATTCTCTTTTCAAGTAAATGAGATTTCTTTGAACTTGTTCTATTTCAATATTTTGTATTTCTTTTCTTTTAGCTGTTAATTCTAGCATAATTTTGTTTTCTCTACTTTTTCTCTACTTTTTCTCCAACTCTTTAATGTCTTCTAGTCTCATTATGTGTTGCTCTTTTTGTTTTTTTAAATTATATGAATATTTTATTCCTAGCCCTCTTACCACTGCTTTCATTGTATCCCATATTACACTTGTATTACTACCTTTTTCATTTATTTTCCATATATATTTTAATTTTAAAAATCCTTAAATCTATCCTCCATCTATTTGCCTGTCTATAATCATATTTTATTTCCATTTCCATTGTTATCATTGCATGGTCTGATATTGTAATTACTTTTATATCCGTATTAGCTATCTTGGACAATATTTCTGATGTTACAAATATATAATCTATTCTTGTAAAATTTTTATGTCTATTTGAATAAAACTTTTCGAGTCCCCATTTAATCCTCTCCAAACATCTTTAAATCTGTTTTCATTAATAAATCTACTTAAATCTGTATTCTTATATTTTATATCTAACTTTGATGGGTTAGATTTATCTTTTTCTTTATCCATAACCATATTATAATCAACCACCAGTATCACATATCCTCTTTTTAATTCTTCTATTTCTTTATATACCTTGTCATAGAACTCCCTTTGATTTGTATTAGGTGCAAATATATTACCTAACGTCACCTCTTGTCCATAAATCAGACCGTGTATTATAAGAATTCTCCCCAAATGATCCTTTTTTATAGCTTTTATTTTAAATTCACATGTTTTGGCAGGAATAATTGCAACAACCCTTGCTTTTGAACTACCATATGATTTTTTGTATACGTCTGCCCAGTATAATTTTAGTTCATTTACCCCAACTTTCTTCTGATGTGTTTCTTGAAAAAAATATATCTGCTGTATATAAAGATTTTTCAGTTCTGGCTCATTTATGACTTTTTCCTGAGCCATTTACATTCCAAGACACAATCTTCAGTGTTTTTCCCATTCTTTCAATACATTAAATGTTCTTTTTTGTCTCCATATGTGATAAACACTCCAAGACCATAACAACCACCCAAATCAACTTAACCCTACCCCCACCAAATTCCCCACCACTGCTGTGTATGGAGGGCCCCTTGCCCATCTTCATGAGATTCTCTCCTTCCCACTGCTTTGGGCTTTTTTTTTGGGGGGGGGGGGAGAGGAGACTTCCCTGCATAGACCCCAGACACCCATTCCACCCTCCCCTACCATTTATACCCTTTTATTCTATACTCAACATTCTCTTATATTTCAGTAATAATTTCAACATTAACAAATACAATATATTCTATATCTGTTACATCTTCTTATCTTTTTTATCCTTCTAAGTCTCCTCTTCTTTCAGCCTCTATGGAGAGGATGAACCTCCTGCTGCTATGCCCAACTTCTCCTCCTCCCTATCTCTTCTCTCCTTCTCTGTCTTCCTTCTTGAAAATGTATTATGATTTTCATTGCTTCAAATGTATTAAAATTTTCATTGCTTCAGCTTAGACTTGATGCAGCATTTATGAAGTAAGTATCCAGAAAAACACATGACTTCTGCAGCTTATACTGTTGGAACATGGGTGCTGAAAGTGGCATGCACCCAACTTGCCATCTCATTGTCCTTGAGGAACTGCAGTTTGCTCTCACTTGCACTTAACCTACTCCAGAGTAGCAGCCTTGCTGGAGATGAGAACTGCTTGGGACTTCAAGTTCACACAACAAAGCATGCACACTTGGGAACAAGAGAGGAATATTTCTAGATGAAAGATATGAACGATGAGCAATATTATAAGAAAGAAATCAAGGAAATTGATTCAAGCTTAAAAGCTTCTTACTGAACAAAAGGCTGCTTGGCCATGTAGTTTAAAGCAATTAAGGATATTTTCATGGAGCATGTGACATTAACACTAAAACACAACAACTACAACAACTGTGGCACATGTGCAGAATGCAAAATTCTGGAGGTTACTAGGAGGTTACTCCTTTAACTTTTGCATTTTATGCTACGTATTCCTCATCCAGGATAATTCTGAGCATCTTCAGTAATTCCAGTGCTTCCTCCTTTGTATCCACTCTATAATATTTTCCACTATATGCAAACCTCATAAAAATTGGGAACCCCCAACTATATTTTATGGAATTCTTTTGTAATATTTGGCAGACTTGAGAAGAGAGGTATTACTACCACTCTATATGACTCTGGTGCGCCCACAACTGGAGTATTGTGTTCAGTTCTGGGCCCCTCATTACAGAAAGGATATAGCCAGGTTAGAGTCAGTGAAGTGTAGGGCCACAGGGTTGGTGGCCGGTTTGCAGGGGATGCCGTATGAGGCAAGACTGAGGGAACTGGGTCTCTTCAGCCTGGAGAAGAGGAGATTCAGAGGGGATATGTTGGTGACATACAGGTATGTGAGGGGATGTCACATGGAGATGGGTAGAGACCTGTTCTCCCCTGCAGAGGAAGGCAGGACACGCTCAAATGGAGCAAAGCTCAGGGAGCCAAGGTTCCATTTGGATGCCAGGAAGCACTTCCTGACCATCAGGACCCCGAGGGTGTGGAATGGGCTTCCATGAGAGGTCGTTGAGGCCCCATCGGTGTGGGTGTTCAAAGATAGGCTGGACATGCACACGGTGGACATGTTGTGAGTGGAGTCGGCTGGTGCCGGAGGTCAGACTAGATGGCCTGGGAGACCCCTTCTGACCTGCTCTGTTTTCTATGTTTCTATATCTCTTCTCCATTTCAAACTCTCATTACATAGATCAGGAAATACTTGAATCTGATGACTTTCCAGCATAATTGATATCATATTCCATAACTTTTGCATCAGTTGTTCTTTCCTTTTTTTTTTTTTTGCATATGACCAAAATCTGACCACAATGTCTCTCGGAATTTTAACTCCTGGTCTTCTTGGGCCAACTCTATGTATTGAATCGATATCATATCTTGCAAAAGAGACGTCTGGAAGAACAGATTTGGCCCAATGCAATATTAATTGAATCAATTATCTTCATTCTCTTCCCATCCTCTGGATAGCCTTTAAGGTGTGGAGTCGATCTTCATTGTCTATCTCGAATCTCAATCATGCATTTAGAGACCCGGGGGTTTTTTTTAGCGCTTTATCTTGTTCTTTCACCTGAGCTTTCACTTCTATAATTATTTGGTGATTCTCTTGGTTTTGTTTAGCTAATTCTTTTATTCTTCCATCCATTCTCTATTTTAACATCTAATTTCTTCATCTTTTGCATCATTAACACCTGATATCACCTGTGTCTTCATTTCTCTGATTTCTTGTAAAAGTGTATTGGAACTATCTGATTGTGTTGATGGAGTAGTTGATTTTTCCGGTGATGCTCTCTTTTTCCTGTTTCCATTCATCTCAATTCTTTTCATTCACAAATCTGATGGATGAGGTTTGTTAATAGGATCTTGTTTCACCCTGGGTTTTTGCCAGACAGTCTTCAGTTCTCGAGACTGAGATCCCACATGTTCTGCACTTTTACTGTGCTTGGACAGTCTACAACTATTATTTCCAACGAAAAGGAGAGAGCTCTTGAATTTGATGATCTTATCTGCAGTCCACCATTGACTTACACTTTCAACCAATAAATGAATCAGCAGCTGCAATTTAACAATTAGCCAGCAGAGGGAGCTCAAGTATTACAATTCAGATGCAATCCCTTTATGTAATTCTTTGTTTAGTCTATCATGCTTGTTTGTTTTCTATTGCTCATTATTTTCTTATAATAAAACAAGTTAGCAAAAGAGTTAGTTCTGGGATGTCAGTTAGCTTTGATCTGCATTCCTTACAGCTCTGTCCGAATGTTTTCTGTTTCGGCACTTTCTTGGCCTTCCAGCTGCCCGGAGGGAGAGAGGAGAGTTGCTTATCAAAAAAATAAAATAAAAATAAAATCCTTCAAGAAACCAACCTCCTCTTTATCTCCACTTTCCTAGCTGTTTTTAAGCTTATTGTAACAAGTGGCCAGGGTATTTATAACATAAACGCTGTCTCTCAATCCATAAACAGTCAAAATACAGTTTACTCTGGGCTAGGCCCAGCAGCTCCAAATCACGAAAACAACTCTTAGTCCATGTCTGTGTTTCAAATCTTCCCAGGAGATAAACAAGGGAATTGACTTATGTTTTATGCATTTATCCAGTGTTTTGTAATCTTAATTTGATCTTAATCTTTAATTTTAATCATGTTTTTGTCAATGATCAGGAGGAGTGAATATTTTAGCATCTGGAGTCCATTCCAAGCTAGCTCGCCCCTGCCCCCCCTTGAAGTGTTGAACAGAAAAAAGCAGAAGTAGCCTTACCATGATTTTCAGGTTCTCCAGAGGCACCCAGTGGGCCAGTGTTGTGCAGTGGTTAGAGTGCTGGACTACCGTGCCCGGGCAGACCCTGGTTCAAAGCTCTACTAATCTATGAACCACAATGGGTGATGCTGGACCAGAGACTGTCTCTTAGCTTGATTTACCATGCAGGGTTATCATAAGGAAGAGATATACATGCTCATTGGAAGAAAAATGGGATATAATGATGAATGGCTAGACAGTTCTAGCTGAGACAGAATACTGGAGTAGATGGAGATTTGGTACTGACCTACACATCTTGTCCCGTCTTCATTAAGATGGTAGCCTCGTCCACAGTTTAGCACATTCCTGTGGCATGCATAAGAGCCTTCAGTGTTGATGCATGTCTGCCCAGTGGGACAAGGACTATTTGTACTCAAACATTCATTAACATCTGCAATAGGACAAACACTGAATTAAAAGGGAAATATATCTCAGTGTGCTTACACTTAAGGGAAGAAACACTATCCTTAAAATCATGTCTGAAAATGTGTCTTGGAAAAGGCAAAGCATATACAGCAGCAGCAATGTAACTGGGGCAGTCATTCTTTCTGTAGTGAAGGGGAGGCTCAGACACACCCAACTCCATGGAAACTGAGTTTCAGGCACAGCAAATCTTACCAATACAGTTGCCTAGTGCATCTTGTATGAAGCCGCTCTTGCAGTGTTGCTTGGGTCGGCAACGGAAGGATCCTGGAGTATTCTGACAGATAAAATCGGGGAGGCAGTTATGAGTACCAGTCTCACACTCGTCAATATCTGGTACATCACAAAAGAAAGAATTTGTTAGCAGAAGGTCTTGCAGAGCCATCTTGTCATGCTTCACACACAAGCAACATTTAAGCAGGTCAGAAAGAATCTTTTTGCATTCTGGAGCTATCAGTGCATTACAGACTTGGAGCAGCGCTAAATCTTATAGGAACAAATGCAGGGTAGTGCCCCAGCTCCACAATTACCAGGGGCCTGGGACACTTTTAGAGAGCAATCAGTTGGAAGGTTCCAACTGCAAATTCTCACATCAGTTATCCCTGGAAAATGCTTCCTGTCAGATTCACATCTGAATTCAGAGCCTACTTGGGGAAAATCCAAAGCTAACCTATTAAATTGGAGACTTTTATAAAATACATTCAATGACAAAACCAACTTCTATGGAAGTGGGGAAGGCCAACTGATGTTAATCTGTCTATCTATTTGGCTGAATCCAATGGTGTTTTTACATTAACTGAAGGCACTTGTGCTCATGCAAGGCAGAGCATCCAGTCTTTACTTGATTTCTCCCTACCTACTGCAGTCCCTGGCAGCATATAATATACTTTTCCTAAGGGATCCCCAACCCACAGGAGTAACCCTTGTGGGGGGATATTGGGGGACAGCAGTGATTTGGTGAAAAGTGTTATCTACATTGCATGAACAGAGCTATCGTTTACTAGCACAAAGACACTACTGGCTATACCAACAGCATTTTAGATTTGCTTAGTTCTTAAAATTTGCATTTCATTCATCCAGATCAAAACAAAGTAAATCACGGTTTAAAGAAGCAAAGATATAATGCAGCTAAAATTAAACATGTTGAAGACCATTTCTTTCATAAGAAGGATGCTTAATGTATGTCATTTCTTTTATTTAATTAATAGAACTGAAATATGCTCAGCTTCAGCAGGATGACATCAAAATGATTTTGCCAGGACACACACAGCCAAGTTCAAAGCCAAGATGAAACTTGAACACAAGCTTTTCAGGTCCAAGACTAATACTATGTATTATATCACATGGTATCTCTCAGTGCCAAATGCAATAATAAATAAAAATAAGTAATTGATTCAAATTAATAACCCCCAAAGACTACAAAGATATTAATTTATATACTACATGCCTTTACATATGTGATAGGACAATGGTAATCCAAGAACTGCAGGGCTGCACTTGAGCAAGCAAGTGTGTTGCCTTCTGCACAGTTCTCACTTCCACTTTGCATCCTGCTTCTCAAATATCCCAGGAACGCCCCATTCCTGAGTTGTTTGATATGATGTGGAAACCCAGAGTTGAATGGAAGTGCCAATTCATAATCATGGTACAGACCAAGGTCAGGAACCAGAAGAATGAGTGAGGCAGAACAAGGACATGGCCGGGAACAAGCCAAGGATTGAGAATAAAGACGAACAGAGGTGCAGGCACCTTGGACAGGATAACAGGGTAGGAGGCTCAGTACAGCAGGGTACATGAGACAACAGGAAGCAGATGCAGCAAGGGTCAGGCAAGAGGCAGGAGCTGAGCCACAGCTGGCAGAAAACCCTGCATTGCCGAGGCAATACAACAAGGCAGGAAGCAGGCAGAAGAGCAAGACAAGATGGAAAGGCAAGAAACATGGCAGGAATGGCCATGCAAGGTGCAGGCACTGTAACAAGCAGAAAGACTTGTGCTGCTGAGGCAGGTTCTGGAAGGAAGAGCTTGTTCCTATATAGCTGAGAAGGAAAAGGGCTAGAAGAGAGAGATGATGCGGATTTTCCCTTTTCCACTAGAAGTTATGCCATATCCTTATTCCACCATGCACATTGTCAAATGTCTCACTTTGCCTTTTAAGCGACAAGCACATTTGCCATGTACACATTGGGTTTTGCAACATTAAGCATTCTAAAGTGTTATGAATATAAATTGTGTCAGATAGGTATGTCCAATGCACATTGCCTGGAAGGAATGTAAACAGGTCTCCATTTCTCACTTTAAAGCATTTTACATCTGCAAACACTGGCATATATCTGGCAGGCATGGTGATCAAGTACTAACATTTAAATTTGCAAGGGCAAGATGATTTATCATCTGTTACTGTCGTCCATTTTGGTATCTATTTTTTCTAAGGGAATGTCTGAAGCATACCTTTGCAAAGGTTCTTCTCAGTTAGTTCATAACCAGTTCCGCAACTTGTTCCTCGCTGACAGCGGAATGAGCCTAGTGTGTTGATACAAATTTGTCCAATGCCACAAGAGTTGGGTGAAATGATACACTCATTAATATCTAGAAAGAATTCAGATGAAAAGGTTTGAAATAACATACTCATCTTACTGTTCCATTATCAGGAAGTCAAAATTTTAATGCTATCATAACATGCAGAATTAGGTCCTCAGTGTGTAAAAAACCCCAACAACTTATTTCTGATGCAATCTTTTAAAAATAGAGGGTACCTGATTGTGTTCAACCAACAAGACTGACTGTTAGTGCAACAGAGATTTAGCAGTTCTTAAAGTAACACTTATTTTCAGATCAGGACAGGTCAGCAAAGTTAGCTTATCTGAGTCCACACCTGCAGGCTATACCTGAAAATAAGCTATTAGCATTTAGCCTAGCAAAGCAAGATGTATCATCTCCCTCTGCATATTTGTCTTTCTCAAAAAGTGCTGCATGCTTACCTACCAGGACCTTCTCTACATGCAGCTTTTGACCCACCACTTTACCAAGACTTCTGGGTGCTTTGTAGGATTAAGATCTGCTCTTTTACATGCAGGGCTTTTCATCAGTGGGCTTTCTTTCTTTACTTTTCTATATGTTCCATTACACAACCACTAAATGCACTGTGGCACAGCAGAATTGTGGAAATTCATGAGCTGTTCATTCACTTCATTTTAAAATACTTGTCCTTCCTTGCTCTAAAAGATAGTTGGGGGAAATGCTTGGAAAGCATGGGAGAGGCCCTGCAGGGTGGTGAAGGCATCTGCAAACTACCACGACAGAAGAATCATGAGTGCACATAAAATGCCTTGTGTAGAGAAGCCCTAGCAGTACTTGAACAGTGCGAGAATACAGTCAGAGCTAATCTGTTAAATATCACATACACACAGACAAAAGAAAGCAAACAATCATCTTTCTTTACCTTCACAAGTGAAACCATCAGACTTAAGCTGGTAGCCCATAAAGCAAGAACAGAGGAAACTGGAACCCGTGTTCCTACATTGCTGGGTGCATGGACCGCCCCCTATGAAACCAAGGAGAGTTGTAACTGAGTTGTAACTGACCATAGCAAAAGGCACTTATTCTCCTTAAAGGTTTCCCATGAAAAAGTCAAAGATCAGCATCAAACATTTAAACTTTGCTACTACAGTATCTTCCATTACTTTCTACCTGAAAATGAATGATTTACAGGTTCATAATTGGTTCAAAATCAGAGCAGAATACTTTGTGTTGCAAAAGCTAAACATAATCTGCATTTTCATTGTTGTTTTTGTCATTGGCATAAAGTAAACAAAGGAGCTGGAACATTGCTCATGAAGTAAGGAGACCATGAGGCATAGCCAACATGGCTGTTCTACAGGCACGGATGACAGGAATCAGTCCATCCATTCTACGTGTCTAGACAGCAATGGCAGAGCTAAACTACTGCAGTAAGCTTAACTATAGATGGGCATGTTTGCACATGACACTAAGCCACCATCGTGTGCTTGTTGTTTGCTGAACAGTTCACGGTACATCCAACAAACAATCAGGTTTGCTATGAGTTGTTCTCCTTGCTTCCCCCCACCCTCTCCAACCAGCTCCATGATGTACACCAGTGCCCTGGGAGGCAGAGCCAGCCTTGTTTCTCCGTTTCAAGTCTGATTACCACTCCTTTTTGTCTGCTGCCATTTTTTTCAGAGTCTTAAAATTTCATTTGCTTTAAAAACACACACAAATCTGTCTTCTGAACATTGTTCAAATGTGCTTGTTAGGTTGTTTGATGATGAGGAGTGCTATGACAGCTATCTGATATGTATTCTCTTGTCTGGACACTTTTCTTGTCTGTTTCAGCTGTCAAAAGGAGTACCAAAGTGGAGGAGGTAGCAGGTCGACCAGGTGAAACTCCATGTAGTTTGAGCCAGGCACAGTTG
The DNA here is from genome assembly GCF_004798865.1 of Varanus komodoensis. Taxonomy (NCBI): domain Eukaryota; kingdom Metazoa; phylum Chordata; class Lepidosauria; order Squamata; family Varanidae; genus Varanus; species Varanus komodoensis. The sequence goes on along the minus strand of NW_025336334.1, from coordinate 3,197,565 downwards.
CCAAGGAACCAATGGCCAAGTTGACAGTTGGAAAGCACTGGAAGGCAGAGGAGTGGCAAAAGAAGGGGCACAAAAGGGTGTGGGAGGGGGGCAACAGCTTCTCCTTGGCAATATAACCCTTGTGTTTTTGAGTGTTTTCAGTGCCTTCCACCATTTCAACACTTTTCTGACCCTTCAGCTATTTGAGAAAAGGGAGATAGTAACTCCCCCACTGCCATGCTTTTTGTAGTCCTTTTTGGAGCACTTACTACTGCCATTCCCAGACAGTTGCCCCCACCAAAATAAAAAAATACAGAAACATCCACAAATGAAATGGCTGGGAAAGAAATAGTGCGGAATTGTGCATGCTGGCAATAACTGGTCTGCTAGTGCAGGTGTGCACCCTACCTCCTGCCTGGTTACTTTCATCATTTACTTCCATTTCTTCCAGAAGTATGCTCAAATATGCCCCCAAATTTTTAAAACCCTCCAAGGATGGAAAAACAGGACAGAACAAATAGAGTACCAGTAGTATCTACACACCCCATCCCACCTACCTCCAACAGGGCTTCCTTCATTCTGCCCCATGCAGCAGTCTTCCAAAGGTTTAAAAAAAATGTCAGAAAACCCCAGCAGTACCTGCTTCAGTAAGGAACTTCGTGAAGGAGCTTCAAAAAGTGAGGATGCTAGTAATTCCCCTTTCTGGATTAGTTGGAGATTTGGGAAGTGTTGAAAAAGTGGAGGCACTGAGAAGTGTCAGCTCAACACTTTGAAGTTTTTTAAAAAAATTAATTTTTTTAATCTAAAACACAACCCAAAAAAGAGAAAAATGCAACAAAAATAAAAACATATACTTCAAAGTGAGAGAATAACTTTGCCAAGGGGGAGATAGTCTCCCTCTCCCAGTTTTGATGCACTTAGTTCCTCAACCTTTTCCTCCCATAACTGTAGCATATTCCCCTTTGACAGCTAAAATTGAGAAGGAAATTGACCAGGCAAGGGTACACATATTGGGCAGGTATTTGTAAAAGACTGAATACATTTTTAAAAACATTACAACCCCAATTGCACATGCTAAGGCACTAAACATAAAAATTAAAAAGGGTGATGGTTGTTCCAAAGTGCCCTTTTGGCACTGGTTGGAAGGGCCGTCATTGGTGAGACCATGAAAAGTGAGTGGCAGGGCATCTGCCCCTCTGGCCCAGCAACCCATGGTAAAATCATCCTACTGAGTTCAGAAAACACAACAAGGTGCCATGACTATGAACAGTCCTAAAAGAAGCCATAGGTTCTCAGTGTGGTTTGTCCGTAAAAAATAAGCCACCCTGCAGACTTCATGCTGGGTTCACAGAATAAAACAGCCAACCATGGCTGACCTACTCATGCTGCGTTGTCATGTCATGCAAACTGGAGCAATTAGATGTTTCCCATAACACAACTCACTGGGCCAACAAAGGAAAGCCTGACTAAAAGCTAAAGGATGGCAAGCTTAGGTCCAACAATGCAGAATCAGGCATATCAGCCATAAACTCACAAACTGGCTTTAGGCAAAGTGCTATTCTCTCTCTGCCTGCTTCCCTCCTGCTTATGAATTAGCTCACCTCTGCAGCGATCATGAAGGTAAATATCTTCAGGGTCAATTTCCACTGGTGATACTGTATCTAAAGAACAAAACAGATATTGGAGGTAGAGAAGAGAGAAGTAAATTCTATTAAAATTAAATGGATTTTAATTCAATTATTTAGACTGGTTCTTCTTGATCTGCCTTTTTATTGATTTGTTTTAACCTTGAGATTTGTATATAGTGGTTTAAGACAATAGGAATTATCACATAAAGACTTCTGCCTGGCATTCTCTCCCAGTGAAGCTCTCTTGCAGATTCCATCACAGGATAGTCAGATTTAGGTTGAAACCCATGCCTCTGAGGGAAGTTGAGGTGATATTGGACCTCACATCTTCATATTGCTAGTAGATGTTACTATTTTTAATACATCTGCCCATGTGTGTGCACACACACTCACACTTCCCTGCATGTATGTGCACAAAGCTTTTATATGTAACTTTAGTAGCATGAGCGCAGCCATAGGGATGGCAGCTCACAACCTCCCCAATCACTAGTCATATTGGTCCTCCCCAAATGGGTCCTTCCCAATCATTTGCAGAACTGATTACTCCAGTGACTTTCTATACATTGTTCTAGACAACTCCTGTGTTCTGTGAAAGGATCAGTAACAAAGGACTAGCTTCAGCAAGAAACCATTTGCTACCCAGTCTCTTTCTAGTCCAATGCAGCAGCAGGGGGGCAGGTACAGGGAGGCATAACAAGCCCAGAAAAGCACATGGGGCAAACTGCTGCATGCCCCAAGAATCTATGCAATGTTCATGGGACATATAGCAGATTCCTCAGGGATTCCTCAGCAGACACACCAAAGTGGGAACAGTGTTCTTCGGAAATGGATCACATGAAAATCACAGCCTAGGGGTACCATTTCCTTAGACAAGAATATACCAAGGGTGGAAAGTAAGAGCTTCCCTTTTGTGTCGTGTCCCTGTGCCACTGCAGTAACACTTAGATAGAGGATTCATACTGGAGAGGTAAATGGTGTGTCTCATTCCCACAGCAGCACTGCTGTCCCTGAAAGCCAGAAACTGCAGTCTGACAATGATAGCCTTGACCAGAATTCAACTGTCTATATCCTATAAATGTTGAACTCTTTCAACAAGTGGCAACCATTTTTCTTCCACTCATTTCCAGAAATAATGTTATGCTGCTTTACCTTGGAAAGATGTTCCTTGGGGCAGCTTGTCCAGTTCTTTGTTTGGGCCATCAACAATTAAGACTTTTTCTTGCTCTTCAACACAGCAAGCTCTGAAGACCAATCCACACTGGTATCCCATCAGCAAACTCTGCTCACAGCTGTCACCTTGCCTCTGGGCCACCTTCCCCATGGAGCAGCAGTAGCAGCATTTCTGCCAAAGCACAACTGGCCCATTACCAAGGAGATTTACTGTAACACAGTTATCAGCCAAACAGTTTCTCTCTTGCAGCACAATGGCCCAGTTGTCATGAGGTTATTTATTAATTAAATACTACTTTCAGCATTTATACACTGCCTTTTGACCAAACCCCCTCAAAACAACTCACAGCATATTGAAAAAAATCATTTATTATAACATGATTGACATCTATAAAACTACCATCTAAAAGTATGGCAGCCATTAAGGCAATATCAACAGTATACATATAGCACAAGGAAGAAAAAATTTAAACAGTCAAACTTCAGTGGTTGTTGTTAGTCACGAAGTTGTGTCCGACCCATTGCAGCCCCATGGACAACATTCCTCCAGGCCTTCCTGTCCCCCACCATCCCCCAGAGTCCACTGAAGTTCATGCCGACTGCCCCAGTGACCCCATCTTAGCCACCTCATTCTCTGCCATTCCCTTCTTCTTTTGCCATCTATTGTTCCCAGCATTAGGCTCTTCTCCAGGGATTCCTTCCTTCTCATTAGGTGGCCAAAGTACTTGAGTTTCATCTTCAGTATCTGGCCTTCTAAAGAGCAGTCAGGGTTGATCTCCTCTAGGACTGACTGGTTTGATCGCCTTGTGGTCCAAGGGACTCGCAGGAGTCTCCGCCAGCACCACAATTCAAAGGCCTCAATCCTTTGGCGCTCAGCCTTCCTTACGGTCCAGCTTTCACAGCCATACATTGCAACTGGGAAAACCATAGCCTTGACTATACGCACTTTTGTTCACCAGCATCAAGAGGCTCTTTAGTTCCTCTTCACTTTCTGCCATGAGAGTGGTATC